>NC_092764.1:67082609-67401666 GCF_047496795.1 Chiloscyllium punctatum | reverse complement strand
GCACTGTCAGAATCGTAACCTGATGTTATTGGAAAACTGCGACTTCGTGCCAACAAATTTCTATGAGTTGATTTCACGAGATGGGAAATGATGGACAAATAAGCCTCAAGTTTAGAGGAAGCTTCTTCATATCTTCTTAACATTGTAGTTTATGGAAGGAATCAGTCAATTCAATCCAAAGAGTTAGAGGCTGAAATTTTCCATTTTTTCTAAGTTCCCAAATGTGTCACATGATCTGATTTGAAGAGAAATAAAAGCAAGAACAATCTTCTTTTAGATGTCGCCTGCTGTTCTTGACATCATGATCCACTTCTTTAGTCTGGCACAGGGTGCAACAAAAAATCATAAAACTGCCGTCGTCAAAATGCAACATTCAGAAAAACGTTCTATTAAGTCTGCATCTGGAGACATCACTGATAATGGTAACTATCATTGTCAATTCCTGCTTGACTGGTAAAGTTAGGCTTGTAAGTAAGTGTCAGGTGGGGGAAAAAAAGCCAATGGCTGTGTTTTGGACTATGCTACATACAATCTAAGCACATTACAATAGTTTCTTTTCATAAGAGGCAAAAGTGAACATTCTGTTCTGTACAAACTCTGAATTAGTATGTTCACGATCAAACTATTACAACTACATTAGACACCATCTGACCCATTGCTGTTTTTGTTTTAATCCTGTGTCACTGAATACAATATGTGCTATTTTGCATAAATAATTACGGCAGCAAAATAGAATGTATGATTGCATTAAATGTGCTTTGGCTCTGTACAGTTATATTTTGTGTAAAAGAAATTGTCTTATGTTCATTATTACTCGATTTTCCATCATTGATTTTCACTACTGGGGCAAGAAATAAAGTTTTAAATGAATAGTAATCCAGGAAATGCATTTCTGCAAAGCCTATTGTAAATCATAACATAATCCACATACCACAATTTTAAAAAAAGATATTGGCCCAGATTTTCCAGCGCCAGACAATTGACATTTCATCATGGATGGGAGCTGAGTATGAAGACAACAGTGGACTGCCTGATATAGTAGACTCCAAAAGAATTGCCAGGAAATTGAAGATTCCACTAGGCAATGTCTCTACACTTAGAACCCTCTGAAAGCATCCACTTAAATAGAATTTGGAGGTCTCTGATTAAATTAAATACAGAGTATTACATCAAACCTTATAATATTGCAGTCCAACTCATGAAAAACTGTACAACTGACCCCCTACTTCTCTCACCCACTCCCCAGGCAACATTTGCTCTGACATTCTGACCAAAAATCAGCTTCCTTTGCCGAGTAGAAAGTGAGGACTGCAGATGCTGGAGATCAGAGCTGAAAATGTGTTGCTAGAAAAGCACAGCAGGTCAGGCAGCATCCAAGGAGCAGGAGAATCGACGTTTCAGACATAAGCCCTTCTTCAGGAATGAGGAAGGTGTGCCAAGCAGGCTAAGATAAAAGGTAGGGAGGAGAGACTTGGGGGAAGGGCGTTGGGAATGTGATAGGTAGAAGGAGGTTAAGGTGAGGGTGATAGGCCGGAGAGGGGGTGGGGCAGAGAGGTCGGGGAGGCGGGGCTAAGTCCGACAGTTGGGACTGAGATAAGGTGGGGGGAATGAGGAAGCTGGGGAAATCTGCATTCATCCCTTGTGGTTGGAGGGTTCCTAGGCAGAAGATGAGGAGCTCTTCCTCCAGGCGTCGTGTTGCCATGCTCTGGAGATGGAGGAGGCCAAGGACCTACATGTCCTTAGCGGAGTGGGAGGGGGAGTTAAAGTATTCAGCCATGGGGCAGTTGGGTTGGTTGGTGCGGGTGTCCCAGAGGTGTTCTCTGAAACATTCCGCAAGTAGGCAGCTTGCCTCCCCAATGTAGAGGAGGCCATATCAGGTGCAGCAGATGCAGTAAATGGTGTGTGTGGAGGTGCAGATGAATTTGTGATGGATATGGAAGGATCCCTTGGGGCCTTGGAGGGAAGTGAGGGGGGAGGTGTGGGTGCAAGTTTTGCATTTCTTGCGGTTGCAGGATAATGTGCCGGGAGTGGAGGTTGGGTTGGTGGGGGGGTGTGGACCTGACGAGGGAGTCACGGAGGGAGTGGTCTTTTCGGAATGCTGACAGGGGAGAGGAGGGAAATATATCGTTGGTGGTGGGGTCTGTTTGGAGGTGGCGGAAATGATGAAGGATGATACGCTGTATATGGAGGTTGGTGGGGTACTAGGTGAGGACCAGTGGGGTTCTGTCCTGGTGGTGATTGGAGGGACAGGGTTTAAGGGTGGAGGACCGGCAAGTGGAGGAGATGTGGTGGATAGCATCATCAAACACGTGTGTTGGGAAATTGAGGTCTTTGAAGAAGGAGGCCATCTGGGTTGTTTGGTGTTGGAATTGGTCCTCCTGGGAGCAGATGCAGTGGAGGCGAAGGACTTGGGAATTTGGGATAGCGTTTTTACAGGGGGTAGGGTGGGAGGAGGTGTAATCTAGATAGCTGTGGGAGTCAGTCATAGTAAATGTCCATGTTGAGTCAGTCGCCCAAGATACAAATGGAGAGGTCTAGGAAGGGAGGGAGGAGTCTGAGACGGTCCAGGTAAATTTGAGGTCGGTGTGGAAGGTGTTTGTAAAGTGGATGAACTGTTCAACCTCCTCGTAGGAGCACGAGGTAGCGCTGATGCAGTCATCGATGTAGCGGAGGAAAAGGTGGGGTGTGGTGCCAGTGTAGCTGCAGAAGTTGGACTGTAGCATATATCTGATGAAGAGGCAGGCATAGCTGGGGCACATGCGGGTGCTCATGGTGACTGCTTTAGTTTGGAGGAAGTTGGAGGATTGGAAAGAGAAGGTGTTCAGAGTGAGGACCAGTTCAGTCAGTCGAAGGAGAGCATCAGTGGAAGGGTACTGGTTGGGTCGGTGGGAAAGGAAGAAGCGGAAGGCTTTAAGGCCTTCGTGATGGGGGATGGAGGTGTATAGGGACTGGATGTCCATGGTGAAGATAAGGCATTGGGGGCCGGGGAAGCGAAAATCATGGAGGAGGTGGAGGGCATGGGTGGTGTCCTGAACGTAGGTGGGGAGTTCTTGGACTAAGGGGGACAGAACCGTGTCAAGGTTTGCAGAGCTGAGTTCGGTGGGACAGGAGCAGGCTGAGACAATGGGTCGGCCGGGGGAGTCAGGTTTGTGGATTTTGGGCAGGAGGTAGAAATGGGCGGTGCGGGGTTGTGGGACTACGAGATTGGAGGCGGTGGTTGGGAGATCCCCTGAGGTGATCAAACTCACTATCAAACCGGCAGACAAGGGAGACACGGTAAAGATAGGTGCGCCAAACTACCACCGTGTCTCCCTGGTCTGCCGGTTTGATAGTGAGTTTGACACCCTCCTTCGACTGACTGAACTGGTCCACATCGCCAGACCATGGCAACATGACACCTGGAGGAAGAGCGCCTCATCTTCTACCTAGGAACCCTCCAAACACAAGGGATGAATGCGGATTTCTCCAGCTTCCTCATTCCCCCCCCACCTTTTCTCAGTCCCAACCCTCTGATTCAGCACCACCTTCTTGACCTGCAAATGTCTTCCCGACCTCTCCTCCCCCACCCCCTCTCCGGCCTATCACCCTCACCTTAACCTCCTTCCATCTATCGCATTCCCAATGCCCCTTCCCCAAGTCCTCCTCCCTACCTTTTATCTTAGCCTGCTTGGCACATCTTCCTCATTCCTGAAGAAGGGCTTATGCCCGAAACGGCGATTCTCCTGCTCCTTGGATACTGCCTGACCTGCTGCACTGTTCTAGTAACACATTTTTCAGCTTCCCTGCCTAGTACCTGACACTATGCTGACCTGTGAAAATGACAAAACCCTGACGTTTTCTGAACCAGCTCCTCATTCACTGCCTTGCTTTTCTTTGTTCCGACCTAGCCACCAACCTTTCCCCACAATGGGCCTGATGGGGTTCTCCTGCAGGACGCTTCCCGCTCTTACTATCTCTGAACTGATCCGTATCCACACCCATAAAGCTGAGCCTGCCCTTTTCCCCAGACTAAACCTCATGTACCCTCTCTCCCCAAAAACATATTCATCACCCATTTTTCCCTACTGCAGACATAGCTCCACTTCTCCCTCTCTGGACAGAGTCATGGAAACAGCATGCAAAATGACCCTTCAGCCCAACCAGTCCATGCCAATCAAGTTTCCCAAAATAAATAATCCCACAGCCTGCATTTCACCCAAATCCCTCTAAACCTTTCCTATTCATCTGCTTATCCAAATATTTTTTAAATGATGCACGTGTAACAGGCATCGATCACTTCCTCTGGCAGATCATTCCACATACAAACCATCCTCTGTGTGAAAAAGATGTCCATCAGGTCCCTGTTAAATCTTTATCCTCTCATCTTGAGCTTACCTGCCCCAGGGAACGGACTTTTGCTGTTCACCTTATCTAAACTTCTCATGATTTTATAAACCTCGATAAGGTCACCACTCGACCTCATACGCTCCAGAAATAAAATCTGCCTCTGACCCTTTTGACTCAGGATCATCTTCCCCAACACAGAAAACAGCAATCCCCTTTCCTCACTTCAGACTTGGCACCAACACCATTACCTGCCTGGAAGAAGCTCTTCACTTCCCTCACTTCAAACCTGATCTAACTCCACCTTCCTGGGACATGCTGCCCCCTTCCTCGCTTGGGACATGATATCCCTCTTGCCGAATTTCCAGTATGATCTTTCTGTGCCCCTCCGAGAACAAATCCATGCCCTTCCACGGGAAGACCTGACTCCTTAGGACAAGATAATCACTCCCTCTTGCTGTCTGCTGGACCCAATTTTTCAACTACCCTGACGCACTCTAAGCACTGTATCACTTAACTAGCTGACTAGCGATCTTGACCCTGTCATACTGCAGTTATCCATGTGCCATCCCACTATCCTAGGCACCTGACACCCTACTTTCTGTCAACATATTCCTTGCCCATTTGGCATTCTCCCCACCAGGCATCCTACACCATAGCACAATGCCCCCCCCATCCACTTGGCCTCCTACACATTTGGCATAATTCCCACCTATCACACTAATTTGTACGAGCTTGCCACTTCATTCCACTTGGCATCCTATTTATCTGAACCTCATCCACATGGCAGCATCCCCTTGCAGCACCCTAACCTTACACTTACAGTTGGTACCTATCACTTGACAGCTAGTGGCACAGTGGTTAGCACTGCTGCCTCACAGCGCCTGAGACCCGGGTTCAATTCCCGCCTCAGGCGACTGACTGTGTTGCGTTTGCACGTTCTCCCCGTGTCTGCGTGGGTTTCCTCCGGGTGCTCCGGTTTCCTCCCACAGTCCAAAGATGTGCAGGCCAGGTGAATTGGCCATGCTAAATTGCCCATAGTGTTAGGTAAGGGGTAGATGTAGGGGTATGGGTGGGTTACGCTTCGGCGGGGCGGTGTGGACTTGTTGGGCCGAAGGGCCTGTTTCCACACTGTAAGTAATCTAATCTAATCTAGTGTGAAAGTGGCTGTCTGTTCTGGACAGCGAAACTTCAGAAAGGGGCAATTGACTGCTGTGAAAAAGGGACTTAGTTTGCTTTTTGCTGATGGTTCTGCATTACCAGAGAACTATTAGAATGGAAGCAGAACTCTGTGTTTCTGATGGATGCCTGATCAGAAGCTCCTTTCAGAAATATGGAGCTCCTTATCTCTGTCATTGAAGGGTCAGGATGCCAATCTGTGTGAGATTGCAATTCCTCAGAAAAATGCAGCCCTATATTTGATTACTGACATATTTTGATATTCAGAAATTGATTGTTCAACAATGAATGCATGCTGGAAATCTGCAGAGTGATTCCCCATGTGCAATAATCCCAGACAATGAAGTAATCTTCCTTTTGTAATAAAGCACCTTTTGCATGCCCATATCTATGGGAGGTTGGATGATATTTGAATATTGTACCCCATTGACCTTATATTGCACTGGCCATGTCAGACAAGCTAAGTATTGTTTTAGTTACTCAGTTGCACAGAGAAAACCTTTACATATGGTGCAAAGTTAAAATTGACATTCCATTTGGACGTTGTGCATTTGAAAAGATTAAATAACTTCTTACCCATATTTTTCTTTGCTGCGTATCGCTTCGCCATGATGAGGCTGAGCGCCAGTAATATCAAGCTACCCGATACACTTGCAGAAATCATCAAATATTTTGTGATCGCACAATCTAAAACAACCAAATCACAAACATAAATTAACATTGCTTACTGTTCATATCAGTTAACATCTGAGCAGAAAGTTAGGGTACATTAAATCATTTTAGTCATAGAGTCATAGAGTCATAGAGATGCACAGCATAGAAATAGACCCTTCGGTCCAACACGTCCATGCCAAACAGATATCCCAACCCAATCTAGTCCCACCGGCCAGCGCCCAGCCCATATCCCTCCACACCTTTCCTATTCATATACATCCAAATGCCTCTTAAATGTTGCAAGCGTACCAGCCTCCACCACTTCCTATGGCAGCTCATTCCATGCGTGTACCACCCACTGTGTGAAAAAGTTGCCCCTTGGCATCTTTTATATTTTTACTCTCTCACCCTAAATCTATGCTCTCTAGGTCTGGACTCCCTGACACAAGGGAAAAGACTATGCCTATTTATTCTAAACATGCCCCTTATAATTTTGTAAACCTCTATAAGGTCACCCCTCAGCCTCCGACACTCCAGGGAAAACAGCCCCAGCCTGTTCAGCCTCTCCCTGCACCTCAAATCCTCTAACCCTGACAATATCCTTATAAACCTTTTCTGAACCCTTTCAAGTTTCACAACATCTTTCCGATAGAAAGGAGACCAGAATTGCACGCAACATTCCAACAGTGGCCTAACCAATGTCCTGTACAGCCGCAACATGACCTCCCAACTTCTGTACTCAATACTCTGACCAATAAAGGAAAGCATACCAAACGCCTTCTTCACTATCCTATCTACCTACGGCTCCACTGTCAAGGAGCTATGAACCTGCACTCCAAGGTCTCTTTATTCAGCAACACTCCCTAGGATCTTACCATTAAGTGTATAATTCCTGCTAACATTTGCTTTCCCAAAATGCAGCACCTCGCATTTATCTGACTGCCACTTCTCAGCCCATTGGCCCATCTGGTCTAGATCCTGTTGCATTCTGAGTTAACCCTCTTCGCTGCCCACTACACCTCCAAATTTGGTGTCATCTGCAAACTGACTAACTGTACCTCTTATGCTCGCGTGCAAATCATTTCTGTAAATGACAAAACGTAGAGGGCCCAGCATCAATCCACTGGTCACAGGTCTCCAGTCTGAAAAAACAACCCTCCACCACCACCCTCTGTCTTCTACCTTTGAACCAGTTCTGTATCCAAATGGCTAGTTTTCCATGTATTCCATGAGATCTAACCTTGCTAATCAGTCTCCCATGCGGAACCTTGTCGAACGCCTAACTGAAACCCACATATATCACATCTATATGCCCTTATCAATCCTCTTTGTTATTTTTTCAAAAAACTCAGTCAAGTTTGTGAGACATGATTTCCCACGCACAAAGCCATGTTGACTTTCCCTAATCAGTCCTTGCCTTTCCAAATACATGTACATCCTGTCCCTCAGGATTCTCTCCAACAACTTGCCCACCACCGAGGTCAGGCTCACTGGTCTATAGTTCCCTGGCTTGTCTTTACCGCCCTTCTTCAACAGTGGCACCACGTTTGCCAACCTCCAGTCTTCCGGTACCTCACCTGGGACTTTCAATGATACAAATCCATGTCTCAATTGTGTGAATATTCAACTGCAGAACTGAACTGAGGTTTTCCACTTCCTTTTGGATTTTCAGGCTGACATTACAATCTTTACATTGTTTGTTTGAAATCTCCATTTCCTGAAGTGAACTTGGTGGTGAGTGTTTTCTCAATCTCCTGGAACTCTTTAGATTGGAGTGGCACATGAAATGTCTATGATTTTACTGTAGAAAGGCAACTGGACTGTGTTGAGGAAAACCAATGCCAGGATAACTGCCTCTGGGAGCCATCTGTTAGTGAGGCATTCCCTGCCAAATACCAGAGTTAAGACCAAACCTCAAGTGTAACTCATTCAGATCCTGATGGGTGTCCACTTGGATAACTGACTCAAAACCCCCTCAAATGATTCACCGGCCCTCGCTTGTCCGCCATTGGTGCACTGCCACTCAGGATAGCGCATAATTTGTCTTTATGTGATGGTCATGTTACTCTCAAAAGTCAAGACTATTATTTGTGGCATATTGTGGCCAGAACACATATAATGTTGATGTGAGAAAAAGCATTGGACATCCTGTCAGTAAAATTTCTTCCACCACAACAAAAATCAATAGCTAACTCTAGCAAAGATCTACCATTCAAAAAGGGATAATTCTGAAATCCTGTAAACTCCCCATAGTAGGAGCCCTTCACCATTCCTAATGCTGCCTAATCCGCTGTGTTTTCCAGCACCACTCTAACCTCGACTCTGATCTCCAGCATCTGCAGTCCTCACTTTCGCCTACTCAATATATACGCAGACTGACTGAGGGGAGGCCACATTGGATTTGGTGTGAGGCAATGAGCCAGGCCAGGTATCAGATCTCTCGGTGGAAGAGTATTTTGGTGACAGTGACCTCCTCACTTTTACCATAGTCATGGAGAGGGATAGGAACAGACAGTATGGGAAGGTATTTAACTGAGGGAGGAGAAATTACACTGCTGTTAGACAGGAACTGTGGAGCATAAATAGGGAACAATTGTTCTATGAGAAATTCACAATGGAAATGTGGAGGCTGTTTAAGGAGCACTTGTTGCAAGTGTTGGATAACTTTGCCTCACTGAGACAGGCAAGGAATGGTAAGTGAAGGAGCATTGGATGACAAGAAAAGAGGAGTCTCTCATCAAGAGGAAGAAGGAAACATACTTAAGGTTGAGGAAGCAAGTTCTAGACAATCACATGGTAATTTAAAAGAACTCAAAAATGGACTGAGGAGAGCTAGGAGGGGGCACGAAAAAGCCTTAGCAGGAATGATTAGTGAAAACACAAATGCATTCTATACTTAAAGTGAGGAATAGGAGAATGATTAGAGACAGATTAGGAACAGATCATGTCTCACAAGCCTTATTGAGTTCTTTGAGGATATGACGAGACAAGTTGATGAAGATCGAGCAGTGGATGTGGTGTATATGGATTTCAGTAAGACATTTGATAAGGTTCCCCACGGTAGGCTCATTCAGAAAGTTAGGAGGTATGGGATACAGGGAAATATGGCGTCTGGATACAGAATTGGCTGGCTGAAAGAAGAAGCAAGTGGTGGTGGATGGAAAGTATTCTGCCTGGAGGTTGGTGACCAGTGGTGTCCCGCAGGGATTTGTTCTTGGACCTCTGCTATTTGTAGTTTTTATAAATGACTGATGAAGTGGAAGGATGGGTTAGTAGATTTGCTAATGACACAAGGGTTGGTTGTGTTGTAGATAGTGTTGAGGGCTTTTGCAGGCTACAACAATACTTTGCCAGGATGCAGAGCAGGGCTGATAATTAGCAGATGTATTTCAATCTGGATAAAGTGATTCATTTTTGAAGATTGAATTTGAATGCTGAATACAGGGTTGAGGACAGGATTCTTGGAAGAGGGGAAGAGCAATAGGATTTTGGGGGCCATGTACCTCAAAGTTGTCACCCAAGTTGATAGGGTTGTTAAGGAGACATATGGTGTTTTGGCTTTCATTAAGAGGGGGATTGAGTTTAAGAGCCACAAGACTTTGCGGCAGCTCTATAAAACCTTGGTTATACCACACTTGGAATATTGTGTCCAGTTCTGGTCTCCTTATTATAGGAAGGGCATAGATGCTTCAGAGAGAGTGCAGAGGACATTTACCAGGTCGCTGCCTGGATTGGAGGGCATATCTTATGAAAAGAGGTTGAGCGAGCTTGGGCTTTTCACACTGGAGAGAAGGAAGAGAAGTGACTTGATCGAGGTGGCAATGAGAGGCACAGACAGAGTAGATAGCCAGAGACATTTCCCCAGGGCAGAAATGGCTACCATGTGGGGTCTTCATTTTAAGGTGATTGCAAGAAGGTACAGGGGAGATATCAGAGGTAGGTTCTTTCTGCAGAAAGTGGTGGGTGATGGAATGCACTGCCAGTGGTGGTAGTAGAATCAGAGACATTAGGGACATTTAAGCGACTGCTGGACAAGAACATGGATGGCAGCAAGTTGAGGGATGTGTATGTTAGGTTGATCTTAGATTAAGATAAATGCTCACCACAACATCGTGGGCCGAAGGGCCTGAATGCTGCTGTACTGTTCTATGTTCTATGTCTTAGCTATATGTTGCGAAAAAGGTATATATTTATGAGATTTTCAAAAAAGAGAAAATAAACAGAATCTTCTCCAAGTGATTTCTAATTTTCTGTGCAAAATCAATGAATTTGCACAGAAAATGTCAACCAAAAGTATTGATTATTTTCTTGAAAAGAACGTATTTATAATTATAAAGAGTATTCTACATGATTCTAGCAAGAAAAACGTACAAGGTTGAGTGCCCTTTTCCTTGGATTGTAATGGCTAACACGAGGGGACACAACGTTAGATTATGGGCTGATAGCTATAGGACAGATGTCAGACGTAGTTTCTTTACTCAGTTGTAGGAGCATGGAACGCCCAGCCTGCAACAGTAGTAGACTTGCCAACTTTGAGAGAATTTAAATGGTCATTGGATAACCATGTGGATGAAAAGGGAATAGTGGGCTTCAGATTGCTTCCACAGGTTGGTGTAACATAGAGGGCCAATATTGCACTGTAATATTCTATGTTCTATGCCTTGTTGGGCCTTGTATGTACTGATACAAAACATTCCCTGAGGTACATTTGAAGAAATACATTCCCTCTAAACACTTGACACTATCGCTGTGCCAATTTGTATAGAATCACTACAGTGTGGAAACGGGCCCTTTGGCCCAGGTCCACACAGACCTTTCAAAGCATAATACACTCCCCAACCCTATTACTCTACACTTACTCCTGACTAATACACATAACCTACACATCCTTGAACATTGGACAATTTATCATGGCCAATTCACCTAATCGTTGGACTGGAGCACCTGGGAGGAAACCCACGCAGACATGGGAAGAATGTGCAAACCCCATACACTCAGTCTACCGAGGATGGGTCCCTGGTGCTGGGGTAGCAGTGCTAACTACTGAGCCATTTTGCCCATATTTGGCAAGTTGAAATCTCGAGGAGAAATATCTGATTATTACTCTGCCACAACTCTGTGAACTCTCTGCATATTTGCTCCTCTATTTCCCACTGACTCTTTGGGAGCCTGTAATACATTCCCACTAAAGTAGCTGTTCCTTTAACATTCATAAGTTCAAGCCCAAAGCCTCGTTTGAGGACCCTTCAAAGTTGTCATCTCTCTTTATTGCAGTAAGTGACTCCTGAGTTAATACTATTACACCACCGCCCTTTTTATCATCTCTTCAGTCTTGCCTCATCATTCAATACTCTGGAATGTTGACTTGCCAGTCCAGCCCTTCCTTCAACCCATGTTTCTGTGATGACAATATCACATTTCTTTGTGTCAATCTACATTGTTAGCTCAACAGTCTTACCTATTACACTCCTTGCATTAAAATAAGGACCATCCTCTCTCTCCTGACAATCAATACTGAACTCACTAAAACTTGCTTCCTTTGCTGTAGCATGTGTCTCTATTTCAATATTGTGTCCCCTCCCCATGCCAGACTAGATTAACTCCTCACAACAGCACTAGCAAAGCTACCTGTGACATGTTGGTGCCATTGTAGTTCAGGTACTGCTTTTTAAACTGCTCCCTAGTTCCCCGCATTCTCAATGTAAGACCTTGTTCCTCACTTTGTCCATAACATTGGTACCAACATGTGCAAAGACTTCTAACTCATCACTGTCTCCTTTCAGTATGCACTGTAACCATTCAGTGATATCCCTGACTCTGACACAAATGAGCCAGTACATCATTCTGATGTCACATCTTCAGCCACAGAATTGCCTGTCTGCTCTTCTGACTAAAGAATGTTTGTTGCATTTCCTTTCTTCTTCCTCCCCCTCTGTGCAGTCAAGCTATTAGTGGTGACAAATACTTGTCACTGATTGTGGTCCTCTGAGATACAAGCAGCCATGTCATCATCCAGAATGGAATACCCTTCTGTGAGTGGGTACCCAGGGGATTCTTGAACTACCTGCCTGTTCTTTCTGGTATTGGCCTCCTCACTTTGTTACAATGGTCCCTTGAGCTGCGGTGGAACCACCTCTCTAAGCATGCTATGGACCTAACTCACCCTCACGGATGCACTACAATGTCTCCAAATGTTTCTCAAGCTTTGAGCCCAGGAGCTCCAGCTTCTGTGGCAGGGGACATTTCCTGCACATGTGGTCATCAAGCACAGGGTAGCATCCCTGGCAGGGTACAGATACGGTGAAGGGTAGTTGTCTTTTCTCGAGAATGGGTGATTTCAAGACTGGGTGGGGAGCGGGGGTGGGGGTGGGGGGTGCAGTGCATATTTCCAAGGTGAGAGGAGAGAGATTTTAAAAATGTATGGGGGGCAATGGCTCCAGCATCCATGGAGCGAGAGCAAGTTAACGTTTGGATGACCCTTGATTAGGGCATGTATCTTTTCATCATATTGCAAAAGTACTTGAGATTCCTGATTATGTCCCACGGCTGTATAATTTAGATACAACTGCTGATACGTCATTCTAAGCTATTGAACGTAAAGTACAGTAGTCAGCGATGCAACTTAAATGTGTGCATGTGTCAGGAACTGTGGACATGTCTCCAAGGAACGCACGCACACGGCCTGCCATTCGGACCTGATTGGACACTATGTCACTCAAAATATACAGCAACATTGCTGACTTTCAACAGCTCTCCCAACTGATCAAGGAAACCACTCAGTTCAAGGATAATTGCGGTTGGACTAAAATGTTAACTTGCCATTGAAGAACGTACAACATCAAATACATTTTTAATAAATCCTGTCATTTCTAAGCACACCCGAGAATCGCTTAAGTTTTAATGTCATACATACCCCACACTGTTAAATTGGACCCTCTTCCGTTTCCAATCAATTTGCCTTGACGGACGAGTGCATTCCTCTGTCCTGTACACTGACATTGATTATCTGAAGGAAGCCACTGAGTTTAGTCTGGAGGCCAATTACTTTTCGGTCATCTTGTTCCGCGTGTAGATAATAAGGATCACCTTGCTTCCACCAGGTTACCTTGACAGCTTGGCCAACTTAAAATAAAGTACTCAAGCAATGGAAGGACACATTTGCACCCACAGTAGTCGTCACGCTCCCTGGTAACTGGGTCACTTTATCCGAGATTACCTCAGAACCTACAGAAAGAGACAGTCACAAACAAACTAGCAAGATTAAATAAAAGAGTTAAAGAGTGGAGTTCAGTAATTGACTTAAACTGTCCAAAGAAGCATGAAGCATGATATATTAAATAAAGATTAAATAACATCTCCAATTTAATGTACAGGGCGTATATCAGTTTGCGTGGCGAGTGTGTTAGGTCGTGGCATGTCCACATTGCATTGTTTGGCTGCTGGCATCTGCAGATGTAATTGCAGGGATATCCTTTCTTGGCGAAGACATTTTAGAGGTGTTCTTCTCCGCAGGTCAGGAGGACTGCAGTGTGTTGTAGCCCTTTGAATAGATTCCTATTGAAGGGCTATGGTCTGAAATGTCGATTCTCCTGCTCCTCGATGCTAGCTGACCTGCTGCGCTTTTCCAGCAACACACTCTCGGCCCTTTGAACAGGGTCCTAGTGCAGCTTCTCTTGTGTGTGTTTGAGAGGTCACTGTTGTAGTTCAAGATCTGGTACCTATGTGTGGCTTGTTCTTAAACCTTTGTTGTGCATTCACTTTTCTATGTTATTTCTACACGCACATCCAGGAATGGGAATTGATTGTTGGTTTCCTCTTCTCTCATAAATTTGATCCCCGAGAGCGTGCTGTTGACAATCTAGTGTGTGTTCTCTGATAAAAGCAAATTACTGCGGATGCTGAAATCTGAAACTAAAAGAGCAAATGCTGGAAAATTTCAGCAGGTTTGGCAGCATCTGTAAGGAGAGAAAAGAGCTGACGTTTCGAGTCTAACTGACCCTTTGTGAAAGCTTTTCCAGCATTTTTTCGTTTGGTGTGTTCTCTGATCTCTGTTCTCTTAAATATTACAAAAGTGTCATCACGTATCTGATCCATCTCAAAGCTCATAGTCGAAGCAGTGTTGCAAAGACTGTAACAAACAGCCCTCCCACAAATCCAACTCAAACTCTGGATCAGATACATGGATGAAAATTCTGTAATAATTAAGAGAACAGAGATCACAGCAGCTTTTGCCTTTTGGGAACAGGAGGGCGTATCTTCCCCAAACATAAAAACCTCCAATATTTCCTCTTCCAGATAGAAAGCGCTGAGCACAACGTGCGTGACCCATTGTAGAATTAGTTGTTTTTATTTACATCAGCATAAAACCACGGGAGTGCCAGTGAATTGTATCCACTTATCCATTTTGAGTGCGAGCAGCAGCTAAGGTAAGACTGTGTGTTTTAAAAGTACTTACCGGTAGCGGGCAGCGGTGTTTTTTTTCACTCTCTCTTCACAGAAAGAGCGGGAGCAGCAGGGGGATGTGAAGACGACCAGAGAGGCAGCCGAGACCCGGAAGCAGGTAGAGCGTAAGCTTACCTGGGTAGGTTTGTTTCCCCTTTAAAAGCGCGCAGCTGAAGGAGGCCATCTGGGTTGTTCGGTATTGGAATTGGTCCTCCTGGGAGCAGATGCGGTGAAGGCGAAGGAATTGGGAATACGGGATGGCATTTTTACAGGGGGCAGGGTGGGAAGAAGTGTAATCTAGGTAGCTGTGGGAGTCAGTCGGTTTATAGTATACGTCCGTGTTGAGTCGGTCGCCAAAGATACAAATGGAGAGGTCTAGGAAGGGAGGGAGGAGTCTGAGACGGTCCAGGTAAATTTGAGGTCCGAATGGAAGGTGTTAGTAAAGTGGATGAACTGTTTAACCTCCTCGTGGGAGCACGAGGTAGCGCCGATACAGTCATCAATGTAGCAGAGGAAAAGGTGGGGTGTGGTGCCAGTGTAGCTGCGGAAGATGGACTGTTCCACATATCCAATGAAGAGGCAGGCATAGCTGGGGCCCATGCGGGTGCCCATGGCTACTCCTCTGGTTTGGAGGAAGTGGGAGGATGGGAAGGAGAAGTTGTTAAGAGTGAGGACCAGTTCAGTCAGTCGAAGGAGAGTGTCAGTGGAAGGCTACTGGTTGGTTCGGCGGGATAAGAATAAGCGGAGGGCTTTGAGGCCTTTGTGATGGGGGATAGAGGTGTATAGGGACTGGATGTTCATGGTGAAGATAAGGCGTTGGGGGCTGGGGAAGTGAAAATCATGGAGGAGGTGGGCGTGGGTGGTGTCCTGAACGCAGGTGGGGAGATCTTGGTCTAAGGGGGATGGGACCGTGTCAAGGTATGCAGAACTGAGTTCGGTGGGGCAGGAGCAGGCTGGGGCAGTCAGGTTTGTGGATTTTGGGCAGGAGGTAGAAACGGGCGGTGCAGGGTTGTGGGACTATGAGGTTGGAGGTGGTGGATGGGAGATCCCCTGAGGTGATGATGGTCTAGGAGATGATGGCTTGGTGGTGGGAGGTGGGGTCATGGTCAAGGGGGCAGTAGGAGGAGGTGTCCGAGAGCTGGCGTTTAACCTCAGTAAGACCGCAATTTTCCCTCAGATGTGGTTGATGATGCTCTCCACCGCATCTCCTCCACTTCCCGCTCCTCCGCCCTTGAACCCCGCCCCTCTAATCGTCACCAGGACAGAACCCCACTAGTCCTCACCTACCACCCCACCAACCTCCAGATACATCGGATCATCCTTCGTCATTTCCTCCACCTCCAAACGGACCCCACCACCAACGATATATTTCCCTCCCCACCCCTATCAGCATTCTGGAAAGACCACTCCCTCTGCGACTTCCTTGTCAGATCCACACCCCCCACCAACCCAACCTCCACTCCCAGCACCTTCCCCTGCAACCACGGAGCCTGTCCCCGCTACTCAGAAGGGAAGGGTGGAGAAGAGCAGAGCAATAACAATTGGGGACTCGATAGTTCGGGGCACAGATAGGCGGTTTTGTGGGAACGAGAGAGACTCACGTTTGGTATGTTGCCTCCCAGGTGCAAGGGTACGTGATGTCTCTGATCGTGTTTTCCGGGTCCTTAAGGGGGAGGGGGAGCAGCCTGAAGTCGTGGTCCATATTGGCACCAATGACATAGGTAGGAGGAGTGCTGAGGATGTTAGACAGGCTTTTAGGGAGCTAGGTTGGAAGCTCAGAGTTAGAACGAACAGAGTTGTTGTCTCTGGTTTGTTACCCGTGCCACGTGATAGAGAGTCGAGGAATAGGGAGAGAGAACAGTTAAATGCGTGGCTACAGGGATGGTGCAGGAGGGAGGGATTTCGGTACTTGGATAACTGGGGTTCTTTCTGGGGAAGGTGGGACCTCTATAAACAGGATGGTCTGCATCTGAACCTGAGGGGCACCAGTATCCTTGGGGGGAGGTTTACTAGTGCTCTTGGGGGGGGGTTTAAACTAACTCTGCAGGGGCATGGGAACCCAGACTGTAGCTTTAGGGTGCAGGACCTGGAGTGTAGGGAGGTTAGGAATATGGCATCAATCTTAAAGGAGGGTGCCTGTAAACAGAAGAGTGGCTTGAAGTGTGTATACTTTAATGCCAGAAGTATACGAAATAAGGTAGGTGAACTTGCAGCGTGGGTTGGTACCTGGGACTTCGATGTTGTGGCTATTACGGAGACATGGCTAGATCAGGGACAGGATTGGCTGTTGCAGGTTCCAGGGTTTAAATGTTTTAGTAGGGTCAGAGTGGGGGTAAAAGAGGGGGGGTGTGGCTTTGCTTGTCAAAGATAGTATTACAGCGGTGGAAAGGAAGATGGACGAAGATTTGCCATCTGAGGTAGTTTGGGTTGAGGTTAGGAATAGGAGAGGTGAGGTCACCCTGTTAGGAGTCTTTTACAGGCCTCCTAATAGTCCTAGAATCGTTGAAGAAAGGATTGCGAAGATGATTCAGGAGAAGAGTGACAGTAATAGGGTGGTTGTTATGGGGGACTTTAACTTTCCTGATATTGATTGGGAAAGCTATAGCTCAAGTTCGTTAGATGGGTCAGTGTTTGTCCAATGTGTGCAGGAGAGTTTCCTGACACAATATGTAGATAAGCCAACAAGAGGTGAGGCCATACTGGATTTGGTTCTGGGTAACGAACCAGGCCAGGTATTAGAACGAGAGGTAGGTGAGCACTTTGGGGACAGTGACCACACTTTGGTGATTTTTACTCTAGTGATGGAGAGGGATAAGTGTGTACTACAGGGCAAGAGTTATAGCTGGGGGCAGGGAAATTATGATGCGGTGAGGCATGACTTAGGATGTGTGGATTGGAAAAGTAGATTCCAAGGCAAGAGCGTAATTGATATGTGGAACTTGTTCAAGGAGCAACTATTGAGTGCCCTTGATAAGTACGTACCTATCAGGCAGGGAGGAAAGGGTCGTGTGAGGGAGCTGTGGTTTAATAAGGAATTGGAATCCCTTGTTAAATGGAAGAGGGCGGCCTTTGTAAAGATGAGGCGTGAAGGTTCAATAGGGGCGATTGAGAGTTATAAGGTAGGCCGGAAGGACCTGAAGAGAGAGCTAAGAGCAGCAAGGAGGGGACATGAAAGGTCCTTAGTTGGTAGGATTAGGGAAAACCCTAAGGCTTTCTATAGGTATGTTAGGAATAAAAGAATGACGAGGGTAGGAATAGGTCCAATCAAGGATAGTAATGGGAAGTTGCGTGTGGAGGCTGAAGAGATTGGGGAGGCACTGAATGAATACTTTTCGTCAGTATTCACTCAGGAACAGGACATTGTTGTTGATATGAATACTGAGGCACGAATCAGTAGAATGGATGGCTTTGAGATATGTAGAGAAGAGGTGTTGGAAATTCTGGCAAGGGTGAAAATAGATAAGTCCCCTGGGCCTGATGGCATTTATCCTAGGATTCTCTGGGAAGCAAGGGAGGAGATTGCAGAGCCATTGGCCTTGATTTTTGTGTCCTCTTTGTCTACAGGAGTAGTGCCAGAGGACTGGAGGCTAGCAAACGTGGTTCCCTTGTTCAAGAAGGGGAGTAGGGATAATCCTAGTAACTATAGGCCAGTGAGTCTCACTTCTGTTGTGGGCAAAGTCTTAGAGAGAATTGTAAGGGATAGGATTTATGCACATCTGGATAAGAATAATGTGATCAAGGATAGTCAGCATGGTTTTGTGAAGGGCAGGTCGTGCCTCACAAACCTTATTGAATTCTTTGAGAAGGTGACTAAGGAGGTAGATGAGGGGAAAGCGGTAGATGTGGTATATGTGGATTTTAGTAAGGCATTTGATAAGGTCCCCCATGGTAGGCTACTGCAGAAAATACAGAGATATGGCATTGAGGGTGAGTTGGAGGTTTGGATTAGGAATTGGCTGGCTGGAAGAAGACACAGGGTAGTAGTTGATGGCAAAGGTTCATCTTGGAGTGCCGTCACTAGCGGTGTTCCGCAAGGATCTGTTTTGGGACCATTGCTGTTTGTCATTTTTATAAATGACCTGGAGGAAGGGTTAGAAGGTTGGGTGAGCAAGTTTGTGGATGACACGAAAGTCAGAGGAGTTGTAGACAGTGAGGAAGGATATGGCAGGTTACAGCGGGATATAGAGAAGCTGCAGAGCTGGGCAGAAAGATGGCAAATGGAGTTCAATGTAACTAAGTGTGAGGTGATTCACTTTGGTAAGAGTAACAAAAAGATGGGGTACTGGGCTAATGGTCGGATACTTGGTAGTGTGGAAGAGCAGAGGGATCTTGGTGTCCAAGTACACAGATCTCTGAAAGTTGCCACCCAGGTAAATAGTGCAGTGAAGAAGGCATATGGCGTACTGGCTTTTATTGGTAGAGGAATTGAGTTCCGGAGTCCTGAGGTCATGTTGCAGTTGTATAAGACTCTGGTGCGGCCGCATCTGGAATATTGTGTGCAGTTTTGGTCGCCATACTATAGGAAGGATGTGGAGGCACTGGAACGGGTGCAGAGGAAGTTTACCAGGATGTTGCCTGGTATGGTAGGAAGATCCTATGAGGAAAGGCTGAGGCACTTGGGGTTGTTTTCATTGGAGAAAAGAAGGTTTAGGGGTGACTTGATAGAGGTGTACAAGATGATTAGGGGGTTAGATAGGGTTGACAGTGAGAACCTTTTTCCACGTATGGAGTCAGCTGTTACAAGGGGGCATAGCTTTAAATTAAGGGGGGGTAGATATAGGACTGATGTTAGGGGTAGATTCTTCACTCAGCGAGTCGTAAGTTCATGGAATGCCCTGCCAGTAGCAGTGGTGGACTCTCCCTCTTTATGGGTATTTAAGCGGGCATTGGATAGGTATATGGAGGATAGTGGGTTAGTGTAGGTTAGGTGGGCTTTGATCGGCGCAACATCGAGGGCCGAAGGGCCTGTACTGCACTGTCTTCTTCTATGTTCTATATTAAATGACCCCACCCCCTCCCCCGTCCCCACGACATGATTCATAATAACCCTCACCCTCATAAAAACCCTCATAATAAAATCAGGTGGTTACGGTCTTATCACAGCTTGTTTCATTATTCTCTTATATACAAGAGTACCAATATAGTCTCAATTACAATGGCACAATTTATACTTTCTCTCATGAATTTTTAATGCATTCATAGTCCAGTCCCGTTTAATGTCATTTACAAATTGTCACTGTTCATCATCAGTTGCAATGGATTGCATATATTATCAACTTGTACTTAAAAGGAAAGTGTGCAAGAATGTTGGAAATATATACCTAGTCTAAAGGCTCTAGAACATAGAACAGTACAGCACAGACAGGCTCTTCGGCCCTCGATGTTGAACTGACCTTTTATCCTACTCTAAGATCAGACTAATCTACATATCCTTCATTTTACTATCATCCATGTGCCTATCCAAGAGTAGCTTAAATGTCCCTAATGTCTCTGCTTACTACTACCGCTGGCAATGCATTCCACGCACTCACCACACTGTGTAAAGAACCTACCTCTGACATGTCCCATAAACCTTCCCCCAGTCACCTTAAAATTATGATCCCTTTTGATAGCCATTTCTGCCCTGGGGAAAAAGTCTCTGATTATTCACTCTATCTCTGCCTCTCATTATCTTGCACACTTCAATCAAGTCACCTGTCATTTTTCTTTGTTTAAATGAGAAAAGCCCTAGCTCCCTTAACCTTTCTTCACTGCTGCATATAGACCAGGCAGCATCCTGGTAAATTGCCTCTGCACCCTCTCTAAAGCTTCCACATCCTTCCTATAATAAGGTGACCAGAACTTAACACAATATTGCAAGTGTGGTCTAACCAGAGCTCCATAGAACAGCAGCATAACCTCATGGCTCTTAAACTCAATCCTCCTGCAAACGAAAGTATCTTAACAGCCCTTTCAACTTGCAGGCAACTAAGAGAGATCTATGGATGTGGATCCCAAGATTCCTCTGTTCCTCCACACTGCCAAGAGTCCTGCTTTTAACCCTATATTTTGTATTCAAATTTGACCTTCCAAACTGAATCACTTCACACTTTTCCAGGTTGAACTCCATCTGCCACTTAGCAGCCCAGTTCTGCATCTTGTCAATTTTCTGTTGCAACCTAGTATAGCCCTCCACACTATCCACAACTCCACCAACGTTTGTGTCATCGGCAAACTTACTAACCCACCTTTCCACTTCCTCATCCAAGTCCTTTATAAAAATCACAAACAGCAGAGGTCCTAGAACAGATCCCTGTGGAACACCACTGGTCACTGAGCTCCAGGCTGAATACTTTCCATCTACTACCACCCTCTGTCTTCTATGGACCAGTCAATTCTGTATCCAGACAGCCAGATTTTCCTGAAGAGATCTGGGGTGAGAGAAACTGTGGCACTTAGTACACTGCTATCACAACTGAGAGGGACTTAGAGATACAATATGATTTCAAGCAAATACCAAGAGAGGAAGAGTGGGGCGTGGATTGGGAAGGGCTATGGGGAGACATGGACTGAGATGGGGAGAATGGTATTGGGCATCGATGGAGACTAGGAGTTAAACATTGGCTAATCGTGTTTTATGTGAAAAGCTAAGGTGAAATATTAAAGTGATTATTTACAGTGGAAAATGGGGCTAAATGGCATAAGAAAACAAACCTTAACAGGAATTCAAAAATATTATGCCTTCATTCCAACAGACAATAGGTAAGTTTGTAAATGTATCTGTACTTACAAAACGTGGACTTAACAATAAATCAGCATCATGTGCCGGCAGGGGCGAACGTGTTGACAAACTGCTGATTTCAGATTGAATCAGAGGTGAACACATTTTTGAGGACAGGATATTTTTCCAACTCAGACAATGGAATTGCCAGAAGCAGCTCATAAGTTCTCAGAACATAAGATAACA
Source organism: Chiloscyllium punctatum (assembly GCF_047496795.1). Classification (NCBI taxonomy): domain Eukaryota; kingdom Metazoa; phylum Chordata; class Chondrichthyes; order Orectolobiformes; family Hemiscylliidae; genus Chiloscyllium; species Chiloscyllium punctatum. Next base: position 67,380,122 of record NC_092764.1, on the reverse strand, counting down.
GCTGGAGTAGCACGGGGGACAACATTGTGACTTTCCGGCTTCAAATAATTCGGACAGCTAAAATGGCTAATAAAGCTGGTCGACTTCCTCTAGTATTATGACATGTCGATCTGCTATTTACATGAATATTACTAAGCATTTCAATAGCCATGGAAATTAAACCAATGGACATAGAATGTGGCATTCACCACCTTTCATTCTCTAATCTTTTATTGTATCAAATGCAGCTTCAATCATCCAGTTGAACATGTTGACAATGACTCACATTTTACAGAGCGTGGCATTGGTGATGACACAAATCAATTTTTTAAATAGTTTGGAGGTGCCGGTCTTGGAATGGGGTGCACACCGTTAAAAATCACACAACACCAGGTTATAGTCCAATTGATTTATTTGGAAGCACTAGCTTTCGGAGCGCTGCTCTTTCATCAGGTGGTTGTGGAGTATAAGATCATAAGATATAGAATTTAGAGCAAAGGTTTCAGTGTGATGCAACTGAAATTATATGTTGAAAAACAGCCGAATTATTTGTAAAGTCTCTGATCTTTGAGAATGAGCATGTTGATTTCAGTTCTTTCATATGTAAATCCCAGAACCTTTTTTTTAGTTACATTTTCAAGTGAACTTTAACAATAGATGCCATGTCAGCTCAGATTGAAGGTGTAAGGTTAAAGTCTGTCTGTCTGTGTCCCAATGCTCAGACGGATTAAATAGTTAACTGGTTAATCTGTACAAAATTCACATGCAGAGCTTTCAAGTGTAAGTTTCCAAAGAAATAATAAAAAGCTAGACCAATAAAATATTTTATATTGAACATTGTGCAAGAAAAATAACTGAATGAAATGCCAACTCACATCTCAAATAAGTTGGCAGAGCTTTAATTCCATAAAATACAAAAACTGGTTTTTCAGATGAACCACAAACTAATGAGTGTCTCCTTTGAACCAAACAATATAGACCACCATACTTTGAGTAGAATCTGCTTTCAATTGTAATTCTTCAAACACAGCAATGCACACAATCTTACATGTATTCATGCAGTTTTTGAGCAAAATAAGATTAATTCTGCAAGTACCTCACAAACTTCTATGTATGTGCTTGCATGTAGGTGTGTGTTTGTGGGGGCTGTGAGTGTTTGTGAGACAGTGTGTCTGTGCGTGTGCTGTGTGATTTTTAACTTTTAACTGTTAGTTTAAGAAGCTCAGTTCAAACACATAAGCTTAGACTGTAACAAAATTACTTTATGGTGGAAAAAGGGAGCATAGGAAGGAAATCACTTTGAAAGCTACAACTTTACTTTATATTAGTTGACACTATTAGAACCTATTGGGTGCTTTCAAAAGATCACAATTCAAGCAACGACATGATCTAAATACATGAAAATTGCATTTAAGGACTGTCATCACTATGATGAATGTAACTGTAAAGATGATGTTCACCATTTTTGACATGCAAAGGTAGATGAAAAATAAAACTGATTAACTGATTAATCTGCACTAACTTCATAGCAGAGCTATATAAGTGTAAGTTTCCAAAGAAATAATAAAAAGAAGCTAGAGCAATAAAATTGTGCAAGAAAAATAACTGAATTAATTGCCAATTCACATCTGCAAATAAGATGACAGAGCTTTAATTCCATAAAATATAAAAATTGGTTTTTCAGATGAACCACAAACTAATGAGTGTCTCCTTTGATCCAAACAATATAGACCACTATACTTTAAGAAGAATCTGCTTTCAGTTGTAATTGTTCAAACACAGCAATGCACACAGGAAACTGCACTCACAATTTTATGGAAATCGAAACCAAATGAAATCTCATACAGTTACAGCAAGATTTGAAACAACAAAAGGTAAGTTTGATGTACATTGTTTAAATTGGTTTTAAATGTTTTATTACTTCACATTGGTACATTCTTTTTTCTGACTGAGGTTGACATATTTTGTGCACAAATCCATTTCTTTCACTGTTATGTGTTGCTGCACTGTCATAGTTTGTTCTCAACTTTTGTTTCCGCAGATCAACTTGTTCTATTTTTCCACATATGTATTATTACTTCCTGCACAGATTGCATAAACAAAAATAATTAAAGTTCACAAGGGTTGGATTTAATTCTAAATCAGTCAATGCCTAACAACTTTTAATGCTGTACTGATGAATATTACATATTGATGAAATTAACTTCCCATTTTATGTTCGAAGTTGTGCAAACAAGGAAAGTAAAATAATTGCCCTTGGATTTCTGGCTTAATTATTTCAGGAAAGCACACAGAGAACACCAGGATTAATGAATTTCTATTTGTAAGAGAAGACCCTTAATTCCTTTGGCAGCACTTACTTTTGGAACGACCAAGTCACTTCATGCAAATCTACCACTATCTGCCAGTAACACCACATGGTCTTTTTTCACAACGTCTATTGTATTTAGCTGATTAGATCATTATGCAGATATTCTTTTTTTTATCTGTCAGACTGATCAAAACAACATGTTGGAAGGTACAATGTTTGGAACCACCAAGGATCAGACAATGTTGAGGTATCAGGACAGGTAGATGAAGTGGTTAAGAAGGTATACAGGATACTTGCCAATATTAGCTGCGTCGTGGAGTTTAAGAACAGGGAAGCTGTGCTGAACGTATATTAAATGATGGTTTGGTCACAGCTAGAGTATTATGTGCAGTTCTGGAATCCACATAATAGGAAGGATAAGCTAGCACTGGAGAAAGTGCAGAGGGACCTTATTATGATGCTGTAAGGTCAGGATAGTTTCAGTTATGAAGAGAAATTGGAAATACTGTGATTGATTTCCTTCAAGCAGCGTAGATTGAGTGGGGAGATGTTAGTGATGGATAAAACTTCCCCTTGATGGAGTGGTCAATGACCATGTGGACATAGATTTAACATAAAGGGCAGAATGTTTTGAGCAGATGTGAGGAGAATCTTTTTGCATATAAATAACACTTGAAGTGGTCAAATGTTCATGTCATTCTGCAAAGCCATCAGAAAAAAAATCAAAACTACCACTCTGCTGAGGGCAGGGCAATATATGGAGTCTAGAAGGATCTCAGTAAGGACTTTGATAAGGCTCCATATGGTCAGCTGCGACGGAAGGTTGGATCACAGGGCAAGCTGACAAACTGAAAACAAAATTGGCCTCAGGGTAGGAAGCAGAGGGTGATTGTGGAAGGATGATTGTCGGATTGGAGGCCTGTGACTAGTGGAATGCCTCGGGGTTGCTGCTGGGCCCACTACTGTTTGTGATCTAGATCAATGATTTGGATGAGAATGTACAAGGCATGATTGGAAAGTTTACTGACAACACAGTATCATGGATACTGAGAAAGGTTATCAGAAATTGCAGCAGGACCTTGATCAGCTGGGGAAGTGGGGTTTAATCTAGATAGGTATGAGGTCTTGCATTTTGGAGAGGCAAATCAAGGTAAGAGTTTTTTGGTGAATGGTAAGACTTAAGGAGTGTAGTGGGATATTGAAGTTCAGATTCACAGTTCTCATGAAAGTGAAGTCAAGGGTAGTGGACAAGGGTCTGCATGGACAAGTTTGGGCCAAAGGACTGTTATAGGACTCTACAGTTCTATGACTCAACAAAATCTACTGGCAACCTTAGAGAAAAAAAAATGTAAAGTCAGAACTATTTCAGAGTAAGATGTTCTGGAGGCAAATGAATGAAATGAATAAACCAGATTGGCTGCTGTAAAAATCTTGCATCCTTGCTCAGCATTGGATATGTTGAAATTTGCTAAACATCCATTTTAATTTACATTTTGCTAGATATTCTGCTCTGCATCCTCAATATCTCTGGCAATCCAATATTCACAGTATACCAATGGTGGGTTAGTAAGTTTAGACGAAAAGCAGAAAATGATGGTCTGTAAGCATTACCTTTCACTTTAAGATGTTTGACATAATCAGCAATGATAAGTGTCAGAGCGAGAATCATGAAGAAACCTAATATAAATTGAGGAATCAAAGGAATGTTGAACCTGTGGACTAAAATATAGGATTTAGAGTAGTCATTGAATTATTATAGATAGCATGCCCTAACTAAAATTCTTTGAAACAAACAAATCAATATTCAATAAACACTTGAAATAAATTGTTCCATAATTTCAGAATCACTACTTGCAAAGTGACAAGCATCATGAATATTAGCCTGGAGTCCATAGCTAAACAATTGTTCTGTGGATTGTATTCCTTACTTTAAACTGGAAAAAATCCTTACAAATTTTAAGGATGTTTCATAACAAAAAATTCTGCATGAACACAAATTCTTGATGGAAATTGATCTACTTTCAACTGAGCTAAGTAAAATATAATTGGAGAGCAAAGTGCAATAAATCATTAATTCAATCTCTTGCAAAAGAGCAACATGCCATTGGGTAGCATGGTGGTTCAGTAGTTAGCACTGCTGCCTCATAGCACCAGGGACCTGAGTTCAATTCCCACCTTGGGCAACTGTCTGTGTGGCATTTACATACTCTCCCTGTGTCTGCGTGGGCTTCCTCCCACAGTACAAAGATGTGCAGGTTAGGTGAATTTGCTATGCTAAATTACCCGTAGTGTTGGGGGGTGGAGGGTCGATGTGGACTCGTTGGGCGGAAGGGCCTGTTTCCACACGGTAGGTAATCTGATTTGAAGTTTATCTCTTACATTGCTAATATGATAAATCTCCAGATTAATTTGAACAACACAGCTGCAGAACAATTAATTTTATATGTGAAATATTTTGAAAGTGTCATAATCTACATAGAATTTGTGGAGTTAGCAGATCTTAAAGTCACTTGCACAATCAATACATCCATCACAAAACATTGTTCATGAAGGGATTTTAATAATTAATTGATTTCATCTGAATACATTAGATTGGAGATTTGAAGGATGTTTCTTTATTTAGGGTAGAGGGCAATTAGCCCAGATAAAATGATTTTTCAAAACAAAAGCATCAAAATGACAGTCATGTTAATTAACAACAAGCAAAAAAGTAGGAGCATTATGTGCATTACCATGAATACAATAAAGTTGAAGGTAAAATCATAGTGAAATTACAGTTGTGGTATGTAAGGAGTATTTTTAATCATGGTATGATGACCATCCTTTTGCATTGGAGGATAATAATCAAATGCCAACATTGAACTGTATTTCCAAGGTGTAAAGATACTTTTCAGATGTGCAAGTACCAAAAAAGAGACTTGCCCATAGATTTTTGCATGTATGTACAGTAAAATGACAATAAATGTATAATTAAGAAAATACATGGTTATAATTATTGCCAAAGGTGAATGGTTAAAGTAAATCTTCATAGTTAGAAGTAAGGAGAAAATGAGGACTGCAGATGCTGGAGATCAGAGCTGAAAAATGTGTTGCTGGAATCGCGCAACAGGTCAGGCAGCATCCAAGGAGCAGGAGAATCGACGTTTCGGGCATAAGCCCTTCTTCAGGTAAGAAGTAAGCTAAAACATTGGCTAAAGAGCATAAGTAAGCTACTATAGTAAGAAACCCTCTCGCAAAATCTACAATTCAGAGAATTCGGGAGTCGCTGAAGAAGGAAGTCTTGATTGAGAGGCAAACGACTATAAATGTTTCCGTAAAGATGATTTTAAAGTCATAGATCCATGGGCAGTTAGAGAATGAATGATTTTCTGACCGTATTTTTGATGCAGACATACATGCTGCATTAGACACCATAGTTTTCACTAGACATTCAGAAATTTCCAACGATAAAAAAAAGAAACCGAAAAATCATAATCTGTTGCGAGCTAGTTTCATATCACACAATATTACCTACACCACTTGCTCCAAGCCTACCTTTCTTATGCAGATCGGAAATGTGTAATTGCAAGGATTAAAAAAATGGTGACATACGGTTAAATGTTTTAAAAATGACGGGAAGCCATGGACGGGTTTGAAAGGAGGCGCTTGCCATTCAATAACATGTTTGTTAGCATCCTGTAAAAATAAATCACAAATAAAGGCTCACCTTTCCGATTTGAGACAAAGAAGGTGCTGCGGACTGGAATCGGAAGCATGCGGTGAATGACCTGACAGATAACATTGTGGGCAGCACGGGTGACTTCCATGTAGCTGGTAAGTTCATAAAGTCCTTTGGAATTCAAGTGCTTCAGAGCCATTATCCCATTGGTAACATGAACGCCATCCTTGTACCAAGTTAGATTAATACTGTCTGGGTAAAAAGCAGCCGTTTTGCACAAGACAATTAAAGTTCCGGGAACACTGCTCTTTGGTGATTTGGAGATAATTTTCAATGGAATTGGAGGAACTGCAAAATAAAAACCGCAAAAGAAAATAACATCAGAAGCAGCCATCTGGCAATGTCTAGACGTTTCTTTTCACAGTGAAACACTGTAAAGACTGGGCGCTGGTAATTCAGTTGCACAGGCGACAGCTCCCCCTTATAATCTGCATCGGGGTTGCCTTTAAATTAAGCGTAAATTTGGACTAAACCCCTCACAGAATAACTGAGAAAAAAATGACAAAGTCAGCGAACGTGCATCTCTTGAAAGTAATTAGGTTACCATGGAAATTAACAGCCTCGAGTCTAAGCCACGAAATATTTACTTGCGCATTTATGTATTAAATTAGATTTAGGAAACAAGGCAGAATTAAGGGAAAAGGGTAACGGAGGGCGGAAATGCAATTAACACGATTTGCATTGTTTTATTATTTTTGAGAAAATAAGAATAATGAAATACTGAAGGAATGAGCCCCAATGTTATGTTTTTCTGTGCACCAGAAGGTGTCTGGTAAATCTGCTCTCAGTGCTGCCTCACATAGAGGCCCGGGTTGCATTCCGCCCACGTGTGTCTCTAAGGAGTTTGCACATTCTGCCCACATTGCGTCCCTCCAGCTGCTCGGTTTCCTCCCCAGTCCAAAGACGGGCAGATTCGGCGGATTGGCAGTGACCTGCAGGATGGTTGGACTAGCCATGGTAAAAACGTAAGGGTGGGGATGGGTCTTTGTAGGGACGCTCATTGGAAGGTGGGTACATACGCGATGGGCTGAATGGCCTGCACTGTAGGTATTCCATGATTCTAAAACTCATCACAAGGCAGACAACAGCCTTACATTGGAATCTCAAATCCTGATTGTAGTTGAGCGAATTTAGTGGGCAACTTTGAGGTCACTACAACAACAAATAAACAAACACCGCCCCCCGAATTATTTAAATGGCAAGTGTCTCGATGAGGGGATGTGAATTGCGAGATCGAATCCTTGATTCCTCATTTCATCTTCGTGTGCCGATTTTATAAATTATTCTCCAATATCCAAAACCTGGTGTTACCGTGCATCATAATCATCATCTGCACAGCGAAACCCAACTCGAAGTGGTAAAGATTCATAGGAGCCTTCTGGATTGATAAAGGGAGACACAAATTAATGTTTTGCTTCAATACACTGGGAATACCATTTCCAAAGGTTGGTGAAAGTAATATTTGATTTTCACCGGACGCATTACTATAGTATGCTTGGCTCAGGAATAATATTTTATACTTAATTAGATATTTCTTCACATTCGAATCTCAGATGGGTAGTGCTTTTCATGAAGCATTAAGAGAGCAATTTCTGTGAATTCACATCTATCCTTCAGCATGGTCTTGAGCGATAGTGGAAAAGGGGTGAAAACAGTCGCTCATTATCCGACACTTCTCGTGGTACATTCGTGTTCTTGAGTGGAAATATATATCAGAAGGACACTTTCAATTTGTGATAACAGTGTCTACAATTTAAGGTAATAGCAGGGTTTATCGCCACCGCTTCATCAATTGGGAGATGAAAGGGATTACATTTCAGTTCTCGGTCAGTTTCTAGCTCAGTCAAAACGGTGTTTAATTTAAGAGATTATATCAGACGAATCTCCTGTTACACGTTTCTTGCGTGTGTCCTTTTTGTTATTCAGTGCATCATTTTCCATGACAGTGGATTTATTCAATATAATTCAGACCGGAAAGCAGACACCAATGTTCATGGATCATCTCATTTAAAATAAACGCTTAGTATTGGACTGTGAGCTGTTGATATCATGTGAAATAATTTGCTACACATTGCACTTACCACAGATAACAAGCCTTGACCCAGTTCCATTTACAGTGGGGCTATTGGGATGTTTTACTCCACAGTAATAGACTCCAGAGTCATCGGCCTTGACGTTTAAGAGTTGCAGAGAGGCTCCACCTTTTTTCAAAGGGAGAAATCGTTTCCTGCCGTCAGATCCTGACTGCAGAAGTTCGGTATCGCCGAGTTTCCACCAACTGATAGTCACATTGGATTGATCGCGAAAAAGAGGGAATGCGCAGTAAAAGGTAAAGCTTTCACCTTCGACAGCGTATGCACTTTCGGGGGTTTGAGACACTTTCATCTGACCATTTGCGACAGCTGTTTGGCACAAAATGGAAACGCCAAATCGGTATATTACATAGCACCAAAGGCAAGGTTGAAATAAAAATGGACAAATCTCGAGCGGGATAGAATGAGAAATGTATACCTGCAGAAACAATGACAAAAATATTTACAATTGGAGACAACACAATGCCGGATACTATTCTGAACAATCAAAATATCAAATCTCAGTCAGGAACGACAGAGCGTATCTTGCTTGGAAATATCACACGGAAGGAACTGCCCAAAGTGATTTCATCTGCTGGATGCCAGCTCGTGACAAAAATTACCAACGGCGGGATGGCAAACCCATCTCAACGTACACCGTCAGCATATTTGAATAATGCATGCATTGAGGCCAAGCTTTGTTATTGCATTGATCAATCTGATTTCCGACCAAGAGTCATAGAGATGTACTGCACGGAGACAGTTCAACTGACTATGCCGACCAGATACCCGAAATTCATCCAGTCCCATTGGCCCAGTAGACAGTTCCTATTCATATAGCTGTCCAGATGCCTTTCAAGTGTTACAGTTGTGCCAACTTCCACCACTCCCTTGGCAGTTTATTCCATACATGTACCACCCTCTACATTAAAACGTTGCCCCTTAGGTCCTATTTAAATCTTTCCTCTCTCATCTTAAACCTATGCCCTCTAGTTTTGGACTCCCCCATTTTAGGGAATAGGCCTTGCCTATTTACTCTATCCTTGCCCCTCGTGATTTTGTGAGTTTCTGTAAGGTCCCCCTCAGTCTCCAATGCTCCACTGAAAACAGCCCCAGCTTATTCAGCCTCTTCCAATAGCTCAAACTCTCTAACCCTGGCAACACTCTTTAAATCTTTTCTGAACCCTTTCATGTTTCACAATACCCTTCTGATAGGAGGGAGACCAGAACTGCACGCAGTATTCCAAAAGTGGCCTAACCAATGTCCTGCACAGCCGCAACATGACCTCTCCAACTCCTACACTCAATGCTCTAACCAATGAAGGAAAGCATACCAAACGCCTTCTTCACTATCCTATATACCTGCGACTGCATTATTTTGAAAACCTATCTAAATTTTCTGGGGCTGCATGTTTTGAAGGACTGCCAAGTATGTTCTTCATCTTATTGCACCCAATTCAATTGTTGCTTTAATATGCAGAATTATTAAACATTATGTATGATAATAATAAAGTATTCATATTGCAACTTTAAGAAGTGATACTAACACTGAGCTGTATTCAAAGAGGCCATGCTTGCATTTATCAATATAACTTTACATCATTTCAACAATAAATTATGTTTTAAACTTTCTTCAAGATTGCTTACTATATTTTGTGAGTCAGTTAGATTGATTATGCACTGAACACTATCATGGAAAGGAATAATTATTTCTGGCATGTTGCAATACTATTCTCAAAATGGAACTGCAAAGGTTAGTAAGTTTGAAGATGACAGCAAAATTGCAAAGAAGGTTACCTCAGAGTACAGTGGGATCTTGATCAGATGGGCCAATGGGCCGATAAGTGACAGATGGAGTTTAATTTAGATAAATGTAAGCTGTTACATTTTGGAAGGGCGAATCCAGGCAGGCCTTGTAATGGTAAGGTCTTGCTTAGTGTTGCTGAACAAAGAGACTTTGAAGTGTAGGTTTGTAGTTTCTTGAAAATGGAATCTCAGGTAGAAAGGATAGTGAAGAGGCATTTGGCATGTTTTCCTTTTTTGGTCAGAGCATTGAGTATAGGAGTTGGGAGGTCATGGGTTGGCCACTTTTGGAATATTGTGTGCAGTTCTGGTCTCCCCCTATCAGAATGATGTTGTGAAAATTGAAAGGGTTTAGAAGATATTTACAAGGATGCTGCCAGGGTTGGACAGTTTGAGCCAGAGGGAGAGGCTGAATAGGCTGGGGCTGTTTCAATGTTGTGTCGGAGGCTGAGGGGTACCCTTATAAAGGTTTATAAAATTGTGAGGGGCATGGATAGGGTAAATAGACAAGGTCTTTTCCCTGGAATGGGGGAGTCCAGAATTAGAGGGCATAGGTTTAGGGTGAGAGGGGAGAGATTTAAAAAGGACCTAAGGGGTAGCTTTTTCATGCAGAGTGTGGTGCATGTATGGAATGAGCTGCCAAATGAAGTGGTGGAGGCTTGAACAATTGCAGTATTTAAAAGGCTTCTGGATGGGTATATGAATGGGTCAGATTTAGAGGGATATGTGCCAAGTGCTGGCAAATGGGATTAGATTAGTTTAGGATATCTGCTCGGCATGGATGAGTTGGACCGAAGGGTCTGTGTCTGTGCTGTACATCTCTATGACTCTAAGAGCAGAATTCCGGCCCTCAGTTGGTACCAATCTTGCCGAATCATAACAGCGATGCACCGCAGCCCAGTTTTCCAAAGAAAATTGGTGCAAAATAAATTTTAAAAATTGAATTAATCCACATTATTGTCTAATTAAAAATTGAAATGTTATTGTTTTGAGATTTAACCTGTTCTGCTGTAAATATGTATTCATCGGATATTCTTTTCAATTTGTTAACAATTTTATCTGTACCTTTGTTGCTGGAAGAAATAAGTTGATAGGTGGCGGTCATTTCAATGGTGAGGTGAGATGGTTTGCAGGTGTAGAAAGTTCCATCTTTCACAGCTTCTTTTTCTTCCAAAGTACTGGAACACTCAAACAAACTCTCTGCATTTAGCTTTAGAACTGTGTTTATCCCAATGTCAACATCCACAACATTCTTGTACCAACGGATATTTATATTCCTGGGATACACTTCCGCAAATGAGGACCAGATAAGTCAATGCATTACGTTCAGTTTTGTGGCAATCAATATGCAGTTGGCTTGGGGGAACTGTGGAAAAAAAAGTGACAGAAGAGATGTAAACTTGGCGAGAATGTTGAAAACTATTCACTTTCTGATAAATCAATGTCAATGTGACATGAAAATTTAACACATATCAAATGACATAGTAATTTATAAATGGGTTAAAGGAGACGCCAATTCAAAGGTTTTTCTTTCACACCATCAGGAGTAGGACTCAAGGAAGTAGAGATGATAATTGGACACTGGTGCACACAACATTAAAGTACACTAGATAGTATTTATATCTGTTAGCTTAAGGGTGGCATGGTGGCTCAGTGGTTAGCGCTACTACCTCACAGTGCCAGGGACCTGAGTTCAATTCCCACCTCAGGCACCTGTCTGTGTAGAGTTTGCACATTCTCCCTGTGTCTGCATGGGTTTCCTCCCACTGTGCAAGTAGGTGAATTGGCCATGCTAAATTGCCCATAGTGTTAGGAGGAAATGGGTCTGGGAAGATTGGAGTTGGGCTGAAGGGCCTGTTTCCACACTGTAGGGAATCTAATCTTAAATTATATATCGTTTGTGATTTATTTTAGTGTTTAATCTACGTGGAGAACAGAGAAGGCATAACTAACATTTCACAAGAATATAAAATATATGTGGTTAATTAAAAGGTTTTAAAAAAAATTAATGAGACCCTGGGAAACTATATAATAATATCTTCAGTAATAATGATGGAAATGGTTAGTGCACGGTGTTCACAACAGAATACGTCAATTCGTGGGCAATAGGAAGTAAAAGGATGTAATATAAGTGTCATTATGGAGACGTGGCTGCAGTATGACCAAAAAGAGAAGCTGAATATGACATTTAGGTGGAACAGGCCAAAAAAAAGGAACACTCTTGAGTTGGGCGAATGATAAGTGATGGACTCAGAATATTAGTGAGAGAGGGTATAGAAAGAGCAAGAATTGATAATAGATGTGTAGAAACTTATATAACTTGCAGCACAAATTTAAGGTGTGATTTAATTCAGAAGTGCTTGTAGACGTGGAAGCTGTAATCAATGAATGACTTAAGAAAATGTATGTATTCTTTTGAGTCAAAAATACTCAGTAGAAGAAGTGAGAGAAGCAGGGCTAACAATGAACATTAAAAGCAATAGGATCATATCTCATCAAAGGAAGAAACTTATAAAGTTGTCAAGTAAAGTTGCAAGTCTGAAGGTTGAGAGGCTTTCAGAGTTTGGCAAAGGAGGACAAAGATATTTATAAAGGATTTGAAATTAGAATGTGAACTTGAAATTAGAAGAAACATAAAAATGGTCAGTATAACCTTTTTGAGGTATTGAAAAAGGAAGGATTAGCTGGAACAATTGTTGGCCCATTACAGGAATAATTTTGAAAAGACGAATCACGGAAATTTGTCTGTTTTAGCAGAGAGTCACAGGCATGTGCAGCACGGAAGCAGACCCTTCGGTGCAACATGTCCATGCCGACCAGATATCTGAAATTAATCTAGTTCCATTTGCCGGCACTTGGCCCATATCCCTCTGAACACTTCCTACTCATGTACCCATCCAGATGCCTTTTGAATGTTGTAATTGTGCCAGCCTCCACCATTTCCCCTATCACCCTAAACCTATGCCCTCTAGTTCTGGACTTGCCCAACCCAGGGAAAAGACCTTGTCAATTTGTCCTATCCATACTCCCCATGATTATATAAACCTCTATAAGGCCACCCCTCAGTTTCCGACGCTCCAGGGATATCAGCCCCAGCCTATTCATCCTCCCTTTATAGCTCAAACCCTCCAACCCTCGCAACATCCATGTAAACATTTTCTAAACCCTTTCAAGCTTCACAACATTCTTCCTATAGAAAGGAGACCAGAACTGCAAACAATATTCCAAAAGTGGCCTAACCAATGTCCTGTACAGCAGCAACATGACTTCCCAACTCCTATACTCAATGCTCTGGCCAATAAAGAAAAACATATCAAATGCCTTCTTCACTATCCTATCCAACCAAGGCTCCCAGCCTCGTTCCTGATGAAGGGCTTTTGCCTGAAATGTCGATTTTCCTGCTCCTCAGGTGCTGCCTGATCTGCTGTACTTTTCCAGCACCACTCTAATCTTGACTCTAATCTCCAGCATCTGCAGTACCCACCTCCACAAAATGTGTCCCAGTCAATACAATAGGAATTAAAATCATCCACCACAACAACTCCACATTTTTTACAGCTTTCCAAAATCTGTCCACATATTCTGTACTCTACCTATCGCTGGCTGTTGGGAGGCTGTATCATACGCCTAGCATTGTGATTTCACCTTTCCTATTCCTGACTTCTACCCATAGTGCCTTACTGCATGAGTTCTCTTATGTATCCTCCCTCAGTACAGCTGTGAGATACTCTTTACCAGGAATGTAACTCCCCCAACCCCTTTTACATCCCTTTCTGTCATACCTGAAATATCTGAATCTTGGGACATTCAGTTGCCAGTCCTGTCCCTCTTTCAGCCAAGTCTCTGTAATCACAATAACGTCATCGTACCAAGTACTAACCAATGCTCTGTGTTCATCTACCTTGCTAATTATATTTCGTGCATTGAAACACATGCATTTCAGACCACTTCCCTGCTCTTTCCAACAGCATTTTCCTGCTGTTTCCAAAACTCTGTGATATATATCAGTCAGTGGGTTCCATTGATTTGTTATTTTTTAGTCCCAATAAATTGGCAAATCCTTTTTTTCAGTAATTTTAATGTATTTACTTAGTTCCTCATTCTCACTTGTCCATTGGATTGTTCTTATTCCTGGGAGTTCCTTTGTGGATGCTAACACTTAGCTTCTCTGCCTTTCCATATTTCCTAATATGCTTCCCATTTGAGGCTGCAGGCACCTTGTCTTTCATTTGTCTTTCCACTCGTGTTCAGTGATAACTGCCAATACATCAGTACACAGCTCAATTCCCAACTCTGGCACTATCTAACTGGTACATGGGATCTGTGTTTCAAGATGATAGGCCAGTCTCTGGATGGGTTAAGAAGCATCCACAGACTAGGAAGAAAGACAGCACTCATGGTGAGCAGGGATTATTTTGCTCATTGATTAAGCTATTGCATGCCACCTGGAATCTTCACCAGCTCTTCACTCAACTGCAGTTGCATGTGGAAGATCTGTTGTCTTACTGTTGACTCTGTAGACATGAAACAGACAGCTTGTGGCACAACATCAACCCAACCTCCCATTGAGCTTTGGTGACCACAGCAGCCACAAGTTGTGTGGGTTGCTTATGCTATGGTAATCTCAGCAGGCTTTGATTCAAGGAGATACCCACTGATATAATAGAATATTTTCTCGTGCAGAGCTGACCCTCTAAAGTCCCCTCTTTCTCCTTAAGTAGAGATAATTGCACTTTGCAACTAGTAGCTTGAGTCAAAAGGCGGATCAAAGCACCTCATATTTTCAGGCACATGCTTCAAAATTGGCTGAGAAGTAGATCTATTTATGTGGAGTTAATAACACAGAGGCAATTCCTTATGGTTGTTGTGTCACCATAATCTTACCAGACCATAGGGGCTGCTCTTTTATTAGAGAGAAGCAACTGGTGGTGATTTAACCGGATGACCGCCAGACCTCAGGCAAGGGAAGAGAGGTTGAGAAGGAGAGTCATTTGTGGTAACCTCAAACCAATGATGGGAATTGAACCCACACTGTTGGCATCACATTACTATGTCAAGCAATGATCCAGCCAACTGAGCTAGACCTGGCTCCATTTTACCTGCCTGTGAGTACTCTCAGGGCCCTTGAGGAACATATGCAGAATGTTATCAGTGGACAGCAGGGCAACTTTTTGCTGCATTTTTCATGTGACAATAAATTTGTATTTTATTATAGTCTATTCCTTTTATCATGCTTGCAGGCATCTCCATTGTGAAATGGCTGTCTTAAATATTATCTACACCTCATCTAATGTACTGTACCTCTCCTAAAATGTGACACCCAGATCTCAATGCAGCTGACCCTGTTATACATGTTTAACTATATTCCCTTTATATGTACTATTTTTTAAATAGTGGTTCAGGTGAGTATTTTCAACAGTAAATTACCTACAGTATGAAAACAGTTCCTTTGGCCCAACAAGTCCACACTGACCCTTCAAAGAGTAACCCACCCAGACCCATTTCCCTCTGACTAATGCACCTAGTGCTATGGGCAAGTTCCCTGATCTGCACATGTTTGGATTGTGAGAGGAAACCCATGCAGACATGGGGAGAATGTACAAACTCCACACAGTCACCCAAGGCAGGGACTGAACCCAGGTCCATAGCACCATGAGGGAGCATTGCTAACCACTGAGCCACTATGCCATCCACAATGCAGAACATATGGTACTGTGCACTAGTTCCTTGGCCATGAATAAGGAAGAATAAGGAAGATGCTGAATCCATCTGAGCTGAGGAGGAATTGCTTCACCGGTGTGTGCTGCTAGTTTCTTGTTATTCATTTAGAATTGGTGATTGAGTGATTCATCTCAGCTTCTTCCTAAGGTTCCCAATTTACAATTGCCACTCTTCAACAAACATGAGTCACTCAATGTGTTATTTTATCTTGTCTTGTACAGAGGGTTCCTGGGTTGCTTATTCACAAATCCCTGAGGTGGCATGACAGGTTAACAGGATAGTTAAGAAGCAGACAGAATATTTGCTTCTCATTCAAGGCTTACATTATAAGAATAAGGAGGTTATAGAACAGAGAACATAGGAAAGTACAGAACAGAACAGGCCCTTTGGCCCACGATGTTGTGCCAAGATTTAATCCTAATGTAAAATATAATAACTTAACCCACGCACCCAATTCACTGCTATTCTTGTGCATGTCCAGCAGTCACTTAAATGTCCCCAGTGACTCTGCTTCCACCACCACAGCTGGCAATGCATTCCATGCATTCACAACTTTCTGTGAAAAGAACCTACCTCTGACGTCTCCTTTATACCTTCCTCCTAACAGCTTCAAACTATGACTCCTTGTACCAATCAATACTGCTCTGGGGAAAAGTCTCTGGCTATTGACTCTATCTATTCCACTCATTATCTTGTATACCTCTATCTATTCCACTCATTATCTTGTATAGCTCTGGCTTCTCCCACCCCTGGCAAAAGACTGTCTATTTATCCTATCCATGCCCCTCATGACTTTATAGACCTCTATAAGGTCAGATTATGAACAGCAGTAAATCTTAGGGGCAAGGTTCTGGCATCAACAGAGGATTGGCTGACTGGCAGAACAGAGTTGGGATAAAGAGGTCTTTTTCAGAAGGGCAGCTGGTGACTAGCAGAGTTCCAAGGGGATTCATGTTGGGACCACAGCTATTCATGTCAACAATCTGGATGGAAGAACTTAAGGTATTGTTGCTCACCTTGAAGATGACAGAAAGATAAGTGAAGGGACAGGCAATGCAGAGGAAGCAGCAAGACTGCGGAAGGTCTTGGACAAATTATAAGCGTGGGCACAGAAATGGCAGATGGAATACAATGTGTGAAGGGTCAGGTTATGCATTTGGATTGGAATACAGGCATAGGTGATTTTATAAAGAGGCAAAGACTTTGGAAATCTGAAGCACAAAGTAACTTGGGAGTCCTGGTTCAGGATTCTCCTCAGGTTAACAAGCAGGTTCAGATGGCAGGCAGGAAGGCAAATAGAATGTTGACATTCATTTCAAGAGGACTACAACACAACAGCAGAGAAAAAAAAACTGCTGAAGCTGTATAAGGCTTCGGTCAGACCGCATTTAGAATATTTTGGGTGGTTTTGGGCTCCGTATCTAAGGAAAGATGTCCTGGCCTTGGAGGGGTTCAGAGGTGATTTCCAAGGATGTTTGAACTGTACAAAACTTTGGTTAAGCAAACGCTGGGAGACTGTGTGCCATTCCAGTCACCACAATTTCATAAGGATGTGATTGCGTTGGAGGTGGTTCAAGGGAGATTCCCCATTGCCTATAATGCTGCACTTTATCAATGAAGAGAGGCTGGATAAGCTTAGGTTACTTTCTTTGGAGCAGAGAAGGTTGAAGGGGGAACTGACTGAGGTGTGTAAGATTATAAGAGGCATGGAACGGGTTGATAGAAAGCAGATATCACCTAAGTTGAAGAGTTAATAGTGAATGGACTTGATTTTAAGATAAATGGCTGGAGTTTTAGAAGGGAATTGAGGAAAGTATTTTTCACCTTGGGAATGTGGAATGCATTGTCTGGGAGGGTAGAAGTTGAAGGAAAGCTCATAACCATTAAAAAGCATGTGGATGAATACTTGAAATGTACTAACATCCAAATGCTGGAAGGTAGAATTCATGCAGATATGTCAGTGTAGACTCAGGGAAACAAAGGGCCACCTCTTTGCTGTATAACTCAATGACTTGATCAATTCTCCAGAAATGTCCAACTTTGAAAGGCGTAACAGCTGTTTTGTAGTGAACTAAATGGCACAGAGGTTGTTTCATGTGGGTATGAAGATCATTTGCAAGCTTTTAATTTTGATAGCTTACTTAAGAATTAATTTCTCCCTCACTTACTGTTTCATTTCGCAATACTGACAGAGTGCCAACCACTCGTTCCACTAGGAAGTGAGCATTTTAGCCCCTTGTTTGAGATAAATATTTTTTAAAAATATGTTCTTGGGCTCTGGGCATCCTTGTCAGGACAAGGATTTAGTGTCAATCATTAATAATCCGGGGGAAACTCAGAGTGAACTTCTTTGCTGTAGGTCAGGAGTTACATGTAGATTGGATCAGATCAGGATGGCAGACTTCCTTTCCTAAAGGACATCAGTAAATCAGATGGGTCTGTACAATAATTGACAACAGTGATGTTTGGGTTTGTTTGTTACTGCATGTGTTTATTTGATCTAAATTTCATCATCTTCCACAATGGGATTTGAACTCATTCCCCCCGGAATGTTTACCTGACGCTTGTAAATTATTAATCCACTGGCATGACCACAACACCACCATTTCCCCAAACTGAGCAATGCTGAAGCATTGATTTTGGTATTTTAGTATTGTTGCTAAGAATATGGTCTTAAGTCAATATTAATAATTAAACCACATCCCGTCATTACTTGGCTGAATAGTTAGGTGTAATTCCATGAGTATGAATATGTCAAGCTGCTAGTCAATTAGTCTGTGAGACCGCTCTCATGTCTTGTATTGTTTTGGTCACCTCGTCATGCAATATATTGAAAACTGTGTTCATCTCTGAGAGGAGGTGGTATGCAAAGTGCCACATTTTCCTTTTACAGAATATAAGTTAGAATGGACTTGGACTCGACCTTAAAGCTTGTAAACAAGGAGAGCTTTACAAGTTGGAATAATCAAGTGGTGCATGATAGTGACCACAATTTGGTTATGTCTACTTTAGCAATGCAAAGGGATAGGTTTATACCACAGGGCAAGAGGTATAGCTGGGGAAAGGCAGTTATGATGTGATTAGGCAAGATTTAGGATAGATAGGATGGGGAAGGAAACTGAAGGGATGGGCACAATTGAACTGTGGACCTTATTCAAGGAACAGCTACTGCGGGTCCTTGATAAGTGTGTACCTGTCAGGCAGGGAGGAAGGTGTCAAGCGCAGGATCCACTGTTTACTAAGGAAGTTGAATCTCTTGTCAAGAGGTAAAAGAAGGCTTATGTTAGGATGAGATGTGAAGGCTCATTTAGGGTGCTTGAGAGTTCCAAGTTACGCAGTAAAGACATAAATGAAGAGTTAAAAAGAGCCAGGATGGGACATGAGAAGCACTGGCAAGTCGGATCAAGGCTTTGTATGGGTATATCAGGAATAAAAGAATGACTAGAGTAAGAATAGGACCATTCAAGGATAGTAGTGGGAATCTGTGTGTGGAGTTAGAGGAGATAGGGGAAATACTAAACAAATAGTTTTCATTAGTATTCACACTAGTAAAAGACAATGTTGTTGAGGAGAATACTGAGATGCAGGCTACTGGACTAGATGAGATTGAGGTTCACAAGGAGGAGATATTAACAATTGTGGAAAGTGTAAAAATAGATAAATCTTTTCGGCTGGATGGGATTTTTCCTGGGATTCTCTGGGAAGCCAGGGAGGTGACCGCAGAGCCTTTGGCTTTGATCTTTCTGTCGTCATTGTCTACAGGAATAGTGCCAGTAGACTGGAGGATAGCAAATGTTGTTCCCTTGTGCAAGGGGAATAGAGACAATCCTGGTAATTATAGACAAGTGAGCCTTACTTCGGTTGTGGGCAAAGTGTTGGAAAAGGTTTTAAGAGATTGAATTTATAAACATCTAAAAAGAAATAAGTTGATTAGGGATAGCCAACACGGTTTTGTGAAGGGTAGGTCATGCCTTACAAAGCTTATTGAGTTCTTTTTGAAGGTGACTGAACAGGTAGATGAGGGTAAAGCAGTTGATGTGGTCTATATGGATTTCAATAAGTCATTTGATAAGGTTCCCAATGCTAAGCTATTGCACAAAATACAGAGGCACGGGATTGAGCAGTTTGAATCAGAAATTGGCTAGCTGAAAGAAAACAGAGGGTGGTGATTGATGGGAAATGTTCAACCTGGAATTCAGTTATTAGCAGTGTACTGCAAGGATATGTTTTGGGTCCACTACAGTTTGTCATTTTTACAAATGACCTGGATGAGGGCATGGAAGGCTGCATTAGTAAATTTGTGGATGATACTTACATTGGTAGAGTTGTGGATAGTGTAGAAGGATGTTGTAGGTCACAGAGGGACATAGATAAGCTGCAGAGCTGGGCTGAGAGGTGGCACATTGAGTTTAATGCAGCAAAGTGTGAGGTGATGCACTTTGGGAGGACCAATGGGAATGCAGTTTACTGGGCTAATGGTCAGATTCTTGTTAGTGTAGATGAGCAGAGAGATCTTAGTGTCCGTGTGTATAGTACCCTGAAGGTTGCCATCCAGGTTGACAGGGTTGTTAAGAAGGCAGATGGTGTGATGGCTTTTATGAATAGAGGGTTTGATTTTCTGAACCATGAGGTCATGCTGCAGCTGTACAGAACTCTGGTACAGCTTCACTTGAAGTGTTGCATACAGTTCTGGTCACTGCATTATAGGAAGGATTTGAAAGCTTTGCAAAGGGTTCAGAGGAGATTTACCAGGATGTTACCTGGTATGGAAGGAAGGTCTTATGAAGAAAGGCTGAGGGATATGAGGCATTTTTGTTGGAGAGAATAAGGTTCAGATGTGACTTAATTGAGACATATGAGATGACGAGAGGGTTAGATAAGGTGGACAGTGAAAGCCTTTTTCCTCAGATGGTGATGGCTAGCATGAGGGGGCATAGCTTTAAATTGAGGGGTAATAGGTATATGACAGATATCAGAGGTAATTTCTTTACTCAGAGAGTAGTAGGAGCATGGAATGCACTACCTGCAACAGTAGTTGACTCGCCAAATGTCAGGGCATTTAAATGGTTGTTGGATAGGCTATGGCCAAAAATGAAATGATGTAGCTTAGGTGGGCTTCAGATTGGTTCCACAGGTCGGCGCAATATCGAAGGATGAAGGGCCCATACTGCGCTATTATGTTCTATGTTTTCAATGGTACAATGCTATGTGAATTCTCACAGCAGTGAGATGGATCTTTGAGACAGAAAACGACCAGGAATCTTTGAGTTCGGGAAAACTTCCTGATGACAACCAACTGTTTCATCCATTTGCAATTTGATATGGATCTGTAATTGCAGAGCAGCTTGAGACACCCAGAACTGTAAAGAGAAATCATCTCCCACTTTGCATTCTTGCTGTGAAATTGAAAAGACAAAAGAAAACACAAAACCTAAATGAAACAAAACAAAAACATACCTTAGTTGATATATCAGCGAGCGAACTGAAGAAAGACTGTCAATCTGCTATTTTGGAGAAGACTGTCACTCTATAGACAAAGCATGTCATCATTGTAGCAAAAGCATTATAAGATAAAATGTAAAATACCCTTAAGATTTGGACAACGAATTTTAACAAATGGGCAATTCATCATAACAATCCTGAATTGGCATACTTAGAAATAATTTTGAAATAGTTTTATACACCATTGATTTCAATGTGCGGGATTTAAAATAAAATCCCATTCATTGTCTTCATAAACGGTGAACTACTTTATAAGTCAATTTGTGTTCAGGTCTGATATGAGCTGATAAACTTTCATTGTAAAACAGCTGTAACAGATGCAATGGACTATCGGTGGCAATTCTATCCAAGCTAAATCGATAGTATCATGGCTATCCCACCCCGCTCCCACTCTACTTTTTATATCAGGGCGGGATTGGCGTCCTATTTTACATATAAAACGTGACTCCAGATTCCTGGCTACAATAAACGAACCACCCTTTTCGAAAACAATTTCGAAGATTGGTTAGTTTTTTTTTATTGATCCTAAACATTATACATGGAACGTTCTTTATGGTTCCACTCTCTGAGTGGCTGGTCTGAATAGTCACTAATTAGTGGGATAAACTCAATGTCACCGGAGTACTTATCCAGAACTTCAGCCTCATGTTTCCGGGGCATAATCTCGAATCCCAATCGTGGTAGATGGAAAAACAAACTGGATCCAGTGAAGAGCTCTCTTATTGGCACAAACATAGTAAATGATCGCAGTGAAACACTACCTGATACAGTCATATCACTGACCGAACCTGCCATCCTGACCTGGTCGGCCTCGGTCTGCTTCAGAGCCACAGCAATGTGATTGAAGCTGAACTGGCCGCTGGACAATGAGGCCTGGGCAACAAATGCTGGCTGATATCAAGAAAACAGCAATTCCACAATCCTCTCTCGCCGATCACGCAAGGTGAGACTTTGTGGCTC
The DNA here is from genome assembly GCF_047496795.1 of Chiloscyllium punctatum. Taxonomy (NCBI): domain Eukaryota; kingdom Metazoa; phylum Chordata; class Chondrichthyes; order Orectolobiformes; family Hemiscylliidae; genus Chiloscyllium; species Chiloscyllium punctatum. Next base: position 67,358,056 of record NC_092764.1, on the reverse strand, counting down.
TGTGTGAAATGGGCATAATACCTTTAAAAGGAAAATAAATCCATATTTACACAAGAAAAGTCTAAGCAAGGTCAATGGTTCTGTGACGGAACGTGAACCACAGGAACTAAATTCACAGCCAAGTGTTGTGCAACGTTTCCTTTTCAGCCCTGTATCCGATCAGGTGAACACATTATAGAGTTGACCTTACTTTTCGCCTGGGTGTTTCACACTAATGCTCGATTGGATGTTAGTAAGCCAATTTGTCATTTTTAATAAAGAAGTCCATAATGTATATTTGCATATATATATATTCTTGAGAATAAGCGTCTTGAGGGCCATTAGCAGGGAATTCTCTCACAGGGAATTTATCTGTTCAGCGTCATGGTCAGCTCAGCCGTTACCGCCGTCCTGGTGAACTTGGACAGCAGCATACTCCAAGTATAGCCGGTATACAATCATTTCCTGTGACACTCATAACACACTGGGTACCGGGGCTTTGCTGGGAAGCCCACAGCACAGGTAACACGCAGGTTAGATATGTGTGTCCTCTCGACAGTGCTTTCTAAGCGTTCTAACTTGCTGTATTCCTGATGTATTTCGAAGTCTTTCTTCAATTTCATAAAGCATAAAGCAAGCATATTTTTAATTTGGATTTCTGACTTCTGTCAGGTATTGATTTAGTCTTGCTATATCTTTCCTCCAAATAAATCGACTTTTTTTTGTTTGAAAAGAACACTCATCAAACAGCAGACAGGGAAACTGAAAGAAACACAATGCAATAGTCTGGGATTAACTGCACTCAAATTTGGTTCGAACTCAGAGAGTCTTCAAGTCACGGCGGGCTGTCAACAGATATACCCCGAACTTACACTGGTTATCAGAAAGCCAGGCATGAATCTGGTATTCTTTCTATATGACTAATGACTACTTTGATTAATGACTATTGCACTAAATACCATGGTTAGCTATAATGTGAATGATCTACAATCTGTAAGGCAATTACTATTCTTCCTCACTGGACCCGAAAGGTTAATTCTGATTTCTCTCCATAGATGCTGCCAGACCTGCTGAGATTTTCTAGCCATGTCTGTTCTTGTTTCTGATTTACAGCACCCACCCGGTGCTTACGGTTTTTATTGCCGGCTGCATTGCCAGGCGGGTCGCTGGTCATACTGACATGGCTTGGTTTAAAACAAACCTGGGGAACTGTCCTCCCTGCTGTTACTCAGATCCGAAATCCAACGTGGATATCTGGTTGCAGATTTAAGAACTGCACAGCTCAAGAAAGCGTCGACCATATTGCAATGCAAACCGGACAAGAATGCGAAGCTCTTTCACATCCATGGGTGAATGGGAATGCTCTCTGAAGTTAGGTGGTGGTTCGGTTATCTATTAGATTTCCTAAATTCTCAGGTGTGATTTCAACAGCAACCAGACCTAAAACATGGCCCTTTGGTACTCAAGGGGTTCTCTCTCAGTTAAGAACGGGTTTGTCCTCACTTCCAGAACACTGAATAATTGCGATATTATCGACCCTCTCCACAGATGAATGTAAGAACGAGGAGCAGGAGGAGGCCGTCCGGCCCTGCGAGCCTGCTCCGCCATTCAACAAGATCAGGGCTGATCTTTTCATGGCCTCAGCTCCACTTACCCACCTTAATCCTTAATTCCTTCATTGTTCAAAATAAAATCTATCTCAGCTTTAAAAACATTTACTGAAATAGCGTGAACGACTTCACAGGGCAGGGAATTCCATCGAGTCACAAGGCTCATGAGGAAGAAGTTCCTTCTCAACTCAGTCCGAAATCCGCTCCTTCTCATCTTGAGGCTGTGCCCTCTCGTCCTAGTTTCACCTGCCAGTGGAAACATCCTCTCTACGTCGATCTTATCTATTCCCTTCACAATTTTATGTGTTTCTATAAGATCCAACCTCATTCTTCTAAATTCTGATGAATATAATCCCAGTCTGCTCAGTCTCTCCTCATTAACCAACCCCCTCAACTACGGAATCAACCTAGTGAACCCCCTCTGCACCAACTCCAGGGCCAGAACATCCTTTCTCAAGTAAGGGGGAGACCAAAACTGCATGGTTTTGTACTCCATGTGTAGCGTTACTCGCACCCCATACAGCTGCAACATTACCTGTCTGCTTTTGAACTCAATGCCTTCAACAAAGAAAGACAAAATTACTTTTGCCTTCGTAATTACCTATTGGAGCTGCAGACCACCCTTCTGTGATTCATGCAAAAGGACACCCAGATCTCTCTGCACAGTAGCATGCTGCAACTGTTTACCATTCAAGTAATAGTCCTTTTTACTGTTACTCCAACTAAAATGGGTGACTTCACATTTCTTAACATTATATTCCATCTGCCAGATCTTTGCCCACTTACTCGATGTGTCTATATTCCTTTCCAAAGTTTCACAGTCCACTGCACACTTTGCTCTGCCACTCATCTTACAGTCATCTACAAACTTTAACCCACTACATGTGGTCCCCAACTCCAAATCATTTATATAAATTGTGAATAATTGCAGTCCCAACACTGATCCCTGAGGCACACCACTAGTTATTGATTGTCAATCAGAATAGCACCTATTTATCCCCACTCTTTGCATCCTGTTAGTCAACCAATCCTCTAAACATGCTAATACTTAACCCATAACACCATGCATCCTTATCTTATGTAGCAACCTTTTGTGTGGCACCTTGTCGAGGCCTTTTGGAAATCTAAGTACACCACATCTACTGGGTCCCAGTTCACCTTGCTCATAATGGCTTCATAGAATTCCAAAAGTTTAGTTAAGCATGACCTGACCCTCATGAACCCATGCTGCGTCTGCCCAATGGGACAATTTCTATCCAGATGTCTTGCTATTTCTTCATTGATAATAGACTAAAACATCTTTCCCATTACAGAAGTTAAGCTAACTGGTCTATAATTCCCCATCTTTTGTTTACCACCCTTTTTAAACAGCGGTGTCACATTTAGTGTTTTCCAATCTGCTGGGACTGCCCAGAGTCCAGAGAATTTTAGAAAATTACCAGTTCTGCACTTGCTTTTTCTTCCACAATCCTTTTTATTCCCGGGATGCATTCCATCAGCACCAGGAGACATGTCTATCCTTAGCTTCATTACCTTGCCTCACACTACCTCTTCCATGATAATGATTGCTCCAAGGTCCTCACCTACCTCTTCTCTTTGTCAATTACTGGCATGTTATTCATGTCTTCCACTGTGGAGTCTGAAACAAAATATTATTCAATGCCTCGGCCATTTCATTATGTCCCATCACCCAATGTACCTTCCCATCCTCTAAAGGACCAATGTTTACTTTAGCCACTCTTTTTCATTTTATATTTATATAGAAAATTTTGCCATCTGTCGTTATATTCTGAGCTGGGTTTTTTTCTCATGTTCCATCTTACTTTTTTTGTGGTTTTCTGTTGACCTTTAAAGCTTTCCCAATCTTCTAGTTTCCCACTGATCTTGGCCACTTTGTATGTCTTCTAATAAAATGTGATAGCCTCCCTTATTTTCTCAGACACCCTTGGCAGATTACCCCTTGTTTTGCAGTTCTTCCTTTTCACTTTTGCCGAGCACTTCAAAAAATTGCATTGAAAGTCCTCCACTGCTTGTCAACTGTCGCACCATAAAGTCATTGTTTCCATTCTACTTAAGCCAAATCTTCCCTGATCCTGTTGTAGCCTCCCTTGTTTAAGCACAGGACCCTAGTATTAGATTTTATCTTCTCACTCTCCATTGACTGTATATTATCAATTCAATCACACTATGATAGCTCCTTCCAAGAGGATCCTTAACTGTGAGGCCATTAATTATTCCTGTCTCATTGTACAGAACCAGATCTAGGATAACTTGCTTCATTGTCAGCTCCATTACATATTGTTCAAGGAAACTATGGGGATACACTCATTCAACTCTTCCTCAAGGACACCCTGACTGGGTTGGTTCAAACAATAGACATGTCGATTAAAATCCCATGCCATTGCTTTACCATTTTTACAGGCATTAGTTATTTCTACGTTTATAGGTGAAGAAAACAGTTAAATTAACCTGGCTTATGTTACCTTTCATGGTAAAGACAACACTTTAGTTTCTCTTTCACAACTCCCCGCCCGGATTTACAGCAAGAGATTCTCCACTTGCCGGCAGAAGCCGTGTGACATCACGGCCAGTTCCGAAACGATATTGCAGACACAGGGGCACCTTTGCTCTCACTGTCTCGACAGTATTTGCATTTCCAACTCTGTGAGTTAGCCACTCCAGCTGGCGGATATGTTGAAGACTCTATCGTTTAGCGACGTATCTTTTCTGGGAATTTTGTATGTAGGTAGGCATTTAGATTTCATGTTAATTATTAAAACTTCCCTGAACAAGAACTTGTGTCCGATATCATACACAAGCTAGCTTTCTGCTACTTTAGCTTCATTAAATATTTTCATATTGAGTGTTCTTTGCAGAAAAGAATGATGTGAATATGAAAAGCAATATTGGTTATGGTAATTTAATCAGGAAACGCATTCGTTAGCAGGATAGTTAGTTAAACTTGGAAAATTAAGCAGCATTACTAATGTAACAAAAGACGATATTATTTTTAGCAGTGTTTTTCTTTCCCACTGGGGCTGTGATTTACTTTGGGGTATTTTGTTGTCAGTTTCTGTCTGCAGCTCTGGCGACCATGGCAGGAATCTGGCACAAACACTGGCGCGCCGGGGTGGGAATGTTCTCTTCCGGTGTCCTTTCCCTTTCCATGTTAATCACTCGGCGGTAACCGCTTACTGGTGGAGAGACGGGAACAAGAGCTTCCTGCAAGCAAACGGCAGGAAAAGGTTCACTGTAAGGAGAGGCGGCGCATACCTTCATGTTCTGAATGTGACTGTTGCGGATGCCGGAATGTATCACTGTGCCGTCAAATATCAGCATCGAACAGTTGGGAAAGGAACCGGGCTGCAACTCCTTGTGTATGGTAAGCGTTGCTAAAAATTATAAACAGGAAAAGTTTCAGAGATATTTGGATTAGGCCATTCAGTCCCTCGAGCCCGTTCCCCCATTCAATGAAACTATGGCTGAACTTTGGCCTAACTCCACTTATCTATGTTTGGCCTATATACCTTAATACCTTTTGTTTAAAAATATGACAAAATCTCAGTTTAATATTAACGACAACCATCCACTGCTGTTTGTGGACGAGTTTCAAACCTCTACCACTTTTTGTGTGTAGCAGCGCTTCCTAACATCTCTCCTGAAAGATTTCACTCTCATTTTTAAACATTCCAATGTTGTTTGTTCAAGCACTCAATATATAACCGTCCTGAGTATAAAACAGTAAATTTCTCTAATGAAGTAACTGGAACAACATGCATTCAACAATTGTCAGGTTTCTAGGGACAGGACCAGAATCCCTGATAATTGAAGCAACAAAAAGAAACTCAAAGTTGGGAATAAAGACCTTTTTTTTAAAATGTTAAAATTCTATGTTTGGGATGGATAATTGCAGGATTATTCACAATTTTAGAAATATAACACGAGGTGTTTTAACACATCATTTAAGCAAGTCAAAAAAAAATCTTCATTTATGTTTGCTTGATTACTAGAAATTTATGGATTTTTAAAGCTTCTTTAACTTATTGGGTATAAAGAGACTTACTCAGAATTGGAATGCTGAGACAAGGGGAAAGGTGTTTTGTTTTTTGAGATCCAAACAAAATCCTTCATTCGCAATCAATTGCAACAGAGCAGCCACTTGAGACTACACCAGTATAGGGTGATAATCTCGGCCACCTCAGTTAGGCTCAGAGCTTGACTCTGAACGAAGCTCACAAACAAGACCTGCTGCATATGAAAATAAGTGCTCGTACAAATATTGATAAATGGAAAATGTTGTGAAACTTGAAAGGGTTCAGAAAAGATTTACAAGGATGTTGCCAGGGTTGGAGGATCTGAGCTACAGGGAGAAGCTGAACAGGCTGGGGCTGTTTTCCCTGGACCGTCGGATGCTGAGGGGTGCCCTTATAGAGATTTACAAAATTATGAGGGGCATGGATAGGATAAATAGACTAAGACTTTTCCCTGGGGTCGGGGAGTCCAGAACTAGAGGGCATAGGTTTAGGGTGAGGGGGAAAATATAAGAGATCTAAGGGGCAACTTTTTCACGCAGAGAGTGGTATGTGTATGGAATTAGCTGCCAGAGGATGTGGTGGAGGCTGGTACAATTGCAACATTTAAGAGACATTTGGATGTGTATATGAATAGGAAGGGTTTGTACGGATATGGGCCGGGTGCTGGCAAGTGGGACTAGATTGGGTTGGGATATCTGGTCGGCATGGACGGGTTGGACCGAAGGGTCTGTTTCCATGCTGTACATCTCTATCACTCTATAATTGTGAAACAGATACAAGTGATAACACAAGTGGTAATATGCTATACAAGCAAGTCAGATGAAAACTTTGTTGGGAAGAAATACAACTGTTTTCCAATACAATGACCCCCCCCCCCCCCCCAACCATGATATAGTCATGAAACAAATCTGTTATTGACTCTAACATGCTCTAACAGCCCTCTGCACACGCACACGACAAATAGCTCCACACAGATGGGAGCACTTCAGTCAGTCACTCTATCCATTTCCCTTCCCATGTTAGCGCCCAATGATTGACTATTTACTAGTGGGTGGCTGTAGCAATGCATTTTGGAATCAGTGACCCTTTAAGCCAAATTTTTAGATCTATTCCAGCATCTTGAGATTCCCATTAAGAGCTTCTCAAAACGAAGCATGTGTCTTATCCCTCACAGACTTGGAAAAACCTGCTTGCTTTGTAGAACTCAGGGTTGCTGAATATTCTTAGTACTATCCCTCACATGCACACCATCAATCTATTGAACCCCACCATATTGAACACCTTATGTAAGGTGAATTCCTGTTTCAGGGTGTTCAAGTGTCCCCTGCTAATGTCAGTGCTAATGTCTAAACAATGAAAAATAACAACTTTATTTAAAACATGCAGTGGAACATTAACACACAGTCAAAACCAGTTATGGTATCATTGGGGATAGGGCCAATAGCTATCTGAAAATATTGATACTGATTACATTTTTTTTAAAAAGAAGCAAAATTACTCTTAGACTTTCATTGAATATTTTACAAAATAAAAATGGACTTCAGATTTGCTGAAATACGTATCGAAAGAAAAGCAAAAATGAGCTATAAAGTCGAAACTTCAAAAAGAAATTTGAGTTCTGATTGTCGGCCTATAATACAGATAGCGAATGGGATGCTCACCATTCCGCTCAGAAGAAGGAATTGTTCTGATTGTTGAAACAAAATGTGACCTGTACTGGTGGAAGGCGAGGTTAGAGGCAGGATCGAGGGGGTGAGGCAAAAAAGAAGGAATTATGATGACCAGCTGCTATTTCCTTTCTACAGAAAAGATGGCAAAATGTTTGAAGTAAAAGACCTTGAGCCTGCTTTTGATATTCAGCCACATGCGACACCAAAACCTTTAATGTTTTCTTTGTGCTTGACAATGCTTAGCTCAAGCACACTTTGAAGGAATTCAAATTCATGCCTGAAGATTGCTTCACAGCTCCAGCTCAGGCCTTTGATGGTCACTTTGTAAAATTACAATATGCTAGTTTCACAAAATGACAAAATGAGACCATGAGTTGAAAAAGTAGATGTATGGCATTCATTGAATGAGATCATAGTTGATTTGATAATCTTTAACTCCATTTTCCTGCCTTCTCTCAGTAATCATTGATTAAAAGACTTCCTGTCAGCTCTGAATGACACCCCCTCAATGACCTTCTGCCCTAAAGAACTCCATGGATTGACCATCCTCTGATACAGGAAATTCTTCCTTGTCTGTCTTAAATGAGTGACCCCTTGCTCTGACAGTATGCCCTCTGATCCTACATTCTTCCACAAGGAAAAATAATCTCCCAGCATATATTCTGGCAAGCCTATAAATCTCTGAGCCTCTATGAATCTTACAGGTTTCAACTAGGCCTTCTAAACTCAAATGAGTAAAAAACCTAAAAAACTCTGCCTCTCCTAAAATCCCTCCAGACCTGGGAACATCTCAGTGGATCTTTTCTGAACTGTCTTCGATGCCAATCTATCTTTCGTTAGGTTAGGGAAAATGTACTTTTCCAGATGGGTCTCACTTGTATAGTTTTAGCAAAACTTCCCTGTTTTTATGCTCCATTCTTTTGGAAATAAGATCAGGCAATTTGCCTTTCCTATCGCTGACTGAACAAGGTTGTTAGCTCCTTGTGATGCATGCGCTAGGACATCCACATCCCTCTGTGTTAAAGCTTTCTGTAATATTTCCTTATTCAAATAATATTCAGCTCTTCTATTTTTCCTGCTGACGTGTATGACCTCACATTTTCCACATTATATTCCATATGATGAGTTTTTGACCATTCACTTAACCTGTCCATATCTCTTTCAATACTTATTCTGTCATCCTCACTACTTCCCTACTCATTTATTTTTTTTTGTATAGTATCAACGAACTTGGTAATAGAATATACAATTCCATCACCCAAGTCATGAGTATATTCTATAAATAATAGCGGTCCCAGCAACCTGTGGCTCTCCACTAGTTACAGGTTGCCATCCTGAAACCCAACTTATTCCAGTGGTGTTTTTTATTAGCTACAGTCCCTATCCAAGCTAACAGACTCTAATATTTCACATTAACAACTGTCAAGTTAACCAGCCTGACATAGAGTCACAAAACAAGGAAACAAACCTGTTTGTCCAACCAGTCCTTGCCAACCACAATTCCAAACTAAAGTAGTCCAACCTGCTGACACTTGGCCCATTCCCTCCAAACATTTCTTGTTCATGTTCTTATCCAAATGTGTTTTAAGCAATTTACCACTTCGACCACTTCCTCTGGAACCACTGTCCGTGTAAAAACAAAAATACCCTCATGTATTTTTAAGATCTCTCTCCTCTCCCTTAAAAATATGCCCACTACTCTTGAAATCCCCCACCCTTGGGGGAAAAAACACCTGCCATTCACTTTGTCTATATCCTCATTATTATTTTAGAACATAGAACATAGAACATAGAACAATACAGCACAGAACAGGCCCTTCGGCCCACGATGTTGTGCCGAACTTCTATCCTAGATTAAACTTCTCTATGGGCCACTTTAAATATGCTACACCCCTGTAACAGGGTGACCAGAACTGGACACAGTACTGCAGAAGAGGCCTCACCAACATTCTGTATAACCTCATCATAATGTCCCAACTCCTATACTCCAAGGTCTCAGCAATGAAGACAAGCAAGCTAAATGCCTTCTAAACCACCCGATCCATATGTGATCCAAATTTCAAAGAATTATAGACCTGAACCCTAGATCTGTCAGTTCTACAACAGTACCCAAGGCCCTACTTATACTTATACAAGTCCTGTCCTTGGAATGTGGAGTTGGAAAAGGAAACCAGTCAGATGGCATCTGAGGAACAGGAAAGTCAATGTTTTGAGCCGAAACCTTTTGGACATTCCTACCCTTATTTGTTTTACCAAATTCATGCTTACCTCACGCTTATCCGAAAGAAACTGCATCTGTCACTCTTCAGCCCATTAACCCAATTGATCAAGCTCACTTTATAATCTAAGATAATCTTCTTCACTGTCCACTATACCACCAATCTTTGTGTTATCCGCAAACTCACTAATCGTACCTATTCTCATCGAAATCATTTATCTAAATGACAAACAAAATTAGACCCAGCACCAATACCTGTGGAACACCATTGGTCACATGACCGTTTGTTTTGTCTTCCTTCCTTTTTGAATAAGAAAGTTACATTGGCAGTTTTCCAAATGTTTGCCACTCTACCAGAAAAGTTCTTTTCCAGCAACACATTTCTCAGCTCTGATCTCCAGTATCTGCAGTCCTCACTTTCACTCTACCAGAAAATAAGGACTCAAGGATTTCTATCAATTCATCGATTTCTATTACAGTCCATTGTTGCACCCCATCAACCTTCAACCTCATTTGGTTCCCCAGTACATCCATGATAATTATTATGTTTATTTCCACCACCCCCACATATCCTATTCTGTGAAGATTAATACAGAGTATTTATTCAATTCTTTTGCCATTTCCTCAGCCCTGCCTCATTGTGTGAAGGACCAGTGTTCATGTTGGACTTCCTTGTCCTTTTTTATATATTTAATGGAGTTCTTAATATCTCCTTGCTAATTTGACCTAATAGTTTATTTAATCACACTTAATTTTATTTTTGTCATCTTTTGTCAGCTTTTAAATCATTCCTAATGCCCTGGTTTACCACTCAGATTTGCCAATTTGTATGTATTTTCTTTGAATTTAATGCTATCCTTTACTTCCTTGGATAATCATGCTTGTCTTATCTCCTTCTGAGAATCTGTTTTCCTTCATGGGAGATATCTTTGTCATGAGTCACGGATTATTTTCTGAAATGTTTGTTGTTGCTCCTCAACCCTCTCTGTTATTTATTTTCCCAGCCTACACTCATCCCTGATTCCTATTTAACTGCCTTTTATTTAAGTTTGGCACAATTGTTCCAATCCAATTTATGCAATCTCAAGCTGAATGCTAAGATATACCATGTAATGGTCTCTGTTCCTAAGCAGATCTCCTACTTTGAGATCATTTAGATTCTGCAAAACTGTCTCAAAAAAGATGATGTTGAAATTGTACATGACACTTGTTAGACCTCCTCTGGAGTATTGTGTACAGTTGTGGTCCACATTATCAGAAAAATGTGAATACATTGGTGAGAGTGCAGAAGTGACTTATTAGAATGATCTCAGTGATGAGAAACTTCAGCTATGAGGATAGATTGAAGAAGTTGGGATTGTTCTTCCTGGAGAGAAGTACTTTGAAAAGAGATTTGATTGAGATTTTCAAAATCATGAGCGGGCTAGGCAGAGAAGATCAGGAAAAGCTGTTCCTACTGGTAAAAGAAACAAGATTGAGAGGGCGTCCAAATGAAGCAAGGATTATGTGAGAAAAAAATAATCCACATAGGGTTAGAGTTTGGAATGCACTGCCTGGAAATGTGGTGGAGGCAGTTTCAGTTGGGGTATTCAAGAGGAGTGGGGAAGTGACGGCCCAGTGGTATAATAGATAGATTATTAATCCAGAAGTTCAGCTAACATTCTGAGGACTGGGTTCAAGTCTCACTATGGCAGATGGTGGAATTTGAATTCTATTTATAACAACTCCAGAATTAAGACACGACTGCTGACAGTGAAACCAATTATTGGAAAAGACCACCTGGTTCATTAATGAAGGAAATCCGCCAGCCTCATCTGGTCTGGCCTACATCTGACTCCAGACCCACACCAATGTTGTTGACTCTTAACTGCTCTCTGAAATGGCCTAGCAAGTTCTAAGGTAACAAAGGATGGGCAATAAAGTCATTGCCAGCCAGTGACGTCCACATCCCATGAGTGGGGGAAAAAAAACTGTTTGCATAATTAGAATCTACAAGGATATGGGGAAAGGGCACAAAATTGGCACTAGATCATACAGCCTGTGGAAACGTGATGGGCTGAAAGGCCTCCTTCTGCATTCTGATAAATTCTATAACTGTCAGACGAAAAGTTCACCATATGTTCTATAGACACTCATTATTGAACAACCTAGAACAATGAACCTTCAATGACATAGAGCAATGTAAGAAAGATGTTGCTCATCACAAACTAAGGGAGCTTTTGTTAGTGTTGGTGTATCTACAAATCATCACCTGGGCATGCTGGAAAACAGAGAGCATTCAATGTGTGGTTGTGGTAAAAAGGATTGACTTTTTACCACAAGTGGTCAACATTTCCACTTATGAAACAGCATATGGAAGACCCATTCATCATCAATTAATTTTTAAATATCTAATTTATATGTTCCAAGATAAAATATTTAATATGTGGGGATTTGTGCTATAGCACCTAAGAAAAAGGAAAAAAACCTGGTAAATATATATAATTCAGTACAAATATTCAGGGCTGTGTTATTTCATTACTGCAGCATACAATAAAGGAGTGATGGAGAATGAGAAAGAAGCCCCTGAAAATCAAAAGAAACCTCTAAATTCAAAATGAAATCCTCACGGAAGCCTCTCAAAGTATGTCCTCAAAGGAAAATTGATTTAATTCCTGAGGTGCTTACCAAGCAGGCTGTTTTAGATGACTTGAGATTACTTACAGTGTGGAAACAGGCCCTTCGGTCCAACAAGTCCACACCAACCTGCCGAAGTGCACCCATCCAGACCCATTCCCCTACATTTACCCCTGCACCTAACACTACGGGCGATTTAGCATGGCCAATTCACCGAACCTGCACACTTTTGGACTGTGGGAGGAAACTGGAGCACCTGGAGGAAACCCACGCAGACACGGGGAGATTGTGCAAACTCCACACAGTCAGTTTTGTCCTGGATGCTGTCAAGTTTCCTGAACATTCCTGAAGATTCACTCATCCAGGAACATGGAGGGTATTCCATAACACTCCAGACTTGTGCCTTGCAGTTGGTGGAAAGGTTTGGGATTTCAGAAGGTGAGATACTTGACCCAGACTAGCCAGCCTGTGAGCCCATTTGCAGTTAAAGTGTTTATATGGTTAAGTCCAGGTCTCCCTCAGGATGTAAACAGTAGGATATTCTGTGATTGTAAGGCCAAGCAAACCAGTCTGGATACTGGTTGCATGCACAGATATTCTTTATCTGAGAAGTTGTGATTTGAACTGACCATTATACAGTCATTAGCAAATATTCCCACTTGAGACGTTATATTGGAGGTAAATTATTAATGAAGCAACTGAAGAATGGGTATAGACCTGACAAACTGCTGAAATGATGTCCCAGAGCTGAGTAAATTGACCTCCAAAAACCACAACCATCTTTCTCTGTGCGAGGCACGTGGAATACTAAGCAGTAGAATAAAGACACCCCTTTCCCCTTCCACCCCAACCACCACCATCCACCCAACTTATTCTGGTTTACTTAGGTTTTGATTTGACACACACAGTAAAATGTTTCCATGATGTGAAGATCAATCATTTTCAGTTCATTGCTGGAGAGTAAAGGATGAATTATCTTTGGAGTCCATTCACAAAATAACATTTAACTAAGATCCAATGAAGATGCCTAGATGTGGTTACTAAACACTGTACGTGAAGTTAAAACAGTTAAAGATATTCAGCTGTTTTTTTTCTAAATGTTTTTCTTTTTCTTTCAATTTAGCTGCTCCTGTACCCCTGAAGATTGTCTCCACATCATTCCACAAGGCTTCATCTACCTTTTTAAGACTCCAGTGTCAAACGGCTGAGTTTCATCCGAAGGAATTCAACCTTACCTGGCATAAAAATGGCACCAGAATTCTGACAGGAATTTCAACTGTACAACAGGAAACAACAGACAGACTGTATGAAGTGATCAGTTCCTTAGAAGAGACACGGCCAATTGAGCAAGGCACGGTTTACACCTGTCAAGTCTATCATGTTTCTATCAGTGGTCCAGCAAATTGCAGCTACATTGTCGACAACGTAGGTAAAATGACAACAAACACGATACATATGCTCCATCAGCAGTAGTTGAGCTGTTATTGCAGATATTGTGTCACTTATAAAATATAAAGAGTACTCTGTATTTAATTCAATATCACTATGGAATCTTCAAATCCGCTAGTAATTCAGAATTTTATGCAGGCTCAACGTAAATTTGAGTAATGTGGCAGAATGCATTCATCTCTCTAAATTCAGGCAACATATCCAGTACTATATTAAGCACAGAGATAATATTGTACTCTACAGAATGATGAAAGCAGTGGAGGAATCTCAAGGTGAAGGAGACTGTAAAATGACTTTAAGAATATATAAACATTGAAGCAGATTTGCAAAGAAAAAATTTGATGTTATTGTTTACAAAGTAATATCAGGTGATATATTCTACTGCCAGTAATGAAATTTCTAAGTGTGTTATATAGAATTGCATTCAAATTAACTGGATAGAAAAGCTATTCATGTCCTGCTTCAGAGATGCTTAAAATCAGCTTGGCAGCAAAGTTTGGAGAAACCCAGAAAAGGAGTGTGGATTCCTAAATTGGGGTAATGGTTTCACTGTGCTTAATTCTAGCATATATACATTGCTGGCTGGATTGCATTTAGATATTATCTGAACATTTCGGCTGATTAATTTGTGCAATACAAAGTATGTTTTTGTTCTCTGGTATCAAAGATGTGATATTTCAGATGTAGAGAATATACAGAGAAATAAATCTGAGCTCCTGGTGCTAGGTAGGACAGATGTCAGAGGTAGTTTCTTTACTCTGAGAGTAGGAGGAGCGTGGAATGCACTGCCAGAAACAGCAGTACATTCGCCAACTTTGAGGGTATTTAAATGCTAATTGAATAAACATATGGATTAAAATGGAATAGTGTAGTTTAGATGGGCTTCAGATTGGTTTCACGGGTCAGTGCAACATCGAGGACCGAAGGGCCTGTACTGCACTGTAATGTTCTATAAGGCAACTCAATAAGCTGAGATTCCATTATATCACAGGAAATATATTAGTATTGATACGGGATCATCTAATGGGAAGATAAAAAAATTGGAAGAAAGAGTGCACCTATACGCTATATTTCACCTACAATTAATGGAGTGCTCAAACATCAATGCTAAGCCATAATATTTAAAATATAAATGAACTGGATGAGCATAATGAATGCACTATCATTAAGTTAGCAGATGACACCAAAATAAGAGGGAAGGCAAGTAATGAGAGTGTCACGGGCTGCAGAGATATAGACAGGATATACAAGAGGGCAAAAACTTGGCAGCTGGATTATAAAGAAGGAAAATGTGAGTTTTTGCACTTTTATCAGGAAGAAAAGAGGAATATTATTGAAATGAAGCAAGTTGCAGAAAACTGGAGTGCAAACAATTTGGGGTCCAAATGCATTAATCACCAAACCTAGCATCCAAGTTCAGCAGGAAGTCGGGAAGACAAATGGAATGTTGACCTTTATTTCAAAGGGAATAGCATACACAAATAGGAAAGGCAAAAGTGAAGACTGCAGATGCTGGAAACCAGAATTTAGATCAGAGTGGTGCTGGAAAAGCACAGCAGGTCAGGCAGGATCCGAAGAGCAGGAAAATCGGCGTTTTGGGCAAAAACTCTTCAGATGAAGGGTTTTTGCCCGAAACATCAATTTTCCTGCTGCTCAGATGCTGCCGGACACACTGTGCTTTTCCAGCACCACTCTGATCTACACATATAGGAAAGTTACTCAAGGCCGTTTAGAATACATAAACAGTTTTGGTCCTGGATTAGTGGTGCTGGAAGAGCACAGCAGTTCAGGCAGCATTCAAGGAGCTTTGAAATCGACATTTCGGGCAAAAGCTCTTCATCAGGGCTGTTCCTTGATGAAGGGCTTTTGCCCGAAATGTCGACTTCAAAGCTCCTTGGATGCTGCCTGAACTGCTGTGCTCTTCCAGCACCACTAATCCAGAATCTGGTTTCCAGCATCTGCAGTTATTGTTTTTACCTAACAGTTTTGGTCGCCTTATTGAAATAAAGATTTCAATAAAGACTGCACTGGGACAATCTAGAGAAGGTTCATGAGGACCATCCTGGTATCCAGGAGTTTTCTTATAGGGAAGGTTGAGTATGTTGTGTCTGTACTTGTTTAAGTTAAGAAGAATGACAGGCAACATTCTTGAAACCTGTCATATTCTTACATGGCTTGACATGCTGAAAAATTGCTTTCTCCTGTGAGACTGTCCAGGACCAGGATCCATAATCTCAGGGTAAGGAGTCATCTAATCAGAACGGAGATCAAGAGGAATTTCTTCTCTGCAGGTAGTGAATCTGTGGAATTCCTCACTTGCAGAGGGCTGGAGTGGTTGTGTTTTTGATATATTCAAGGCTGCAATAGATTTTATTGAGTAAGGAAATCAAGAGTTGAGGAAAAGGCACGGAAGTGTGGTTGATTATTGCTGGATCAACCATAGTCTCATTAACTGGTAGAACAAACTCAATTGGCTGAATGGCCTACTTTTGCTTTTATGTTAAATGATGTTACAGCTATTTATTTATGACCCCTGACATGAAATTGGTAATACAGATAACCAAAATAATTAGGAGTCTTACCACGTGGAATCAAGAAGTATTACCTGGTCAGTTTCAGTGTGTAGTCCATCTAAATATGTTTGTTGATCATATCCAAAAGACTTGCAAGGGTGTTGCCAGGGTTGAAGGGTTTGAACTCTCGGGAGAGGCTGAATAGGCTGGGCCAAATTTCCCTGGAGTTTCTGAGACTCCTCACTTAGACAGCAATTTCCAAACCCATGATCTGTACCACAAGTGTGGTTGATACATAGGAATACCAGCACCTGAAGTTCCACTCGAAGCCATGCAACATCCTGTCCTGGAACTGTATCATCATTCCATTACTTCACCATTGTTGAGTCAAAATCCTGAAACCCTCTACCTCAAAATTGTACACCACATAGACTTAATGGTAAGATCCTGGGGAGTGTTGCTGAACAAAGACACCATGCAGTGTAGGTTCATTGTTTGTTGAAAATGGAGTCCCAGGTAGACAAGATAGTGAAGAAGGTATTTGTATGCTTGCCTTTATTGGTTAGTGCATTGAGTATAGGAGATGGAAGGTCACTTTGTGGCTGGACAGGAAATTGATTCAGCCACTTTTGGAATGCTGCATTCAATTGTAGTATTCTTGCTATTAGAAGGATGTTGTGAAACTTGAAAGGGATCAGAAAAGATTTACAAGGATTTTGCCAGGGTTGAAGGGTTTGAACTCTCGGGAGAGGCTGAATAGGCTGGGGCAAATTTCCCTGGAGTTTCTGAGGCTGAGGAGTGACCTTACAAAATTTTATAAAACCATGAGGGGCATGGATAGGGTAAATAGCTGAGGTCTTTTCCCCTGAGTGAGGGAGTTCAAAACTTGAGGGCAGAGGTTTAAGGTGAGAGAGGAAAGATTTAAAATGGATGTAAGGGGCATCTTTTTCATGCCAAGGGTGGTGCGTGTTGGAATGAGCTGCCAGTGCAGTGGTGAAGGCTGGTACAATTTTATAACATTTAAAAGGCTCCTGGATGCATGCATGAATAGGCTTTAAAGGGGCATGGGCCAAATACTGACAAATTAAATTAGCATACGTGATCGGCATTAACGAGTTGGACCAAAGGGTCTGTTTCCATGCTATTCACAGCTCTCTGACATCGACAGCAGTGAGTCAAAAATGGATGACATTATCGTCTTCTTCAGGGCAATTAGAGATGGACAGTCCACTTTAACCAAGGCAGAGTTACCCATGTCCCATGGTTTTGTTTTACTTCAATAAACTCACCCTCTTTCCAACTGCTGCTCAAACACCAAATTCAGGGAAGGCAATAAATGCTGGCCTAATCAGTGGTGCATGCTCTGAATGAATCCAATGATATTAAATAGTTAATCAATTTATGACTGCTTGAAAAGAGGGTTTTTAAATTATGTTCTTTTGGATTTTGTTTACAGTATGAGAAAACATAATGGAGAAACACAATGTTTACCAAAGTGCTGGTAGTTTCTTGACAAATAAATTCATTATTTTTGTCCTAATGCTCTTTAACTGTAAAAGACTCACTGGTCTATATAACTGTGAGCAATCGTGAGTGGATTTAGAGGCCAACAAGTTGAATACATGATGACTCTGGATTCTTGAGTTGTCAAAATGTTGTTAAAATGGTATGTTTTGAGCGAGTCATTGATTACTTTATTCTTTTCCAGATTATCATGCTGTTCCTGTCCACCTGATTTATCGATCCATATTGGGGATATTGGTAATTATTATACTAGCAGTTATCATATTTGACCATGTTACATCAGATATGCTCCATAGGTAAGCATTTTAACACAGAGTTCTAATGTTCAACAGTACTTGTAGATTTATGGAAGGAAGGTGTGAAACTTGTGAATTAGTTTTGGAAAATATCTTGCCTGTGGTATCAGTTCCCACAATTACACTGCAATTTAAATCTGTTCTCTTTTGGATTGAGTTCTTCAAATGAGGCATTGCTCATAAACAGTGGGTTACGGATATCTAACACTTTCATTCTTTCACTGAAATGTTGCATTTGGGTTCTTTCTTTTAACTGATTTGCCAGATTTATTTCGAAATGTTACTAGTGTATCTGCACTCTGTTTCCATCACTGCACTCTTTGGGTCCCTCATCTAAATCATTGATATATAATGTCAATAGCTGGAGTCAAAGCATTGATCTCTGCAACACTGCACTAGTCACTGCCTGCTACTCAGAAAAAGATCCATTTATTCCTACTCTTTTGATTCTTGCCTGCCAGCCAGTTTTCTATCCATCTCAATTATCTATCCCTAATCCCATGCTCTTGAAAATTATGAACTTACCTCTTAAATGGATGTTATAAAAGCCTTCTGAAAGTCCAAGTAAACCACGTCCACTGGCTCTCCCTTATTAACTTTACTAGTTACACTCAGTAAGTTCCAGTAGATTGGTCAATCACAATTTCTCTTTTGTAAATCCATGCTGATTCTGTCCAATCCTGTCACTGTGTCCAAAGTGCTCTGTTTTAAATCTTTTATAATGAACTCTAGCATTTCCCTACCATTGATGTCAGAATATTCACTTGCTAATTCCCTGTTAAATCTCAATCTATTTTTCCTTTAATACAGTAGTGTGTTTAGATTACATTCCATCCATTTTTTTTCTGTGAATTAGCTTGTTGTCACTGTCACCATCTGTATTGAGGTTACTACAAAATTATAGTTAATGGTTTCTAACCATCGAAACTTTGGAAGAGTTCTCCTGATTCCTCCCTTTTCTTTGAGCAGGTATCGAAATGAAGAGACCAAGAGAAACAGTGTAACCATTGGAAAGTTAGAGCCATGCAGTGAGTGCACTCCAGTGGGATATGACGGTGAATGTTTTAAAATACATTTCCTTATGACAATTGTTTAAAAAATTTCTAATAACAGTTACATTTAGTTTATAAAAAGTGATTTTTTTTAAATTGTAAATTGTTGTGAGCTTTTTAACTGCTGAGTGATCCCAGAATTCAATAATCACCACATTCTGTTGGTTTTGCATGATCTCAACAAAAACCCACCTCAGTGGCTAATACCAAGTTTTTGAGATTTGGTACTTCTTTCTCATAGTCGGGACTGGAGAACAGGGGAACTGGCAATAGGTTTAAGGGGTGTTTCTATCTATAGATTTTATTCAGGCTGCATTATACTCTGCTACATATTAGGAAACTCAGAAAGCTTTAGTTCCATTCATCAATGTCATAAAAAGTCATTTATGGCATAAAGCAAGGCCACTCTGCCCACCGAGGCCTTGTCCTTTCTTTGTAGCAGTCCAGTCATTCCCACTTCTTACTCAATCCCTGTAGCCCAGTGGATTGATTTCCCTTAATTACTCATTTCCTTTTGAACTCATTAATTATTTTTGGTTCTGCTGAACTTGTGTGTATCAAATTGCAGGTCACGAGAAATAGCTGCATGTAAACACAAATGTTGCCTCGGAAATCATTAGCAAAACCTGAAATCCATGTCACATGCCCCTTGCTATCTAATGGGAATTTGTGTTCCTTGTTCACCTTCTCCAAACTAATCATGTGATCTTCTGGAATTTGATCAAATCTCCCCTCAACATCCTTTGCTCAAGAACAATTACTAGCTCATTTACCCTAACCTTGCTACTAAAATCTACCATCGTGGTAGCATTTGGTAGATCTTTTCTGCATCCTGTCAAGGACTCTCTCAATGTTCCTATTGGGATGACTAGAATAGTACACAATGTTCTATTTGGGACCTAATCAGGACTTTAAAAATGTTCAACACTCCTTCTTGGTTTTGGTACTCCAAGCTTATCTCATTTCCCAGCATCAGATCCAGCAACACCTGTTCTCTAATTGGCCCAATAACAATCTAGTCAATGAGTACTCTTCCTGAGTACATTTCAGAAAATGCTTCTCCTTCTTACTCTTGATTCATATCTTATCCCAATCAATATGTCGGAAACTAAAGTCCTAATAACACTACTATGCAATATTGCTTTTGTTTCCTTGCAACTTAGCATCTCTTCTACTTTCATTCCCTTATTCAAAGTTTGATAAAATAACCAATAGCATAACCATGTCTTTTTGCTTCTCAACTTAAACAAGTTAGACGTTTTCCTTAGTCTATCACTTAGATCCAACAATGTAATTTTTTTTGCACAATTAGTATTGCCAACCTGTCTCATTCTTATTGTGTTCACTGTCCATTCTTAATGATTCATATTTATCAACATCCATTCTTCACCACTTAAGTTTTGCGTCTATCAATAGATCGAGTATTAGAGTCCACAATGCATACAGCATTTAAGAATTGATCAGCCACACTTTGGTTGTACTATGGAAGCAGATTTCTTTTAAGGTCATAATTGGCTTATTCAGGTCTTGTTCATTGTGAATATATTAAATATATAACTAACAAATCCTATTTCTAATAGCTCTATGATCCAGTGCTGATGAAGTCAAGGTACCAAGGATATATAGACAGCTAAAGGGACAAGGCAATTGCCCGAAGGAATGAAAAGGAAGTACAGATTGTAGAGTTGTTGATCAGGTTAGAATCTGGAGACGACCATGATAGGATGGACCTTCACATGATGCACTCTAATGGCTGTAGCAAAACTCTGTCGTACATTCAGAAGCCATAAACCTCTTATGGAAATTTTGCAAAAAGCGAAGATTACACAAGATTCCTGAGAAAGATTTCTGTCGGCAAAAGTTGAATTCCAATAAAGTGACTGCGAATCATATGGCTGCAGTTGATGCATTGAACTATCTCAACAATCATGTGTAAACAATTATCTGGTGCATCATTAAATAAGTAACTGGTAGAATATATAAAATAAAATATTGTAAAATAAAGTTGTAGAGTGGGGTGACTTATAAAACTTCACTCTTTTTTCATGTAAAAGAACATGTAACAATAAATTTATATTTTTATTTTTATTCTTCAAAATCCAAATGGAAAGGAATGACTAGAAGGGGGTTAAATAATTTTTCCAAGTGTCAAAAATGAAAGTAAAATCCAAATTAATGCATTGTTTCTCGGCATAGTGTGAACACAGTGTTAAATAAGATTTGCATATTGCTTCACAATACAGAGAAGGGTGATCTATGCTTTGGAACCATTGGTCTTCTGTAGGAAAGTAGAAATATAATGGGAGAGTACTTTTAAGTAAAGTTAGAGCACTGTTGAATGCAACATTGTTTGGGCAAGGTAATACATATCAGGAGTGGACAGGTTATACAATTGTAAATTCTTTGTGGGGCAAGAACTGTAATTAGTAATAACTCAAAAAATGCCGGAGAAACTGAGCAGATCTGGAACCATCTGTGGAAACAGAAGCAGAGTGCAACATGACTCTTCAGATTTTGCTGTTCACTCTATGCAATGGTCACTCAGCAAACCAACAGAAAGCATTCTGCTTAAATTAAAACTGGATCTGGGTGTCAGAATCCTAATTATTTCACAATTTATTAAATGATTATTAATGATATATGTAGATTAATTGGGAGGAGTGATGAAATATATAGATTAGTGTGAAGAAGTGATGTTATAGAACCGCTATACATAGTCAGTCAGTCTGGTGTCTTGAGCTTGAAATGACATTTTCACTTTAATCGAAAATATGCCGTTTTTTTTTCTAATCAATCAGACATCCTAAATATAAATCATTGTTTCATTATCAATTTCATGGGTGCCATGCTCGGTACCTTTAAGAACAGCGAGGTCCCCCCTTTCTCAAATCTTAATGTTTCATTGGGAATGTTATGTAAAATTGATCGATTTGGTTAGGGATGAGAATGTTGAGTTCTTATTTCATGAAGCATTTTTAAAAGAATGATTACTGGTTTCTGTGGTGTGAATGTAGAGTGGTTATATCTGTCAGTGCAAGAATTCGATATTTTTCTTTTAAAAAGAGGGATTTAGACAATTCCCATATTAGTTTAGAAAACCAAATTGTATGGTCTTAATGCCTAAGATTTGTTTTTTTTAGATTAGATTACTTACAGTGTGGAAATAGGCCCTTCAGCCCAATAAGTCACCACCGACCCATTCCCTTACATTCAGCCCTTCACCGAACACTACGGGCAATTTAGCACGGCCAATTCACCTAACCCGCACATTTTTTGGACTATGGGAGGAAACCAGAATACTTGGAGGAACACGGGGAGAATGCGCAAACTCCATACAGTCAGTCGCCTGAGGCGGGAATTGAACTGTGAAGCAGCGGTGCTAACCACCCTGCCGCCCACACAGTGAAGTTCAATGAGTTCTTAAGAACTGGCATAGGTCAGAGACAAAATGTTGACCAATAAAAGTTCATACATAATTAACGTTCAATTATCTTTCATGGTCAAAACATAGAAATGCCCTAATTAGTGAATGTAACAACGCTAGTTGCATTAAGATACTGTTTGTACCGTTTGTTTTTGTAACGATTGTGACTGTAACGTAGATGCTTAGACGCAGCACGGCGAGGTTATATAAACAGCTGGATAGTTAATAGTTTACTGCTGTACATCTCGAAGTAGTCAGATTGTCGGAATGGCATTTCACTCAACAAAAAAAAACAGAATTGGCTGTTGTGAGATTTATTTTGAAAGACTTGTAAAGTTTAACTTGCCGTTTTGCAACGTTAAAAATGCAGATAGTTTGATATTGAATCGGGGAATCAACGATATTCTATCATTGACGAGACAGAGAGGCAAATCCTGGAGAATATTTTCATTAAGTTCCCAGTTAGAGAAGGTCATCATTTGTTGTAGATTTTCTCTAAATGTCGGCAATGTTATGGAAACATACATGAGAATAGCAGCAAAATTAAATTCCGCTTTCATTGTATGAAATCCACCCTGCATCAGATGTGACAATTTTGGGCACTTTTTTCACCAAAATCAAGATATAATTAGATCAGTGCTGTCCACTTGCAGCCCAGTGAATTTGAATACTTGACATTAAGGAGTAAAGTAAACCGCCTGTTCTTTAAGTTGCTCATAGTGGAGGAACACGATTTACTGAGATAAGTTCTTGCAGCGTGTTTTATGGTCAGGCGGTGGGAGCTAAATTGGATAACACTTGCTTCCCCGAAATTCCCTTGAAGCAGACGTTACTGTCACATGGGCTACAGAGAAATACACGCACATCTTAACATAGAAAGGAAAGAATTCACGATCCTTCGAATCCAAGTAGTGCTCCAATGTGTGTGAATCTAAGAGGTGCGGAACTAACTTCCTGAATATTCATTTCAGGGGCAAGGCAGCACCTCCTCCCCCAACAAACAGTGACCACACACTCTGACCAACTGACCGAACGGTAACTGCACAAGGGATGGCTGCAAAGTAAGATGCAGGATGTGGTCAGAAACAAACAGTAGAAATGTTGAGTAATATCTCCGTGAAATATGTGTTGATTTCCACAGAACTTTAACACCTCAAAGAAATACGTAGATTCTACTTTCCTTCGGGCTAATGCTAATCTGTTGCAAGGTGGTAAACAGCGAAGAGCGAGGAAAGGTTGGGTTCTGAATCTGTAAAATGCTTCTGAAATGTTTAACTTTGGAAACCTTTCTTCGGTGTGTCTTTGATTCCATGTTTTTATCATGAGTTATTCCTCCTGCTCACAGTATTCTCCATTGCACGACACCTTCTGCAGGAATGAGGAGATATGGTGCTGTACCGGTCAGTTGCTAATACAGAGTTCAAGGGCAATGTTCTCCGGATGTGGGTACATATTCTGTAATTTACATTCAATTCTAAAACCTGATGTTTATAATGCCATCTGAAATCTGTTATACTTTCCTGGTGTAGCATAATCCAGAATGGCCGCTCTCTGAAATGACCTAAAATGCTAAAGAATCACAAAGAAATACAGAAATTGCCGGAAAAGCTCAGCAAGTCTGGCACCAACTGTGCAGAGAAATGAAAATGAACGGTTAGGGCTGAGTGACCCTTCCTCAGAACACAGCTCAAGAACCATTCAGCATGTGAAACAAATGTGGGAATTGCCAGGGACACCGACATCCCCTGATAGAATGAAAAATAAAAGTAAATTGGAGTCGTGAGATAAAACAAAAAGTTGAATGTCCATTCACTTTTAATCCACCATTTCGTGAGGCGTGTCATGATGATAATGATTTCAGGGGGATGGTCACCACCATAAATTTGTGTGAATTCATCCACAACTTTGGAAAGCCATAAACAGTCCAGACTCCGGCATTATAGAAACTTTCCAAAATATTATAGATGAGAATGTGAGCAATAAATGGCCAATATAGAAACCAAAGTTTAAGAAAAGGCACTGGCCAAGAGAGTTCAGTGTCAGACTGAAAATGTAAACATCCTTGACTCAATCCCAAATTGTGGCACAGTGAGAATGGGGAGAGGCAATGGCTTAATTGTATTAGTAATAGACCTGGGTTCAAATCCTACCTTGGCAGATGGTGGAATTTGAATTCAATAACAATCTGGAATTAACAGTCTACTGATAACCGTGAAATCATTTCTGATTGTTGGGAAAAACCATCTGGTTCAGTCACATCCTTTTAAGTAAGGCAACTGCCACCCTTACAAGGCCTGGTCCACAGTGACTCCAAACTCAGAGCAATGTGGTTGACTCTCAACTGCCCTCTGGGCAAATCAGAGACTGGCTATAAAGGTCGAGCCAGTGATGCCCACATCCCATGAACAAAGAAAAAGTTATTTTGTGGTGTTTAAGATAATAAAGACATGAACTTTCTCTGAATTATTTGAAACCATGTTAATCAGATATGAATATTAAATCTCAATGAGAGAATGTAAGATACCACAATGTTCCCGGGCCAACATTTCTGTCACAGTTTGCTTGTGCAAACTGGAGAAAAAACAGCATCCCATTTTCTGCTTGGGGACTCAGGATTCAGTATCAAGTTCATAGAATCCCTACAGTGTGAAAACAGGCCATTAGGCCCAACAAGTCTACACAAACCCGCTAAAGAGTATCCCACTCTAACCCTCTCCCCTATCCTAATATTTTACATTTCCCCTGACTAATGCACCCAACCTACACATCCCTGAATAGAATAGACAATTTAGCGTGGCCAGTTCACTGAACCTGCGCATCTTTGGACTCTAGAGCACCTGGAGGAAATCCACACAGACATGGGGAGAATATGCAAACTCCATACAGACAGAATTGAACCCAGTTCCTTAGTGCTGTGAGGCAGCAATGCTAACCATTGAGCCACCATGCCACCCTAATAATTTTAAATTCAATAATTTTCTAACCTGAACACCTTCTCCCCTATCCTTGCTTACCCCATACACTATGCTTTGTCATCACATGGGCTGCTACCACAAACAATCCATTGTCTGCCACTAATGGTTCCCATTAGCAGCTATTGATTCTCCCTGGCTGACCTATACCCATTCCTTTGTCTGCTCAACTGTTTTTCTCTCTCCCTTTCTTTCCATCTTCACTTCTCATTCACTCCTTCCCATTCCCCACCCCATCTTTAACATATATACCAACCTTTGCCTTGCTACAATCATTGTGAAGAAGGGTCAGTGGACCCAAAACGTGACCTCAGCTTTCTGTCTACAGATACCAGACCTGCTGAGTTTTTTCATCAATTTCTGTTTTTATTTCTAATTTCCAACATCCACAGTTCTTTTCATTTAAGGAATATAATGGCAGTAATGTAAAAGAGAATACACAAAGTTCTGAATACCATTTAAATTTCAAACTCCAAGGAAGGTAGAGTGGAACACATTGGAGATAAAAAGAAGTGATAGATTCTTGGAGGTGAAGAAATAAACTGAGACACACAATGGCGTCGTTGGTACTTTGTGATAGTTGTCACCAAGGAAGAGAATGCAGATATAGTACAGAGAGAAATAGAGAAGGTGGAAATAATGAATGGCAATATAATGGTTGGAAATCATTCAGTAAGACCCTGAGAGAGGAAACATTGGTTTCCATTCCAGATTGCTAAATGTAGTGTGTGTGGAGACAACAGAAGGGATAACAGGCTCTTCCAATCTTTCTGAGATACTGGAGAGGACCCAAATAATTCTTGGGTGGCAAACGGGACGTCTTTACTTAAGTAATGCTGGAAGGATAATCGTTGTAACAAAAGACCTGTCAACTGATCATAGATGCTGGTAACACTTAGAAAACAATAATTAGGGACTCAAATCAACAGACATTGTGATAAGTTTGAGTCAGCTACAAAGAACCAACTGGGTTTTGGTTAAAGACAGATCTTACCTAATTGAAGGGTTTTTATTTTTAAGCTAGTTACAGAATGGTATTGAGGACATTCAACATGTCTTCTATGTAGTTTTTAACAAAGAATTTGACACACTATTACATAAAAGATTTATTAATAGTATTGAAGCTCAAGAAGTTAGAGAATTACAGTCAATGTAAATGGTTAGTAGAGTCACAGGTAGATAGAATAGTGAACAAGGCATTTGGTACGCTTTCCTTTATTTGTCATAGCAGAGAATATTGGAGTCAGGAGGTCATGTTGCAGCTGTTATGGAAAATAGAGAACATGAAAGCATGGGAAGGGTTAAAGCATCAAGACCACTGGCAATCTATGGTCTGTGGAAGGCAGGATGGGATAACCATAGTGGAATTTTCTTACACCAATTAGCAGAGTAAGGTTAAGGCTTAAAGGTCACTATGGCGAGATGAGATAACACAAGAAATAAAGCAAGTTTCTCTGTTAAGTGTTATTATGACTGGATTGGGACCATAAATATTTGTGACATGACATTAAAATATCTAATTAATAATTAGTAGTGTCCGCTTGAGACAGAACACCATTGTGGAATAGCTAAATATCTATCATGACAGGTTAGTCTGGAAAGGAAAGATCACTGTAGCAGAGTTAGCAGTAAATATTTAACCGTGACATTAGAATAACATTAAGTAGAATGTACAACTAAAAAGATAATGGGAACTAACATCACTGGTTAATTGTGTAGCTAGAGTGAGGTACTTTGATTAATATAGTTGGGCATGCTGATAAGCTAACAGAAACATAGTAAAAAAAAAATCCACAGACCCTGAGGTTCGTGGGCATTCGAGAATGTGCTTTCTCAGTGTCACGGTTTTTTGTTTGCAAATAAAAGACCTACTTCTTGAAGAACTCTCTGCGTCTCCTGGTGGTTCTCTACATTTTCTCCACAACACTGTATACAACATTGGTTAGGCCACTTTTGGATTGTTGCATGCAATTCTGGCCTCTTCCTGTTGGAAGGATTTTTTTTTAGATTAGATTACTTACAGTATGGAAACAGGCCCTTCAGCCCAACAAGTCCACACTGACCCTCTGAAGAGCAACCCACCCAGAGCCATTCCCCTATATTTACCCCTTCACCTAACACTACGGGCAATTTAGCATGGCCAATTCACCTAACCTGCACATTTTTGGACTGTGGGAGGAAACCGGAGCACCTGGAGGAAACCCATGCAGACAGGGGGAGAATGTGCAAAGTCCACAAAGACAGTTGCCTGAGGCGTGAAATGAACCCGGGTCTCTGGTGCTGTGAGGCAGCAGTGCTAACCACTGTGCGACCGTCCCACCATGTTGTGAAACTTGAAAGGGTTCAGAAACGATTTACAAGGACGTTGCCAGGGTTGGAGGATTTGAGCTATCTGGTGAGACTGAATAGGCTGGGGCTGTTTTCCCTGGAGCGTCGGAGGCTGAGGGGTGACCTTATAGAGGTTTACAAAATCATGAGGGGCATGGATAGTATAAACAGACAAGGACTTTTTCCTGGGTTGGGCAAGTCCAGAACTAGAGAGCATAGGTTCAATGTGAGATGGGAAAGATATAAAAGGGACTTTAGGGACATTTTTTTAATGCAGCAGGTGGTGCGTGTATGGAATGAGCTGCCAGAGGAAGTGGTGGAGGCTGGTACAATTTCAATATTTAAAAGACATCTGGATGGTTATTTGAGTAGGAAGGATTAGAGGGATATGGGCCGGGTGCTGGCAAATGGGACTAGATTAGTTTAGTATATCTGCTTGGCATGGAAGGGTTGGACCGAAGGGTGCTGCGTTATACATCTCTATGTCTCTGTGACTATAAAGTTGTAGGATCTCAAGAAAAATGTCATTTGTGCACTGAGTCTGCTCTATCATTCATGAAGATGCAGAGAAAAGGTCACTGCATGTCATTAGAATTGAAGGTATTTTTAATCAACCTGTCTAAAATGTTATGACTGACCTCTGGCGCAGGTAATATTTGAACCCAGAATCATGGTATTACCAGTGTGTCACAAGAACTCCCTGACTATGTTGTAACACTGGAGGAACTGGCCTTGATAAAAATGTGGGAAGCTGTTTGCCTGGCTTTGCACATAAAATTGTTGATCCTGCAGAGACCACTGTGTGGAAATTCTCAAAACCATACAGGATAGTGTTGATGTTTTAAACTGAAACCTTCTTTTGTTATGGAGATTTTGGTTTTCCTAGACCTGAATGTGCAATCCTTGAATACTTGCTCTGTCATAGCTGATTCTGTGCTGATCTCAACCTCAGTGATGTCTTTTTTGGAAGAAAATAACTGCTGAGATACAGGAAACCTTCAAAACTTCGAAAGTCACCCCATCGATAACAGTTGGAAGTTTAGGTGCTTGTTTGTGGAGGACTGCTGGAGGAGATTGGTTTTGCAGAAGCTGAGTTACAGCTTAATCTTCTTTAAGACTGAGTGCTTGCAGTAGTTAGCTTTTGGTAAGGAGGTCTACGTTTTTATTTTGCACAAATTCAATTTTGTTTGAAGTTGATAATTTACATGAAGCAGGAATTGACAATTCACATTCTGTAGTTGCCGGTCTTAGACAAGGTTTTAAAAGAGTCTCCCATGAGAGAGCAATTAGGCTTAATAAAGAAGCAACTCAATCTGGAAGATTCTGATGGAATGAGTAAGATAGGCCTTTTGGCTTAGTGCAGACAACTTCATTTCAGAAACATGGTTTAACCTTGTACTTGGTGTTTGAACTTGCTGCACAGGGACTTCTTTATTTTGCAACAATCGTAATTTGTTTGTCATCTGTAGTTTGAATTATCATGAAAACTACAGTTTAAATTCTATAGCTGGGTTAAAAGGTTTAAGGAGGGTGAAAGAACAGCTTATTTAATAAACAGCTGAACCTCACCTGATTGAGTGAATTGAGTCAGTCTTTTGTCCTGCTTTTTGATAGAATAGATCATAGAATTCCAAGTGTATGGAAGCAAGCAATTCAGCTCATATCAATCCTCCAAAGAGCATCTCACCTTATCCCTGTATTTCCCATGGAAAATCCACTTAGCCTGCACATCCCTGGACACTATGGCCAATCTACCTAACCTGCACATCATTGGTCTGTGGGTGGAAACCAGAGTGCCCAGAGGAAAGCCAACTGACATTTGAGAATGTGTAAACTCCCCTGAGGCTGGCATCAAACCCAGATCCTTGGCACTGCAAGGTAGCAGCGCTAACCACTGAGCCATCATGCCCTACTACATAAACCTAGCCAACCTCGGGTGACATAGCATTTAAGTGTTTCTTAACAGTACATCAGAGATTAGTGATTAAGGGAGGTTTGGGGGAGAAGGGAAAGAGGTAATCTGTTACTTCTATTTTTAATTTTCAGAAACATTTGCAGCCTAGGGAATTAATTCATATTCTGTGACATGAGAAGTTAGTTATTTGTTGAGTGTTGGGTAAGTAACCAATTTATATTATTCCTAAATGTTAATATAGTATAGTAACTTGTGGCAAGGTTAACACAATATACAGTACAGTATTTAAACAAAGTAAAGATAAAACAAAGTAATGACGTATTTTCTTAAAAATAATATACTTAAGAAAATTAAGAAGTAATCCATTACAGAGGATCTGGGTAATCCAAGATAGAGGATGGGAAAACTTTCTGGCTGTCACAGCTGCTACTTTTTGAGGTATTTTAGGTGTTGGGGGTGATTTCCTCGAATTCCAGGAGCAGCAATTACTGTTTTATACGCTGTTGCATTGTTTTGGAACTTTGGAAAAAAAAAGTCTAAAGAACAGCAGTTTTAAAAGGCAGAAGAACAGACAAAGGAAGCACATGGTGAGGTCATTGCAAGAGAGAGAGAGAGACAACCTGCATAGTTACTGCCTTTGATGTTTGAATCTGTGTATCGCTAGACATCGGAATGCATCTGAGAAAATTATTATACAGTGAAAGTAAGAGGCATTTGGATGGGTATATGAATAGGAAGGGTTTGGAGGGATATGGGCCAGGTGCTGGCAGGTGGGACTAGCTTGGTTTGGAATATCTGGTCGGCATGGACGGGTTGGACCGAAGGATCTGTTTCCATGCTGTACATCTGTATGACTCTCTAAGTTTGCAGAAAGTGTTCAAAGTTTGAGGAGCTTTGTCAGAGATTTTATGAGCTGCAGGCTGTAATGCACCAAAGAAGGGGGCAAAGTTACCTGGATTCTGACTACCAAGAGGTAACCATTCCTCTGGGGGTTCAGTCATCTGATTTGATCTGTGTTCAGTGTCAGCAGTTTGTGACTGAAGTGAGGCAAGTAAATGGACTCAAAGGAAAGGAGCACAAGTCCCAGGATTTTCCAATCAGTCACAGGTTAGAGGTTCTTTCCACTTGTTTAGATGAGAGTGAGGGCTGCAAAGGAGAACGAAATGATCCTGACATGTGTTCCACGAAGCTATTCATGACGGGGAGGAAAGTGGTGCAGTCAGAGTGAGAATAATAAAGCGGTTTGACAGCATTCTCAGCAGCAAAGAGCTCAAGGCAGGATGGCAGTGCTGCTTGCTCAGTGCCAGCTCTGGGACATCTCACTTGGATAGGAGAAAAACTCGCACTGGCTGAGGAAGCTCCAGTCTTTTTGGTCCATGTAGCAGCTAAAAACATACGCAGGACAATAAACGGGATAATGCACAATCATTATAAGGAGCTTGTCACCATTTAATAAATACGAGCAAGAAGCGTTCACAGTTTGTTTCATACATATTCCAGTAATGAGAACTGCTAGGCAATGACCAATTCCAAAAAGAGAGAAACAAACAATCACATCTTGATGTTCAATAATATTACCAACTAGTCGTGACAGGAAACCAAACTGGACTTGCCATATAAATAGGAATCCTGCAGTAAGTAACTTATCTCTTGACTCTCTAAATAGTTTCCACCATCTGGAAAGCACAGTTTACCTCCTACCTAGATTAGTGCAGCTTGAGAATCAGAATCAGAATCAGAATCAGAATCCCTACAGTGTGGAAACAGGCCCTTTGGCCCAATAAGTCCACACCACCCCTCAGAAGAGTAACCCACCCAGACCCATTCCCCTAACCTACACATCCCTGAACTCTATGGGCAATTTAGCATTGACCTAACATCTTCGGACTGTGGGAAGAAACCAGAGCACCCGGAGGGAACCCGCACAGACACAGGGAGAATGTACAAACTCCACACAGACTGTCACCCGAAGGTAGAATTGAACAAGGGTCCCTGCGAGGCAGCGGTACTAACCACTGTGCCACCATGCCGCTCCCTAATCATACTCAAGAAGCTTGACATCAAGAAGACGCAACTTTGAATCCTTCCATAATCACTTGAAGCAGCATTTACCATCTACAAGATACCATGTAGTAATTCATCAAGGTTCCTTAGACAGCACCATCCAAAGCCATGATCTCTACCATCAAGAAGAACAATGGCCCAAGAAACATGAGAGTACCATCACCTGGATGTGGCTCTCCAAGGCACTCACTGTCCTGTTTTGGAAATATATCACCATCCCTTCACTGTCACTGTGTGGGTCTACCTAAACCAAATGGAATATAAGAGTTCAAGAAGGCAGTTCACCATCATCTTCTCAAGGGCAACAAGGAATGAGCAATGAACGCTGCCTTGCATCCTGGTTCAATTTCTTCATTACAGGCAACATCCTGGGTGTATCAGGATGTTGCCTGCAATCAACAAATTGAACTATAGGGAGAGACTAGATAGGCTTGGATTATTTTCTCTAGAGCAGGGAAGACTGAGGGGGGAAATGATTGAGATGTATAAGATTATGAGGGGTATGGACAGAATGAATATAGAGCAGCCATTCCCCTTGGTTGAGGGGTCAATCATGAGGGGCATAGTTTAAGGATATGGGCAGAAGATTCAGAGGGGATTTGGAAAAAAACTTTTTCAATCAATGGATGTTGGGAATCGGAAATGAGAAGGTAGTAGAGGCCAAAAACCCTACAATTAAAAACAAATATTTGGATGAGTACTTTAACATTCTTAACACTGAAGGATTTGGGACAAATTACAGGAAATGGGGATTTGTGCATTTTTCGTGGTAATTATGTCAGTGCTGACTCAATAGGCTGTAGGCTGTATGAATCTATGAATCAATTTAAAAGAAAACTGAATGATAGGCACAAGGGCACAGAATTTTTCATGAGCAGACGTCAACACGACATAGATTGTCACTGTGCAGTGTAAATAATAGGGCAGTCATTATCATCTTCCATTGACTTCATCAAATCTGGAGGCAAGTTTGATAAGATTCACTCCAGCCTGAGGGAGTTAACTCGCTGAGTTGATTAGGGAGCAGGTTTGTGATTTTGTTTGATGCCATTAGTCTGGGTTTATTTGTCATGCCAGCTGAGAACAGCATGGAATTGTGCCTTTTGTAGTTTAGGGGCATTAGTCAGGGGTAAATGTAGAGTAACAGAGTAGGGGGATGGGTCTGGGTGAGCTACTCTTCTGAGGGTCAGTGTGTACTTGTTGGGCCAAATGGCCTGTTTCCACACTGTTGGGATTCTATATCAACATCTCATAAATTAATAATAAAAACAAATTAAGCAGCAGAAATTTAAGTTTTGTAAACTCTGAATGATTATGAGAGCTACATGCAAACTGGCACAGGGTACAACAGATTAGAGAGGAAAGTAATATTCAAAGACTCCTGTAGGAGAAGTGGGCTCTTGGAAATGTTTCTTAGAACAGCATGATCTGCAGCCAACCAGGGAACAGGCTATGCAAGATCTGGAACTGTGCAATGAGTATTAATTATTAATATTAATTACTTCATATGGAATGTGTCCCTAGATAGAGGTGATCATATAATGAACATAGAACATTACAGTGTAGTACAGGCCCTTCGGCCCTTGATGTTGCACTGACCTATGGAACCAGTCTGAAGCCCATCTAATTTACACTATTCCATTCTCATCCATATGCCTATCCAATGACCATTTAAATGCCCTTAAAGTTGGTGAGTCCACTGCTGTTGCAGGCAGTGCGTTCCACACCCCCTACTAGTCTCTGAGTAAAGAAACTACCTCTGACATCTGTTCTATATATTTATCTCCTCAATTTAAAGCTATGTCCCCTCAAACTAGCCATTGCCATCTGAGGAAAAAGGCCCTCATTGTCTCAACATTGACTTGAGGGTCAATTTAATAATTACCCAGCAACCTGAGTGAGTTATTAATCATCCAACTGTTTCTTGGTAAATAACTAGCAGAAGTGAGTCAGAATCCTATGAAATATCTGACCAAAGAGAACATTTTTCAGTAGGTTGTTGGAGTCAGGTAATTGGCCAAGTTTCAGCTACCTTCAGAATTTCTGGGCCTCATTTCTGCATTTACATTCTTTATTTTCTTTCTGTGAACCAAATCTCAATCTATGTCGGTATACTGTATTATCCCAAACCAAAGAAGCCTATTTTTTTACAAAATAGTTTGTAAGGTCATGCACAAGATATCTACAGGTGCCTTTTTATCTATTCTGCTAGCTACCTTCTTGAAGAACTTTTCCAGGAACATCCCCTTATGAATGATGCTATCAAGTGTATACTCTCTTCTTGCCTCTAAAAGAGAGCACAGACTACAGATTCTAGAACTACCTCCTTAACAGCTCTGTGTGGACATCTTCAATAGATACTGTAAGTAGCTTCTGTTAAACTGTAAGTAGCTTCTGTTAAGAATACACCTTCTCAGGAGTGATGACCACTCACGGTGCTGCTGCGAGGTGAGGGGCTTGTGTGTTGGCAAGATTCCACTCCCATGAACTGACATTAAATTTGAAGAAACCTTTCAACCCCCACCTCTCAAATATTGCAGACAATCCACGAGACCCTCATCACCCCAAAGAATTAAATGTCTGTAACCCCATTCAGCAGTCACAGAGTCATAGAGATGTACAGCACAGAAACAGACCCTTCGGTCCAACTCATTGTCCGTGCCGACCAGATATCCTAAACTAATCTAGTCCCATTTGCCAGTACTTAGCCCATATATCTCTAAACCCTTCCTATTCATAGACACATCCAGATGCCTTTTAGTGAAATCGTACCAGCTTCCACCATTTCCTCTGGCAGCTCATTCTATACACACACCACCCTCTGCCAGAAAAGGTTGCCCCTTAGGTCCCTTTTATATTTGTCCCCTCTCACCCTGAACCTATGCCCTCTAGTTCTGGATTCCCTCACCACAGGGAAAAGACCTTGTCTGTTTATCCTATCCATGCCCCTATGATTTTATAAACCTCCATCAGCTTACCCCTCAGCCTCCGACGCTCCAGGGAAAATTGTCACAGCCTATTCAGCCTCTCCCTGCAGCTCAACCCCTCCAACCCCGGCAACGATATTGTAAATCTTTTCTGAATCCTTTCAAGTTTCACAATATCCTTTCAGATCCAAGCTGACAGAATGCTCACACCACATTTCTAGACTTTAAAACAATTATAATTTCCCAAAAATGGACACTAGTTTCAGAAAAAGAGGTAAATTATGCACAGTTAGCATACAAATCTGTTATTAATTAAAAGTCATGGCTTATCGTAATATTTAGAAGAAAGATAAATTGTTTATCTTTAGGCTTAAAGTAGATTTTACTGCAGAGAACGAAGAGAGCGTCTGAGATGATGGAGGTCTCTCATTCTCCTGTTCACAGCCCCATGTTACTTGGATATCTGAAAAGCAATTACACACCTATTTAGCCAGGTATGTGGAGCCTAGGGTCAGACAATGGAATGTTTAGGTATACTGTGTATCCAGCAGCCACAGTGTGTTGTGTGGGACTTAGCTCTCCATGGCAGTCATTAACCTCTTCATATAGGAAGTCATCTGCTCACATGTCTAAGACAGGGATGATTCATGGCTTTGATAGTCTCCTCAACCATCGACACACAGTTGCACACAACCTCGAGGCATCTGTCACATGTTTCTCCAAGCTGAGGAACTGCGGACATAGTCTCAGGATAAAAGGGCAATCATTTTGGACTGAAATGAAGATAAATTATTTTGCTTAGTGGATACTGAAACTTTGGAAATCTCTGCTCAGAGGGTTTGTGGGCGCTCCATCATTGAATAGATTTAAAGCTGAGGTAGATAGACTTTTGGTTTCTCCAGAAGTCCAGGGATATGACGAGTGGGCAGGAAAGTGGAATTGAAGCCTAAGCTCAACTAGAATGGTTCTGACTAACAAAGCATGCTTGATAGTGCAGTTGACCTCCCCTTGTTTCTTTTCCTTGGGATCTTGAATGTTCCCCAGCCTGTATCTCCAGCAGGTTGATTGTAGCCACAATCACAATCTTTTCCTCCAGACAGGACTTAGCAAGGAGTCTGCCTCAACCATCGTCTGGATGTTTGCTCCTTTACTTATGGCCTTTGTCAATCACTGTTACATATCTGAAATGTGCTCAACAGGGCCTGTCCTACCTGTCCATCTTCCTTCGAACCTATCCGCTCCACCCTCCTCTCTGACCCATCACCGTTACTCCCACCTTCATTCCTGAAGAAGGGCTTATGCCCGTAATGTCGATTCTCCTGCTCCTCGGATGCTGCCTGGCCTGCTGTGTTTTTCCAGCACCACATTTTCAACTCTGGTACTCCAGCATCTGCAGTCCTCACTTTCTCCCACCTTCATCTACCAATGGCACTCTCAGCTACCTTCCCCCAGCCCCAGCCCCCTCCCATTTATCTCTCTACCCCCTTGGCTCACCATCCTCACTCCTGATGAAGGGCTTATGCTCAAAACGTTGATTCTCCTGCTCCTCGGATGCTACCTGGCCTGCTGTGATTTTCCAGTTACACATTTTTGACATAATTCAAATTGTTGCCTTACAGGGATCTTCTGTATTCAGGTGCTCAATACCAGGTTGAATGCATCTTGTCTCGGATACCTTACCTCTCTGTTTGCTAGCCAGTTGAACTCCATCTCCTCTACAGGAGTTATTCTTCCACTATTTGGGACTCCTGCAGCCAGCCACACCAATTCTCCAGGACTCTGCACTATTTTATTTTCTAGATGGGTAAAGGTTTTGAGCATATTCACATTGAGCAGCTGAATTCATTCCATGCTGCTAATGGCCCTCTCTGTTGGTGGTCCAAGCACAGTTCCCTTTTGCAACCTGCACAAGTTTATCTCCTTAAACTGGATCCCAGTTTCAGGAACCAAAAGAGAAAATGCTGGAAAATCTCAGCAGGTCTGGCAGCATCTGTAAGGAGAGAAAAGAGCTGACGTTTCGAGTCTTACTGACCCTTTGTCAAAGCTACGAAAAGGGAGAAAGGTGGAGGTATTTATACTAGGCTAAGAGAAGGTGAGTCATGGCTCCAGAAGCAAAGGTAGCAATAAAGAGGTGATAATGACAGTGCACAGAGAGATTATAGGGAGATTAGGAGCTGTGAATCACCAAGGCTGAAGCCAGTGCTATGTGACAAAATATATGGGAGATGGTGGGGGGAGGGGCGGGGGGGGGGGGTGGGGGAGGGGGGAGGGGGGGGGGAAATGGATGAAGCAGAGGCAAAATGGAAAACAGGACAAAAGGGTAGCAAAGGGGGAAGAGGAGAGGAAAAAGGTGATGAGAGAGTGGGGAGCGAGAGAAAGAGAGACAATCAAGAAATAAGAGGTACGGAACAGTGAAAAACAAATTTAAATAAGATAAATAAAATAAATGAAATAAAATTATGGAGCAGAATGAAAACAGAGGGGTCAAGATGGGATAATCATCTGAAGTTGTTGACTCCAATGTTGAGACCGGCAGGCTGTAACGTGCCTTGTCGTGCTTTTACCCACTCCTTCAGGCCTCATTTCATTTTTGATCTTGAAGTTTTTAGAATGCGAATTCCCACTGGTGTATCTCCCAACTTCTATAGTGCTATAGAATCATAGTGTGGAAGCAGACCATTCGGCCCATTGAGTCCACACTGACCCTCCAAAGAGCATCTCAGATAGACCCATCCCCCTAGCCAACCCTGTGACACTGCATGACTAATCTACCTGGCCTGCACATTCAAGGACACTATGGACAATTTAGCATGGTTAATCCACCTAACCTGCTCATTTTTGGATTGTCTGAGGAAACTGGTGCACTGGGAGGAAACCCACACAGACACAGGGAGAACACACAAACTCCACACAGCCAGTCACCCGAGGCTGGAATCCATCCCAGGTCCCTACAACTGTGAGGCAATAGAGCTAACCACTGAGCAATTGTGCTGCCACAGCTTATAAAATCTTACACAATATATACAATGCTTGGCACTTGGTTGAAATACCATTGTGTCACTAACTACGCTGGAGCAAAGGAAATTGCCTCTGGACCGAGTTCTGACTGTGGACCAATGGCTGATAACATCTGCTGTGATCTCTGTTCATGTACCCTCAATAAGGTGAGAGGGTTTACACCTGCTGTCACTGGCGAACAGCACTGCTTCCTTTTCCAGAACAGCGGGGATGAGAACATTTCCGGCAACATCATTGAACCATGGGCCATCGGCTATTTTCTCAAGAAGTTTGCGAATTTTTAAGGAAAGCAGCATGATCCAAAGGAGAACAATTGTCTGGAAGGGACAAGAGTCTTGGCTAGCTGCTGCTGTAAATAGAGTCAGAGAGATGTACAGCACAGAAAAAGACCCTTCAGTCCAATTCGTCCATCCTGACCAGACTAAATTAATCTAGTCCCATTTCCAGCACTTGGTCGATATCCCCCTAAACCCTTCCTATTCATATACCCATCCAGATGCCTTTTAAGTTTGTAATTGTACTAGCCTCCACCACTTCCTTTGTCAGCTCATTCCATACACACATCACCCTTTGCTTGAAAACATTGCCCCTGAGGTCACTTTTAAATTTTTCCTGTCTCACCTGAAACCTATGCCCTCTAGTTCTGGATTCCTCCACCCCAGGTAACAGACCGGGTCTATTTACCCTGTCCATGCGAATCAGAATATTATAAACCTCTATAAGGTCAGCCCTCAGCCTTCAATGCTTCAAGTAAAATAGCCCCAGCCTATACAGCCTCTCTCTATAGCTCAAACCCTCCAACCCTGGCAACAT
Organism: Chiloscyllium punctatum; assembly: GCF_047496795.1. NCBI lineage: Eukaryota > Metazoa > Chordata > Chondrichthyes > Orectolobiformes > Hemiscylliidae > Chiloscyllium > Chiloscyllium punctatum. The sequence goes on along the minus strand of NC_092764.1, from coordinate 67,319,634 downwards.
CTTCGTAAATCTTTTCTGAACACTTTCAAGTTAAACAACATACTTCTGAGCTGAGGAGATCAGAACTGCACAAAACATTCTACAAGTGGACTAACCAATATCCTCTACAGCCGCAACATGACCTTCCAACTCCTATACTCAATGTTGTGACCAATCAAGGAAAGCGTACCAAATGCCTTCTTCGCTATCCTATCTACCTGCGACTCCACTTTCAAGGAACTATGAACCTGCACTCCAAGGTCTCTTCGTTCAGCAACACTCCCTAGAACTTTACCATTAAGTGTACAAGTCCTGCTCTGATTTGCCTTTCCAAAATGCAGCACCTCACATTTATCTAAATTAAACTCCGTCTGCCACTGCCCACTGCCCATTGGCCCATCTGATCAAGATCAAATTGTACTCTGAGATAGCCTATTTGCTATCTACTGCACCTCCAATTTTGGTATCATCTGCAAACTTCCTAACTGTACCTTCTATGTTCACATCCAAATCATTTATATAAATGGCAAAAAGCAGTGGATTTAGCACCTATCCTGTGCACACCACTGGTCACCGGCCTCCAGTCTGAAAGGCGAGACTCCATCACCAGCACCCTCTGTCTTCTACCTTCGAGCTAGTTCTGTATCCAAATAGCAAGTTCTCCCTAAACTCCATGTGACCTAACCTTGCCAGCCAGTCTCCCGTGGGGAGCTTTGGTGAATGCCTTACTGAAGTCCATATAGATCACGTCCACTGCCCTGCCCTCATCAATCCTCTTCGTTATTTCTTCAAAAAATTCAAGCAAGTTCGTGAGACATGATTTCCCACGAACAAAGCCATGTTGACTATCCCTAATGTGTCCTTGCCTTTCCAAATACATGGACATCCTGCCCCTCATGATTCCTTTCAACAATTTTCTGAACACCGATGTCAGGCTCACTGATGTCAGGCTCACCTTTTCCTTACCATTTTTCTTTCACAATAGCACCACGTTAGTCAACTTTCAGTCTTCCAGCACCTCACCTGTGACCACTGATGATACAAATATCTCAGCAAGTGGCCCAACAATCACTTCCCTAGCTTCCCAGGGTACACCTGATCAGGTCCCGGGGATTTATCCACCTTTATGCATTTTAACTCATCCAGCACGTCCTCCTCTGAAATATGGACATTTTCAAGATTTCACCATCTATATCTTCCATATCCTTCTCCACAATAAACACAGCAAAATATTTGTTTAGTCTCTCCCTCATCTCCTGCGTTCCACACATAGGCTGCCTTGGTGACCTTTGAGCGGCACTATTCTCTCCCTAGTTACCTTTTTGTCCTTAATGAATTTATAAAATCCCTTTGGATTCTCCTTAGCCCTATTTACCAACACTATCAGATGTCTCCTTTTTGCACTCCTGATTTTCCTCTTAAGTACACTCCTCCTGCCTTTATACTCTTCTAAGGATTCACTCGATCTCTTCTGCCTATACCTGACTTGGCACCAACTGCAAGCCATTGTGATCATATATTACATTCAGTTCAATGTAATGTGCAGGTAAATATTCAGCAAACCTTATTCCTAGTGAATCTGTGCAGTATCTCCATGCATTCAGACAGGCACAGGCTAATGAGCCAGTGACGCCCATGTCCAATGAGTGAATTAAAAAATATCAAAATATTCACCAGTCGGACTTGGGATAATTGTTCAACTCGACTATCACTCATGTGCATCAGCTTCTCATCAACATAAGCAGAAATGAAGTGCTGTCCATTCGTACAAATTGATCCACAATGGCACTTTACACTTGAGTGATCCTCCTTCTATCAGTCACATGTTTGAGGATCAAACCTTCCAATCTGGCTCAGAGTCACTGCAGGTTGCATTTCAGCAAAACCTCACTTAATAGAAAATCGATTAATAGAAATAATGGGGCCTGTAGAGAAAGTGGGGTTCAGGGCAGACCAGCAAAAAATATCACTCACCATCACTAAACAAAATCACCCAAATGTCTAACACAAATTATAGCACAGCTGAATGAAGGTCAGCTAAATCATATTTATCCACAAAAGTAAATTTAATACAATATATTATGAAATATTCTTAATGCAGAGACAGAGGGAAACACGGTGTGTAAGGTAGACTCCCTAACTCCAGTTAAGCGAACTATATCACAGATTCTCTCCCTATACTTAAAATGCTTTATGATATCAAACTTCTCTTCCAGTGTTATAGCTTTTGATTTGCACAATTTTATCAGCAGGATGCTTCTTGCTAACATTCTTGTCACTACGCTCCTCCATTTTTTTCAAAAGAAGGGACAATCTAGGAGTGTTGTACCTTTCACAGGAAGCTGCTCAATGTATGTCTCACAGAAAGCTGGTCTCTGTAAAGTACCTCTCACAGAAACCTGCTCTCTGTACAGTACCTCTCACTGAAAGCTGCTCTATCGGCAGCTGGCACTGGCACATGTACAGAATGGCATGAAGATTTCAGCGCGGACATTGGCGCATGTGCAGAGCAAACAACACAAACTAATCTCAGCTGGAATTGCATTATTGCTAACAGAGGAGAGTGTTCTCAAAACTCTCATTCCTTAATTCATCAGCGACATTATGAGCACATCATGCTACCAGAATGCACGTTATCTGAGAACGACCTGGATTTCAAACCAAAATCAGATGAAAATTCCTTTATTAATTTCCTATGACTCTTTTGGGACCAATCTTCAAAGCAATATCTGTTTCAAATACTGGAGCACAGCAGCCCTCTTATGGACCAGAGTGGATAGCATTCCTGGTAGACATCCCACATCCCTGAATTTAGAGCATTTGTTGTCATATTTAAGTGAGAAAAATCTTAAGGGCCCAAGCCTCTTTTAGAAGTGACTGAGAGAGGATAATCCTGTAAGGTTCAATGAAGTGTGCAGGAGGACATGCCAGGAACAAAATTAAGCATATTTAGAAATGAGGTAACAAAATAGTGAAACTGAAATATCAGGCTATTTTTATACCAAACAGAATAAGAAGCTAAGTGATTCTATGATCAATAGATTAGATCTAATCTCTGCAGTCTTGTCACATTCAGTCATGAATGGTGGTAGACAATTAAACAATTCACTGGAGGAAGATGTTCCACAAATATCCTCAATGATTTCAAGATCCTGGCATATCAGTAAAAAGGGCAAAACTGAAGCATTTGCAATGACCTTTGGCCAGAATTATTGAGTGGATGAACCATCTCAGTTTCCTTCAGAGGTCCACAGCATCATGGATGATTGCACAATATTCAACCACATTCATGACACCTCAGACTATCAGACAGTCTGTGCCTAAACGCAGCACAATCTGGACAGTATCCAGACTTGCGCTGACAAGTGACAAGCAATAGTTATACCACACAAGCATCATGTATTGATCATTGCAAGAAGACAGGATCTAACTATCACCCCTTGACATTTGATAGCATCACATCACCACTCCACTATCAACATCTAGGGGGTTACTATTGACAGAAACTGACCTCAATTGGCCTTATAAATACAGTGGCTACTAGAACAGGTCAGAGGTAGGAAAACTGCAACAAGTAATCAATCCCAGATTCCCAAAAAGCCTTTCATTATCGACAAGGCAGAATTCAGGAGTATGATGGAATACACTCCTCTTGCCTGTATTAGTGCAGCCTCAGCAATACTCAAGAAGCTAACACCTTCCAGGACAAAACAGCCCACTTGATTGGCACCACATCCACAACATTTACTCTGTGCACCACTAATTCACATTAGCAGCAGTATGCACTACCTACAAGATGCACATCATAGAACACAGAACATTACAGCATGGTACAGGCCCTTCAGCCTCGGTGTTGTACCAACCTGTGAAACCAATCTGAAGGCCATCCAACCTACATTATTCCATTATCATCCATATGTTTATCCAATGTCCAGTTAAATGCCCTTAAATTTGGTGAGTCTACTCCTGTTGCAGGCAGGGCATTCCACACTCTCTGAGTAAAAAACCTACCTCTGACATCTGTCCTATACCTATCACCCCTCAATCTAAAGCTATGTCCCCTAGTTTTAGCCATCACCATCTGAGGAAAAAGGCTCTCACTATCCACCCTAACGAATCCTCTGATCATCTTATATGTCTCTACTAAATCATCTCTTAAGTCTCTTCTCTCTAACAAAAACAGCCTCAAATCCCTCAGCCTTTCCTCTTAAGACCTTCCCTCCATATCAGGCAACATCCTAGCCAATCTACTCTGCACCCTTTCCAAATGCTTCCACATCCTTCATATAATGCGGTGACCAGAACTGTATGCAATATTCCAAGTGAGGCTGTACCAGAGTTTTGTACAACTGCAACATAATTTCATAGTTCTGAAACTCAGTCTCTTGACCAATAAAAGCTAACACACTGTATGCCTTCTTAACAACCGTACCAACCAGGGTGGCAACTTTCAGGGATCTATGCACATGGACACTTTGCTCACACTACCAAGAATCTTACCATTAGCTCAGTACGCTGTACTCCTGTTACTCCTTCCAAAATGAATCAATTCACATTTTTCCGCATTAAACTCCATTTGCCACCTCTCAGAAATTCAATAGGATGCCTTAGATAGCACCTTCCAGACCAATAACAACTACCATTTAAAAGGATAAGGGCAGCTGATACGTGGGAATACAACCAGCTTCACATTCCCCTCCAAGCTACTCGACTTGAAATTATATTGTCTTGTCTTCAGTGGTGCTTGATCATAAGCCTGGAACTCCCAGCCTAACAGAAATGTGGATGTCCCCAAAATGTGTGGACTACAATAGTTCAAGAAGACAACTCTCATGTGACTCTGTTGTCTGTCTCTTACGCTGCAGGCAAGGATGCCCTGAGGCATGGTATATTGGTGAGACCAAGCAGAAGCTACGGCAATGGATGAATGGATAATCTACAGACAGGAGTGTTTCCTCCCAGTCGCAGAACACTTTAGTAGTCCAGGACATTTGACCTCGGACCTTTGGGTGACTGTCATCCAAGGCAGACTTCAAGACAGGCAACAATGAAAAGTGGCCAAGCAGAGGCTGATAGCCAAGTTCGATACCAATGGGAATGTCCTCAACCAGGACTTTGGGTTCATGTCACAGTATAGATGACCTCATTGCACTATACACACACACAACAGACACACACACACACACACAGACACTCCTACACTCATGCAGACCCTCTCTCATATGCTCACACATACACTCCCACACTCTCACATGGACCATCTCAGACTTATACCCTTTTACATTCACACTCACACACATACACACACTCTCTCACAGACATTTATACCCTCCGCTTCGCACCCCATTCCCCAACACACACACCCTCATGCATCCATACACATATAAGTTTGTGGGGTGAATTTGTACTTCAGAATTACATTTTACTTTGCTCAAAAGCTGCTTGAGTCCATGTAAGAATCTGTAACTCCAGTTTTTAGATGAGAATCAGTCTGACTATTGTGGCAGAGACAGTCTCACGCAGGACAGCTCACACCTTCAATACATTCTCTGGGCAGACATGACACCAAATGTTAAAGTTCACTTGGGAATGTAACTTTTAAATGTTCTGTGACGTACATATGAAAGAACTGAAACCAACATGGTCATTCTTAAAGATGAGAGACTTAACAAACAATCCAAGTCTTTTCCAATATATAATTTCAGTTACATCACACTGTAAATCTTTGCTATAAATTCTGTATTTTATGATCTTATACTCCACAACCACCTGACGAAGGAGCAGTGCTCCGAAAGCTGGTGCTTCCAATTAAACCTGTTGGACTATAACTTGGTGTTGTGTGATTTTTAACTTTGTACACCCCAGTCTGGTATCTCCAAATCATGACCTTTTTTTCAGTAATTCACAGGATGAGGGAATCGCTGGCTTGGTTAGCAATTATCATTCATCACTAATTGCCCAGAGGTCAGTTAAGAGTCAACCACATTGCTGTGGGCCTGGAGTCACAGAAAGGCCAAGGCAGGTAAGGATGGCAGTTTCCTGTTGTAAAGGGCATTAGTGAGACAGATGGATTTTTTGACAATCAACAATGGGTTCAAAGTCATCATTAGACTCTTCATCACAGATTCTTAAATAATTCAAATTCCATCATGGGATTCGAACCTGGGTCCCCAGAACCTTAACTGGGTCTCTGTAGTAACAGTGCAGTGATAATACCATACCACTAGGTCATTATAAATCCCTCTTAATGTAATTGAGGGATTGGCAATGTGGGATATAGGTAAATTAATGTTACTTCTGCAATTCTGCAATTCCATTTTACAAAGTAAAATGAACTCACACCAGTGTGTAATTGTTTTAGCCATGAGCTGAGTCAACAAGAATGGAAACGATGGGGAGGAAATATATAATTGTTTTTGTATTAGCTAAAATTGTATGTCAGAATGAAATGTGACTGCAAAACAATGGTAGACATTACGGGCAAGTAGATAAGATGTTGTGAGGGGATGAAGTTAAGCTAGATACGCCTGTACAAACAGTAGGTATAAGACCATAAGACCATAAGACCATAAGACATAGGAGTGGAAGTAAGGCCATTCGGCCCATCGAGTCCACTCCGCCATTCAATCATGGCTGATGCGCATTTCAGCTCCACTTGCCAGCGTTCTCCCCGTAGCCCTTAATTCCTCTAGACAACAAGAACCTATCAATCTTGGCCTTGAAGACATTTAGCATCCCGGCTTCCACTGCACTCCGTGGCAATGAATTCCACAGGCCCACCACTCTCTGGCTGAAGAAATGTCTCCGCATTTCCGTTCTGAAATGACCCCCTCTAATTCTAAGGCTGTGTCCACGGGTCCTAGTCTCCTCGCCTAACAGAAACAATTTTCTAGCATCCACCTTTTCAAAGCCATGTATTATTTTGTACGTCTCCATTAGATCTCCCCTTAATCTTCTAAACTCCAACGAATACAATCCCAGTATCCTCAGCCGTTCCTCATATGCTAGACCTGTCATTCCAGGGATCATCCGTGTGAATCTCCGCTGGACACGTTCCAGTGCCAGTATGTCCTTCCTGAGGTGTGGGGACCAAAACTGGACACAGTACTCCAAATGGGGCCTAACCAGAGCTTTATAAAGTCTTAGTAGTACATCTCTGCTTTTATATTCCAACCCTCTTGAGATAAGAGACAACATTGCATTCGCTTTCTTAATCACAGACTCAACCTGCATGTTTACCTTTTCGAGAATCCTCGACTAGCACTCCCAGATCCCTTTGTGCTTTGGCTTTATTAAGTTTCTCACCATTTAGAAAGTAGTCCATGCTTTTATTCTTTTTGCCAAAGTGCAAGACCTCGCACTTGCTCACGTTAAATTCCATCAGCCATTTCCTGGACCACTCTCCCAACCTGTCTAGATCCTTCTGTAGCCTCCCCACTTCCTCAGTACTACCTGCCTGTCCACCTAACTTCGTATCATCGGCAAACTTCGCTAGAATGCCCCCGGTTCCCTCATCCAAATCATTAATATATAATGCGAACAGCTGTGGCCCCAGCACCGAACCCTGCGGGACACCGCTTGTCACCGGCTGCCATTCTGAAAAAGAACCTTTTATCCCAACTCTCTGCCTTCTGTTAGATAGCCAATCCTCAATCCATCCCAGCAGCTCACCTCGAACACCATGGGCCCTCACCTTGCTCAGCAGCCTCCCATGTGGCACCTTATCAAAGGCCTTTTGAAAGTCCAGATAGACCACATCCACTGGGTTTCCCTGGTCTAACCTACTTGTTACCTCTTCAAAAAATTCCAACAAGATGTTTCCAATATAAACATCTGTTTCCCACTTTTACAGAGACAGAGGAACAAACCCCAATTAAAAGGGTCATAGGGATCAGAACAGCCTCGGGAAAGGCACAGATGGAGGGGGTAGATAATGATGAAGAAAGAATATACCCAACAATGACCTATAGCGGGATGAGGTCAAACGGCCTTGTGAGGCCAGAAATAAGCACTTTGTCACAGACAAGGCCGGATAAGGCAAGAGATAAACAGGAGTAATGGGTGCCGGTCTTAGGGAAGTGGAAGATGTAAACAGGGGAGGAGCAATGTAAAACAAAGGAAATCAAATTATATAAATGTTGTGTATGAATTGAATTTGGTGTGTGTATGTCCTCTGCCTTATAGACACTGGACATCACACCCACTTGCAAGTGTAAAATAAATGACACTACTGATTCAGATCTTGTCTCGGACTGAAATTATTGAAGTGTGTGAGCTTTGTTTCTCACAGCAATAAATGCTGGCGCAGGTACAGCTGTCCAGGTCCCATGAACGAATTGAAACATTTTAAGCAAATGAGGGCTGGGTTGACAGGTAACTGAGAGGGGAAAGCAGCAGGTAGGTGAGTAAAGTGGCTAGAGTGACCGCTGGGTTGGGAGTGTGGGAACATCAGTCAGTCGAGAGTCAGCATGGTGAATGAGTTAGACTAGGTGTTTGTCCAGTCAGGTCACAGAGATTAGGGGGCGTTGGAATGAGTCATTGTTGTGGCATGGGTGGGGTCTATGTTACATTGTGGGCTCAGGTCAGTAGAAGGTCAGGTGGGTCAGAGGTCAATGGGACGTTTTGGAGTGTCCAGGTGGAGGGCAGTGGTGTAGTTAATGAAAAACTGTTTTTAATCCTTCCGCCAAGGTAAGTGAGTCAGGACCTTCTGAAGTGTATTGCTGTAACTCAGAGTTGGGGGTTCTTTTGGAGGATGTCGCATGCAGAGCCAATGCCCATAGGAAGTTTAAACCTGCAAAGGGTCTTATTTGCAAATCTTTCATACTGGTACACCAGTGTATAAATATCTGGAGACTGGAAGCTTCTGTTTCAGTTTTGATTTACCAACTCTAATCCTGAACAGAGACTGCAGTTTCAGATAGCAACCATTCAGATAGTGGTTAGCACTGTTGCCTCACAGCGCCAGAGACCCGGGTTCAATTCCCGCCTCAGGCGACTCTCTCCCCGTGTCTGCGTTCGTTTCCTCCAGGTACTCCGGTTTCCTCCCACACTCCAAAGATGTGCAGGTCAGGTGAATTGGCCATGCTAAATTGCCCGTAGTGTTAGGTAAGGGGTAGATGTAGGGGTATGGGTGGGTTGTGCTTCGGCGGGGCGGTGTGGACTTGTTGGGCCGAAGGGCCTGTTTCCACACTGTGAGTAATCTAATCTAATTAAAAAAGTGATGAGCTCATCTTTCTAGCCTCTGCTACCACCATGTGGCTAAATGGATGAGATACACGAGCTCTGGCCTCACCCTCTCAATATCATCCAGTCACTTTAACAGACCAACCATTCTGCCAAATACACGAAAATTCAGAATAAAACATCTGACCATTATACTGACCAAATTACTAGAACTGAATAAAACAGAAGGTAAATATGTGTTTCCTGACTTAAAATAACATAAACAATGGTGACTTTGTAATGGTATTCCAATTTTTTTTCTGTCAGAATGTTAATTGTCGCCTTAATGAATACAAACCGGAGGAGAACATAATTGGTCCTTCGTTAGTTACTAATTAGTTGCTGTCACCAAAGGATGAGAACTGACGTCTTGTGGAAGAAGGGCACTGGAAATAATCATAAATGGGAGTGTGTGGGGAATGACCATCATCATATGGATTCGGCTGAAAGCAGGTTCTTGGTTCACAGGAATATTGCTATCCTGCATCAGTCATTTGATTTTCCAGTGACTTCCTGCAATTTTCAAGTTATTCACCATTCATATTCTCTTTCCTCCTCTACTCCTTCCTCCATAATGTAATTCCCAAGTCCACTTCCTGTTAAAATGAGCCATGCCCAGACTCTTCGTTGGCTGCTAATTCTGTTCACAAATTTCTTTCTTCTTTCACTCTTCACAGCACTTCATCAATGTTCACTTTTTTTGTCCAATTGATTCTTTCCATCCTCCTGTGACCTCAAATTCAAAGCTGGTTAGATTCCCTATAGTGTGGAAACAGGCCCTTCAGCCCAGCAAGTCCACACCGACCCTCTTCAGAGTAGCCCACCCAGACCTATTTCCCTCTGACTAATGCACCTCGCACTATGGGCAATTTAGCATGACCAATTCACCTAACTTGCATATCTTTGGAGTGTGGGAGGAAACCCAGGCAGACACAGGGAGAAGATGCAAATTCCACACAGGCAGTCACCTGAGGCTGAAATCGAACCTGGGACCTTGGTGCTGTGAGACAGCAGTGCTAACCACTGAGCCACCATGCCACCTTAATAAGTTAATAAGTGGTTGTCCTTTCTTTTGTAAAGTCTCATTCTTCCATCTACACAAAGCAACATTCCAAATCAAGCTCTTTACAAACTGTTTCTTGAATTGTTTGTTCATGTTCTTGGTAAGCAGCCATCTCTTCCTATGAAACATAATCTTTCCTATTGCTTTTGGTTTACTTCATCTGCAAATACTATACTTCATAAGTGTTTGTTTGGAGATCACTTGGAGATTTTGAAATATGCATCATATTGACAGCAAGTGAAGACAAAAATTCTGCAGTTCCAAAAGTATCATGGCACTTGGCGAATTAAGGAATGAGGATGAATGTCAAACACAGATTAGGAGATTAAGAAACCACTTAGAAAGTGAAAATAGAAAATTTATTCTAGATTTAGGAATTTCAAGAGCCATGGGTGGAAATTATGCACAACAAGCTAATTTAGAAACACAGCTATTAAATCACCATTTCTGTGCTGACTGAAGAAAGGCTATCACAATTGTAAATGATGACAATGAAAGCGTTTTTTTGTAAAACAAAGTAAGTTACGACAAGGAATTCTGGATCTACTGTCGTCTTTGACATTGAGCCCCAGAACCCCACTGCGATCGGGCCATATGAAAAAAATCAAAGAACATAGAACACTACAGGACAGTACAGACCCTTTGGCCCTCGATGTTGCGTTGACCTGTGAAACCAATTTGAAGCCTATCTATTCTACACTATTACATTTCATCCATATGCATATCCAATGACCATTTAAATGTGGCGAGTCTACTACTGTTGCAGGCATCATGTTCCACACCCCTACTACTCTCTGAGTAAGGAAACTACCTCTGACAGGTAACTCATCCTTCTATACCCTCATCTAGGTAATTTATTAAAATGACAAACAGCAGTGGCTCCAAAACAGATCCTTTCAGTACACCACCAATAGTTGAACTTCAGGATGAACATTTCCCATCAACCACCACTCTCTGCATTCTTTCAGCTCGCCAATTTCTGATCCAAACTGCTAAATCACCCTCAATCCCATGCCTCAGTATTTTGTGCAATAGCCTAGCCTGGGGAACATTATCAAATGCCTTACTGTAATCCATATACACCAGACCTCATCCATCTGTTTGGTTACTATCTCAAAGAACTCAATGTGGTTTGTGAGTCACAACCTACCCTTCACAAAACTGTGTTGACTGTCCCTAATCAACTTATTCCTCTCCAGAAGATTGTAAATCCTATCTCTGATAAGCTTTTCCAATACTTTACCCACAACCGAAGTAAGGCTTACAGATCTATAAGTACCAGAGTTGACGCTTGAACAAGGGGACAACATTGTCCCCATCTTGAACAAGGGGACAACATTTGCTATCCTCCAGTCTTCTGGCACTACTCCTGCAGACAACGATGGCACAAAGATGAAAGCCAAAGGCTCTGCAATCTCCTCCCCGGCTTCCCAGGGAAACCTTGGATAAATCCCATCCATCAGAGGGGACTTATCTATTTTCACACTTTCCAGAATTGCTGACACCTCCTCCTTCTGAATTCCCCTCCAGTCTTTCCACAGTCGATATGAAATCTCTGCCCTTTGGAGATTGACTTATCAGCTAATGGAAATGGATCCTTCTGACATACTCTATCAAGGTCTTGTACAATTTCAGTCTTTTATTCGTTCATCGGATTTAGCATTACTGGTGATACCAACATCTGTTGCTGATCTCTGATTGTCCCTGAGAAAGTGGGGGTGAGCTAAACACTTGAACCTCCTTGGGATGTCGGGCCACCCAGAATACTGTCAGGAAGGGTGTTCCAGAATTTTGAACCAGCAATAGTAAAGAAATGTGAATGTAGTTTTAGATCAGAGTGGTGTGTGATTTTGTGGGAGGCTTAGTGAATTGTTGCAGTGTAGTGTATAATATAAAGTGCATACTAGCTGTCAATGCATCAGTGGGTGGGGGGGGGAGTGAATTGTGAAGTTGGTGGATGGGATTCTGATTAAGATTGCTGTCTTGTCTAGTGTCGAGTTTCTCGTTGGAGCTTCACTCACCTAGGCAAGCAGACATTCTCCCATTACACTCCTGACTTGTACCTTGCAGACAGTGGACGGGCTTTGTGGAGTCAGCAGATGGGTTACTAACTACAGAAGTCCTAGTCTCTGAACTGCTTTTGAAGGCAAAGTATTTATACGACTGCTACAGCTCAGTCTTTGATCAAAGGAAACTCATTTGTTGATATAGGGCATAATCCAAGACTAAATTTGTTGCACATCTATGGAAGGTTGAATTCTCTTTGAAGATGGTCATTATGTGGTGTAAATGTTACTTATCACTTCTTAGTCTAAGCCTGAATGTCTTGCTAGATAGGAACACTGCTTCATATCACCATGGTTGTGAATGCTGTTGAATGGTCTGTTATTGTCATTTATTTTCATCAAGTTAATCTCCTGTAAGAGTCCCTTTCTCATGTGTAAAATTGTCTGGCACTTTTGTTTATTCATCTGTGGGATGCGGACATAGCTGGCTAGCCAGCATTTATTACCCATCCCTAGTTGCCCTTGAGAAGGTGGTAGTGAACAGCTACAGTCCCACTGCTGTGGGTTGACCCACAATGCCCTGAGAGAAGGAATTCCAGGATGTTGACCTAGCAATGGTGAAGAAATGGTGATATATTTATAAGTTGGGATGGTGAGTGGCTTGGAGGGGAACTTGAACATAGTGGTGTTCCCATGTATTTGCTGCCCTTGTCGTTTTAGGTTTCCATGGTAAATGGTGACAGTGGAATAGGCAGTGCCCGGCTGTAGTGACCGGGCTTGTTCTCTTCCGTCTGCTTTTTCTTTTTCTTTTCCCCTTCTTTTTTTCTCCATTTTATTTAGCTTCTGCTCAAACGTAGCTGATAAAGAGAGTTCTTCTGCAGGAAGGAGGCTTTGATGGGCTCCAGTGCAGTGGTGCCATCGTCAGAGGGAGTGTGACCTACAGAGGCTGTGGGCCTGTGAAGTCTGGAGCAGGACTCTTGCTTCTGCGTGGGGAGGGCCCCTGGTGCCGGCATGGTGTGGAATGGTGAAGCACGGAGTGCGGCCCTGGGGAACCAGCCTGGCATGGGATAGTGAAGCACGGAGTGGGACTCTGGGAACCAGCATGGCATGGGATGGGGAAGCCCAGAGTGGGACTCTGGCAGTGGCATGGTGTGGTTGGCGTGGCCTGGAGAGGGACTCTGGTGGCAGCATGGTGTTCGCTGGTGTAGCCTGGAGCAGTGCAGTAGCAGCGGAGAAGGAAAATTGGACTCTCTTTAGGTTATCTTTCTTTATATTAAATGAATATTTTTCCTCAGTAATCACAGTGGAAAAAAAACAATATTGTCGAGGAGAATACTGAGATACAGGCTACTAGATTAGATGGGATTGAGGTTCACAAGGAGGAGGTGTTAACAAATCTGGAGAGTGTGAAAATTGCTAAGTCCCCTGGGCTGGATGGGATTTATCCCAGGATTCTCTGGGACGTCTGGGAAGAGATTGCAGAGCCTTTGGCTTTGATCTTTATGTCATCATCATCTATAGGAAAAGTGCCAGAAAACTGGAGAATAGCAAATGTTGTCCCCTTGTTCAAGATGGGGAGTAGAAACAAACTTGGTAATTATAGACCAGTGAGCCTTACATTGGTTGTGGATAAAGTGTTGGGAAAGATTAAAAGATACAGGATTTATAATCATCTAGAAGGGAATAAATTGATTAGGGATAGTCAACACGGTTTTGCGAAGGGTAGGTCATGCCTCACAATCTTTGAGATGGTAACCAAACAGGTGGTTGAGCATAAAGCAGTTGATGTGGTGTGTGTGGGTTTCAGTAAGGCATTTGTTAAGGTACACAATATGGAGGCATGGGACTGAAGGTGATTTAGCAGTTTGGATCAGAAATTGGCTCACTGAAGGAAGACAGAGAGTGGTGGTTGATGGGAAATTGTCATCCTGAATTTCAGTTATTGGTTGTGTATAGCAAGGATCTGTTTTGGGGCTACTGCTGTTTGTCATTTTTATAAATGACCTGGATGAGTGCATAGAAGGATGGGCTAATAAATTTGCAGACGGCTCTAAGATCAGTGAAGTTGTGGATAGTGCTGAAGGATGTTGTGGGTTACAGAGGGACATACACCCAATGCCTCAAGGAAGAACGCCTCATTTTCCGCCTCAGAACACTTCAACCCCAGGGCATCAATCTGGACTTCACCAGTTCCCTCATTTCCCTTCCCTCCACCTTACACCAGTTCCAAACTTCCAGCTCAGCACTATCCTCATGGACTGCCCTACCTGCCAATCTTCCTTCCCACCTATCCTCTCCACCGTCCCCTCTGACCTATCACCTTCATCCACACCCCCATTCACCTAATGTACTCTTTGCTACCTTCTCTCCAGCCCTGCCCCCCTCCCACTTATCTCTCCATCCTGCAGATTCCTGCCTCCATTTCTGATGAAGGGCTTTTGCCCAAAACATTGATTTCCTGCTCCTCAGATGCTGCCTGACCTGCTGTGCATTTCCAGCACCAGTCTAATCTAAACTCTAGTTTCCAGCATCTGCAGTCCTCGCATTTGTCTACAGAGGGACATAGACAAGCTGCAGAGCTGGACTGAAGAGGTCCCAAATGGAGTTTAATGCAGAAAAGTGTGTGGTGATTCACTTTGGAAGGAGTAATAGGAATGCAGAGTACTGGACTAATGGTAAGATTCTTGGCAGTGTAGAAGAGCATAGAGATCTCGGTGTCTACATACATAGATCCCTGAAAGTTGTCACCCAGGGAGATAATGTTGTTAAGAAGGCATACGGTATGTTAACTTTTATTGGTGGATGGATTGAGTTTCAGAGCAACGGGGTCATGCTGCAGCTGTACAAAACTCTGGTGTGGCGGCACTTGGAGTATTGCATACAGTTCTGGTCACCACATTTTCGGAAGGATGTGAAAGCTTTGGAAAGGGTTCAGAGGATATTTACGAGGATGTTGCCTGGTATGGAGGGAAGATTACATTAGATTCCCCACAGTGTGGAAACAGGCCCTTCGGCCCAACAAGTCCACACCGACCCTCCGAAGAGTAACCCACCCAGACCCCTCTCCCTCTGCCTAATGCACCTAACACTAGGGAAATTCAGTATGGCCAATTCACCTGAGATACACATCTTTGGATTGTGGGAGGAAATCGGAGAACCCGGAGGAAACCCACGCAGACATGGGGAGAATGTGCAAACTCCACACAGACAGTTGCCTGAGGCAGGAATTGAACCCGGGTCTCTGGTGCTGTGAGGCAGCAGTGCTATCCACTGAGCCACTGTGCCGCCCTTGAGCCATGGCTGAGGGACTTGACGCTGTTTTCCTTAGAGAGAAGAAGGTTGAGTAGTGACTTAATTGAGACATATAAGATCATCGGAGAGTTAGATCGGGTGGACAGTGAGAGCCTTTTTCCTTGGATGGGGATGGCTAGCATGAGGGGACATAGCTTTAAATTGAGGGGTAATCGATATAGGACAGATGTCAGAGGTAATTTCTTTAGTCAGAGAATAGTAGGGGTGTGGAATGCGCTGCTGGCAACTGTTGTAGACTTGCCAAGTTTAAGGGCATTTAAGTGGTCATTAGATAAACATATGAATGAAAATGGAATAGTGTCGGATAGATAGGCTTCAGATTAGTTCCACAGGTCGGCGCAAGATCGAGGACCGAAGGGCACATACTGTACTGTAATGTTCTGTGTTCTATGTTTTAATTTTATTTGAAGTTGATGTGGATGGTGTCATACATGGTAACTGTACACACTTTTCACTGTATATTATATTGAATAGACATGGTAATACATGATTCAAATCAAATGCAAGCAATTATGAGTTAGGAAGATGCTGTTGGGAAATTTTGGTGAATGTCTGCAGTGCATCTTGTCAATAATACTCACTGTTGCTCCTGCCCATCAGTGGTGGAGGGAGTGGATGCTTGTGGATGGTGTGCCAATGAGGCAGGGGCTGCTTTGTTCTGGATGTTGTCAAGCTTCTTGAGTATTTATGGAGCTGCCCCTATCCCCCAGGCAAGTGGGTATTCCATCACACTCCTGACTTGTGCCTTGTAGGTGATGGACAGGCTTTTGGGAGTTAGGAGGTGAGTTCCTTGGCCCAGCATTCCTAGCCTCTGACTTGCTCTTATAGCCACTGTGTTTATGTGGTGAGTCAAGTTGAGTTTCTGGTCAATGGTAACTCCCAGGATTTTGACAGTAGAGGATAGAGTATTGGTAACATTATTGAATGTCAAGGGATAGTGGTTAGATTGTCTCTTATTGGTGATGGTAATTGTTAGGAATTGTGTGTGCGAATGTTATTTGCCACTTGTAAACCCAAGCCTGGATACTATCCAGATCTTGTTGCCATTGAACATGGTCTGCTTCAGTATCTGAGGAATTGTGAATGGTGCTGAACAATGTGCAGTCATTGGTGAACATCCCCACTTCTGACCTTATGACGGAGTGAAGCTCATTGATGAAGCAGCTGAAGGTGGTTGGGCTGAGGACACTACCTGAGGAATACCAGCAGATTCATCTGGTTTCAATTCTTTAAGACTTTGTAGTGATTGGAACATCTGAATGGCTTGTTCGGTCATATAAAGTTAAATGCAGTCGGCCAAAGCTGAGACTGCTTTTGTTATGACTACAAAGGACAATGCTCAAAGTGGTGTGCTGGGTGTCACAGCCCTCCAAGTAATCACTATGATTGTTAAGGCACTTTTCGAAGGGAGTGACAGCACAGCACATAGATCCTTTCTCAGGACTACTCTGTGTAATGCCCCAGTGCCACAACATCAGTGCCTTTTTCTATCAACCAGCCTCAACTGCAGCAAATAAGGTGAAGCAGCAAGTCCTACCTTGTGGTCTCATGGCTGTTCACAGTCATTCTCCAAGAACAGCATTGGCCATCCCAAACGGAAAGTCAGCAACTTTCCATTGCTCGTGCAGCAGGTACTGGGAGTCATAGATTCATACAACACAGTCCAATCAGTCCATACAAACATAATATTGTCTTTTAAACCTTGTAACTGTACCCACATTCATCACTTTCTCTAGAAGTCCATTCCACATGCGAACCACTGTCTGTGCAAAAATGTTGCCCCTCATGTCCTTGTTAAATCTTCCTCCTCTCACCTTAAAATTATGTCCCTAGTCTTGAAATTCCTCATCTTTGGGAAAAGATACCTGCCATTCACCTTATCAGTACCCCTCATGATTTTAAAAACTTATATAAACTCATTCCTCGCCCTCCTATGCTCCAGTGAAAAAAGTCTCAGCCTATCCAGCCCCTCCCTATACCTCAAACCTTCCATTCCCAGAAGCATCCTGGTGAACCTTCCCTGATCCCTCTCCAGCATGATGATACCCTTCCTAAAACTGGGAGACCAGATTACTGCAGAGGAATACTATAACAGACAAAAAGATATGGAAGTCAGATACCAAAGGGACCAGTGTGATAATTTAACGTTTGCATGGAATGTTGCATTCTCTGCTCTGTCAGTTTGGTTTGCAATGCTTATGTTGTTTTTCTGTTTAACATTATAACCTAGAAGATTCTGTGATGGTCAGCAACACAACCCAGGAAAGCTATGGAAGATTTGTGAATGTGACATTGGGATTGTGTTTGTTGGTTTACAATCCGTCAGTCAAGGTCAGGTTAGCTGAAAACGTTCTGTATGTGGTTTCTCTTCCTCTTTTCTTTCACCTCCTCCTCTCCCTCCTCTACCTACTCTTCCTTCTCATTCTGTATTTCCCCCTTCTGCTGGTCACCATAGGTGGAAAAGATTGTGCTCATGTGATAGTTAGGCTGTGCAACATGTAGCCGGTTCTCCAGAAATTAACGCAGTCTTGGCCAAGCTTTCCTCGTACAGCTACAACACTGGCATCTACTCAACAATGTAGAAAATTGCCCAAGCATGCTTCCCCCTCCATCAACATCCTGGGGATTACCATTGATTTGAAACTCAACCGGACTCACCATAATCATGCAGTGTCAACAGGAGGCTAGGAATACTATAGCAAGTAACTCACCTCCTGACTCCCTATCCACCATCTATCATGGCTCAACTCAGGAATTGCCTCCACTTGCCTAGATGGGTGCAGCACCAACAACCCTCAAGATACTTGACATCATCCAGGACAAAGCAGCCTGCTCTATTGACACCACATCCACAAACATCCATTCCTTCCAACTCCGATGCTCAGTCGCAGCAGTGTGTACTATCTACACGATACATGTAGAAATTTGCCAAAGAACTTTAGGTAACATCTTCCAAAGCCACAACCACTTCCATACAGAAGGACAAGGGCACCAGATACAGAGGAACCCAGCCACCTGCAGGTTCCTCTCTAAGCCACTCACCATCCTGACTCAGAAATAAATCACTTGTCCTTCACTGTTGCTGTGTTAAAATTCCAGAATTCCGTCCCTAAGGACAAAGAACGAAGAAAAATACTGCACAGAAGCAGGCCCTTTGACCCTGTAAGCCTGCATCCACACATTTTGCCCTTCTATATTCAAACTGTGTTCACTTACAAGCCCCACATCCCTCTATTCCTTTCCTATTCATGTGATCATTCAGGCACTTTTTGAATGTTGCTTTTGTGGCTAATTCCACCACCTCCTCTGGCATCAGTTTCCAGGCACTCACCAATGTTTGTGTGAAAAACGTGCCACTCACATCTCTTTTAAACATCCCCCCTTGCACGTTGAACCTGTGTCCCCTAATAATTGACCCCTCCACCCTGGGCACAAACTGGCTGCATGTTGCACAGCCTGACTGTCACAAGAGCACACTTTCCAATCTATCCATTCTGTTCACAATCTTATAAACTGCAATCAGGTAGCTCCTCAACTCCAATGCTCCAGTGATAACAAACCCAGTCTATCCAGCCTTTCTTCATAGTTAAAATCCCCCATATCAGGCAACATCCTGGTAAATCTTTACTGTACCCTCTCCAAACCATCCACATCCTTCTGGTAGTATGGTGATCAGAACTATATGCAATACTCCAAGTGTGGTCGAACTAAACTTCTATAAAGCTGTAGCATAACTTGTCTATCCTTATACTGAATGCCCTTTCCAATGAATGCAAGCATGTCATAGACCTTTTATACCACCATATCTATCTGCACTGCCACTTCAGTGGTCTGTGGACCTGCATACCCAGATCCCACTGCCTTTCAATACTCCTAAGGATTCTGCTATTGCAGGTAGACTGCAGCATGGTTTGGAGGTGCCGCTGTTGGACTGGGGTAGAAAAATTTAAAAATCCCACAACACCAGGTTATAGTCTAACAGGTTGATTCAGAAGCACTGGCTTTCGCAGCATTGCTCCTTCATCAGGTGGTTATGGAGTATAAGATCATAAGACACAGAATTTATACCAAAAGGCTTACAGTGTCATGGAACTGTAATGATATTTTAAACAAACTTAGATTAAGTCTTTCATCTATTAGAATGGACATGCTAGTTTTGGTTCTCTAATATGTAAATCCCAGAACTCCATTTAAGTTACATTCTCAAGATAGTTTTAGTTTTCCTAACAATAGTTGCCACCTCAGCTCAGACAATGCATTAAGGGTGTAAGGTTACAATCTGTCTGTGTCCCAATGTTGAGTCAGACTGGTTCTATTTCTGAAGTGGGACTTACAGAATCTTACACGGATTTATGCAGTTTTTGAGCAAAATAAAATGTGATTCTGCAAATACAAATTCACCCCAAAAACTTACAAGTGTGTGCCTGCAGGAGAGACAGAGTGAGTGTGTGCATGTCGGTGTGGGTGCATGTGAAAGAGTGTGTGTATGTGCGTGGGTAAGCTTACTCAAGTAGGTGTGTGAGTGTGATGGCTATAGGCCTGTGAGAGGGTGCGTGCATGGGTGTTAGTGTGGGAGGTGCATGTGTGTGCATATGAGAGAGAACGTGTGTATGAGAGACGGTCTGTTTGTGTGTGAGTATGTAAGAGTGTGTGTGTTGTGTGTGAGAGAGTGTATAGTGTAGTGCGTCACTTGCAGTGTGACATGAACCCAAGTTCCCTGTTGAGGCCATCCCCAAGGGTACCGAACTTGGCTATCGACTTCTGCTTGGCCACTTTGCGTTATTGCTTCTCCCAAAGTCCACTTGGAGGATGGTCACCTGAAGGTCCAAGGCCGAATGTTCCAGAGCGCTGAAGCTTTCTCTGACTGGGAGGGAACACTTCAGCCTGCTGATAGTTGCTCGGTGTCCATTGATCTGTTGACTGCAGCAGTTCAAGAAGGCATCTCACTATCACCTTCTCAAGAGCAACTAAGGACGGGCAATAACGTTAGTCAGCCAGTGGAACCCATGCCCTACAAGTGAATAGGGAAATAAGGTCATCCCAAACCTCCATGGATACTCAACTGAATACTGCTAGGTTCCTCCAGAAAGACCCACACAGTGGAAGCATTGCTGCAGTATACCAGTGGTGCACTCTGTCATACTCTGTGAGCAGGTATAGCTTTCTGACTGTGTATTCCATGCCAAGGTAGTGCACCATATTCACAAGCCACATTATTATCAGATCATCCTTGTTACCCAATAAACACGCTAAGGTTTCAAAGTGTAAAGATCACTGCCTGGATAATGGGTGCTCACCTGCATTATTCACTGAGAACATGGAGACATATGAATTAGAAGTAGGCTATTCAGCCCATTGAGCCTGCTCCACCATATGCGAAGATAATGGTTGATCTATTTGAATCCTATGTTCTCATCTGCAACCACTACTCCTTCACTCCCTACTTAACAAGTATCAATACATCTCTATTTTTAAAATAGTTAATGATCCCACCTCCACTACTTTCTGAAGCTGAGTGTTCAAGTTGCACAATACCTTTTGTGAAACTATTTTCCTAATCTCTATCCTAAAACAGAGACCCTTTGTTTTAGAACAGTGGCCCTTAGCTCTGAACTGATCCACAAAACATGCTTTCTACTTCCACCTTGTCAAGATTTTTAAGGACCTTATAAAATTCAATCAAGTCACCTGTCACTCCCAGAACATAGGACAAAGAACAGTACAGCACTGGATGTTGCTCCAAACATGATGCCAAATTAAACTAATGCCTTCTGCCTGCCCTTGGTCCATATCCTTCCTTTCCTTGCATATCCATGTGCTTGTCTAAAAGTGCCTTAAATGCACTATCATACCTGCCTCCTCCACCACCCCTGGCAGCACGTTCCAGAGTCCTACCACTCTCTGTGGAAATCACATCTCCTTTGAACTTTCCCCCTCCACCTTAAATGCATGCCCCCTAGTATTAGACATTTCAACTCTGGGAAAAAGATTCTAAAATCCGGTGGAAACAAGCCTTAGCTTGTTCCATCTATTGCCATAAAATACCTCGTTATACACCTGCTGAATGTTAATAGTGAACATTATCACTTTTGGTTGTATTATACCTCAGAGGTATGCAGTCAATGGCACCTAGCACTATGGGGAAGCCCCAAAGCTTTGTGAATTTATGTATTTATTCTGCCTGCTACTCTCTCACAAAAGAGAATTAAATTTTCTAAAGTAGAGTCACTGGACCTGAAATGGTAATTTTGCTTTCTCTCCACTGCCAGATGCTGGCAGACTTGCTGAGTTCTTCCAGCAATTTCTGTTTTTGTTTCTGTTTTCCAGCATCGAGAGTTCTTTGGGCTTTGTTTTTCGAGAATTCAACAGTATACACTTCTCTTGGAGTACTGAGCAGTAGTTTCCTCCTCACTGGAGTAGTGGTTGGGAAACTGAGAGATGTTTATAATATCTGCTGCTACAGTCTGGAAAACTCGTAACAATCAAAGCCACAGGAAAAAACTGTTCGTGTCCTACTCTGAGTTTGCAGTTATGGTTGTACTTTAATGAGATTTCGAAAAGTGCAGACATCTGACACGTTTTTTTTCTCGACAAACTTCAGACAGGTGTATTGTTCCTGAACACCATAGCTGGATATAGTCTTTTATTGAGTTAGCTTCTCCCTCGAACAGCTCCTATTCTGGAGCACTTCTGATCATTCCTCTAGTCTTCCCTGTCACACTGTAAGTCAAGGAAAATTCCTGCGACGGCAACAATGTCTGAGTGATCCATGCAGAATAATTGAAGTCATGGAAAAGTCCATTAGCACCTGTCACACTATGTACCATGACTACAGAACTCCAGAAACCTAGGAGCAACCTTTGACAATCCAGTAACATGCAAGTGGCTTGTAATTCTTGAAATTGCTTTGCTGGCAGCTTCTTGCTGCTGAGCTTGTGCACGACTTCAGAGAAGGAGCTTACTGCAATACAACAATTCAATTGTCAATGTCGTCTTCAATCAGGAGTCCTTGCTAATAATCATAAGGCCGGAAGATATCGGAGCAGAGTTAGATGATTTGGCTATTCGATCATGGTTAATATGTTCCCTAACTCCATTCTCCTGCCTTCTCCCTGTAACCTTTGATTCCCTTCCTAATCAAGAACCTATCTATCCCAGTATTAAATCCACTCAATGTTTTGGCCTCTGCAGCCTTCTGTGACAATGAGTTCCACTGACTCACCACTCACTGGCTGAACAAGTTCCTCGGAAAAAGTGAGGACTGCAGTTGCTGGAGAGTGAGAGTTGAAAAGTGTGGCATTGGAAAAGCAGGTAAGGAAGCATCCGAGGAGCAGGAGAGGATGAAGGGCTCCTGCCTGAAATGTTGAATCTCTCGATCCGTGGGTGCTACCTGACCTGTTGTGCTTTTCCAGCACCACACTTTTCAACTCTGAGCAAATTCTTTCTCATTTCAGTTCTAAATGGTCATCCCTTCGCTCAAAGGCTGTGCTATCAAGTCCTAGCCTCTCCTACTGTTGGAAATATATATTCCACATCCAGCCTATCCAGGTTTCCCAGTATTCTGTAAGTGTCAGTGAGATACCCCGACCCTGCCCCACACAAGCTTCTAAACTCCACCGAGTACAGACCCAGAGTCCGAAACCACTCCTCATACGATAAGCACATCATCCCCAGGATCACCCTTGTTAACCTGCTCTGGACTCTCCACAACCAGCCCATTCTTCCTCATATTCAGGGCCCAAACTGCTCACAATATTTCAAATACAGTCTGACCAGAACCTTCCACAGTCGAGCATCGCTACTGTTGTATTCTAGTCCCTGCAAAATGCATGATAACATTACATTTACCTTCCTAACTGACAACTGAACCTGCATGTTAAACATGCAAGAATCCTGAACTACAACCCTTAAGCCCCTCTGTGTTTTACATTTCAGAAGCCTTTCCCCATTTAGAAAATAGTTAATGCCTTTATTCTTCCGGTCAAAATGCATAATGTCACACCTTCCCAAACTGTGTTCCATCTACCACGTATTTTGTCCACTCACGTAGCCAATCCAATTCCTTTTGTGGCCTGCCTGCCTCCTCTACACTACCTGTCCCTCCACCAATATTTGTGTCACATGCCAACGTAGCAACAATGTCCTCAGTTCCTTGGTCCAGATCATTTCTGTCTAACATGAATAGTTGTCGTCCCAATACAGACTCTGCGGCACTCCACACGGAAATAACATTTGGAACGGCCCTCAGCAAAAATACATGTATGTGCTGCAGATGGTATTTTAAATCCACAATTGCTCACCTGGTGGCTGAAATTGTGTGCCCTAAAGCCAAACTTTACAGGAGGTATAACCTTCAGACAGCAGCACACAATGCTTAGGGACATTGTGTTTGTTCACAAATGACACAATTAAAACTCAAACTCACTGACCACTGCCTATCATTTGTTGATTTCATCATTGTCACACTGTCTGCTCCTCACCTCATCTGCTATTATTTTCACTCTCAGGGGTGCTAGCATTGTAGGTTCATGACCTTATTCTGGTTTTTCAATTAAAAGAAAGAAAAGTTAAAAAGTAAACGCAGCTGTCAGTAGTGTAACTAATGTAGCTGTCAACTTGCACACATGATTTGGAGATGCCGGTGTTGGACTGCAGTGTACAAAGTTACAAATCGCACAACACCAGGTTATAGTCCAACAGGTTTAATTGGAAGCACACTAGCATTCGGAGCGCTGCTTCTTCTCCTGCTGATGGAGCACAAGGAGCACAAATCCTCAGTTTTCAGCAAGGTCCTTCCTAACAGTATAATTAGTCTCTGATAACTGAGTGACATTTCAGAAGCCTTTCCCCATTTAGAAAATAGTTAATGCCTTTATTCTTCCGGTCAAAATGCATAATGTCACACCTTCCCAAACTGTGTTATGGTTATGGTGCTGTGAGGCAGCAGTGCTATCTACTGTGCCACCGTCCTTTCTATAATGTGGTAACCAGAACAAGTGCAGCTGCACTAGAGTTTTGTACAATTTATGTGTCCCCAAATGTAAATAGACTTCACTGTCTGATAATGCACTTCGAAGGATTTGAAGATGGCGGTGGAGTAGGATGCTCCTTTTCTATTTTTACTCCTTTTTTTTCTCTCTTATGCTTTTTTCTCTTTTGTCTGTTTCCTGTTCTGTCAGTGGCCCAGAGTGAACCAGGGATGGTGGCCAGAACCTGGAATAGAGCGGGAATGGAGGTCAGTGGCCTGAAATGAAGCAGTGACAGTGGTCAATGGCCTGGAATGGGGTGGGGACTGTGGTCAGGGACCTGGAATGAGGTGGGGACTGTGGTCAGTGGCCCAGAGTGGGATGGGGAACTGTGGTCAGTGACCTGGAATGGGGTGGGGACTGTGGTCAGTGGCCTGGAAAAGGGTGGGGAACTGTGGTCAGTGGCCCAGAATGGGGTGGGGACTGTTGTCAGTGACCTGGAAAAGGGTAAGCACTGTGGTCAGTGGCCCAGAGTGGGATGGGAACTGTGGTCAGGGACCTGGAACGGGGTGGGGACTGTGGTCAGTGGCCTGAAGTGGAGAGGGGGGTAGTCAGTGGCTGGAGTGGGAGTGGGGACCGTGGCCAGTGGCTGGAGTAGGAGTGAGCAGTGGGCTGGAGCTGAGTGGGGATGCTGACCAGTGGCTGGACTAGGAGTGAGCAGTGGGCTGGAGCTGAGCTGGGACAGTGCCCAGTGGCTGGACTAGGAATGAACAGTGGCCTGGAGCTGAGTGGCGATGGTGGCCATTGGCTGGAGTAGGACTGAGCAGTGGACTGGAGCTGAGCAGAGACGGTGGCCCGCAGGCTCCGAAGTGGGAGTGGTCAGCAACCCGGAGCAGGAACAGCAGCCAGCGTGCCTGGAGCAGAGTAGGGGTGGCCAGCAAGCCCCGAGTGGGGATGGACAGCAGCTCGGAGCAGGGACGATGGTTAACACATCCAGAGTGGAGTGGGTACAGTGGGCAGCAGGCCCAGAGTGGACTGGGTACAGTAGCCAACAGGCCCAGAGTGGAGTGGGTACAGTTGTCAATGGGCCCAGAGTGGAGTGGGTACAGTGGCCAGCAGGCCTAGAGTAGAGTGGGTACGGTGGCCAGCGGGCCCAGGGTGGAGTAGGTACGGTGGCCAAGGGGCCCAGAGTGGAGTGGGTACAGTGGCCAACAGGCCCAGAATGGAGTGGGTACGGTGGCCAGCAGGCCCAGAGTGGAGTGGGTACAACAGCCAATGGGCCCAGAGTGGAGTGGGTACGGCGGCCAGCGGGCCCAGAGTGGAGTGGGTACAGTGGCCAGCAGGCCTAGAGTAGAGTGGGTACGGTGGCCAGCGGGCCCAGGGTGGAGTAGGTACGGTGGCCAACGGGCCCAGAGTGGAGTGGGTACAGTGGCCAACAGGCCCAGAATGGAGTGGGTACGGTGGCCAGCAGGCCCAGAGTGGAGTGGGTACAACAGCCAATGGGCCCAGAGTGGAGTGGGTACGGCGGCCAGCGGGCCCAGAGTGGAGTGGGTACGGCGGCCAGCAGGCCCAGAGTAGAGTGGGTAGGTTGACCAACGGGCTCAGAGTGGAATGGATATGGTGGCCAACAGGCCCATAGTGGAGTGGGTACGGTGGCCAATGGGCCCAGAGTGGAGTGGGTACGACAGCCAACGGGCCCAGAGTGGAGTGGGTATGGTGGCCATTGGGCCCAGAGTGGAATGGGTACAGTGGCCAGAGGCCCCAGAGTGGAGTGGGTACGGTGGCGAATGGGCCCAGAGTGGAGTGGGTACAGTGGCCAGCAGGCCTAGAGTAGAGTGGGTATGGTGGCCAGTGGGCCCAGAGTGGAGTGGGTACGACGGCCAAAGGGCCCAGGGTGGAGTGGGTACAGTGGCCAGCGGGCCCAGAGTGAAGTGGGTATGACGGCCAATGGGCCCAGAGTGGAGTGGGTATGGTGGCCAACGGGCCCAGAGTGGAGTGAGTATGATGGCCGGCGGGCCAGAGTGGAGTGGGTACGACGGCCCGCGGGCCCAGAGTGGAGTGGGTAGGTTGACCAGCGGACCCAGAGTGGAGTGGGTACGGTGGCCAACAGACCCAGAGTGCAGTGGGTACGGCGGCCAGTGGGCCCAGAGTGGACTGGCTAGGTTGACCAGCGGGCTCAGAGTGGAGTGGGTACAGTGGCCAGTGGGCTCAGAGTGGAGTGGGTATGGCTGCCAGCGGGCTCAGAGTGGAGCGGGTAGGTTGACCAGCGGGCCCAGAGTGGATGGGTATAGCGGCCAATGGGCCCAGAGCGAAGATGGTTACTGGATGGGAAATGGTGGGAGCCCAGTTAGACCACGTGGAAGCCTTTTGAGAAAGACTGTAATGTCTATCCTTTTAGCTTTATTTCTTATTATCCTATCTGTAATGTAATGTTATTTCTATTCTTTATTTCTCCACTTTCTTTTGTAACTAAGATATGTACCTAGGTACGTAGTACCTAAGATGGCACTGTGTGTTGGCAGCATTGTACATTTCACTGTACTCCTGTTCTTTTGTAACTTGAGTATGTGACAATAAACCTAATTCCATTCATTTCTATTCCTTCAACACAATTCTCAAAAAGCTTTAAGATGTGAAAGGTGCCACTACAAAAAAAGCACTTCAAACTGTGAAGTAAGATTACAACAATGCTTTAATTTGTACAAAATGTGGCATCTGTTACTCAGTCTCATGATACAAGAACCATTCTTTCTCTCTCGTAAAATATACCAAATTGTGACAAGCTGACAGATTCTCTAAGAAAGTAAAACACGACGATAAGGAGACCAGGGCCAACAAATCTGCTGTCATCAACCAGGCTGGCAAAGTCCACACCAACAGTTCTGTGCAAGAGTCTCTCCCCAAACTCATTCTGTTCACAAACTGCAGATCAGCTGAGGAAATCACCACGGTTAGAGACAAAAACAACTGCGATGCTGGGAAATCATCACAGTTGCTGAGATATACCTTCAGTTCCAAAGACTTCACTTCCAACAATTTTACATCTCTACCTTGAACAACACGCATGCATCTAAGTAGAAATGGAGCTGTATAAATGTATAAATTGGACAAATAAATATAAATGATTAATATTTACAATCTATATTTGCATTGAAACATAGTTTTGTGTGTGCATGTTTGACTGTGACAGAGTATTTTAGTAATTTCCCAGGTAAGAGCATGAAAATAAGCTAACCTTCCCAGTTACATATGAAAAGCTTCATGCTGGATTATTTAAAATTGACTTCCTCATTCCAAGAGAAAGAAATACATTCATCCACACGGATTATCGGCAAATCTGAGGAAATATCTTAAAGTTGTCCATGACACTTGTATGTTTCAATGTGACCATGTTCTATCGGGGAGAAAGTGAAGACTGCAGATGCTGGAGAGTCAGAGTCGAATGTTCTACAAGGACGTTAGGATCCTAAAGCAATTGTACAATAATGGTGCAGTGCAGCTTTTCACTGGGTAGAAGTAGCACAGCATAGCCAGAGTTAAACAAAAAAGAAACACATTTCGAGAAGCATGTACAGCACACCCACTGTCATTAGACAGTAGAGTTTATCAAATCAGCGTAATTAGTTGGATCCTTTTTAAATCTTTCTCCTCTCACCTTAAAAATATACCTCCAACCTAGGGAAAAGACCTTTGACAATCATTTTATCTAGAACCGTCATGATTTTATAAACCTCTGTAAGATTTATAAAACTGCCTATGATCCAATGGAAGTGGTAGATGCAGATACAGTTGCAACATTTCAAAGACATTAGGATAGGAATGTGAATAGGAAAGGTTCAGAAAGATATGGGTCAAATGCAGGCATGTGGGGCTAGTTTAGCTTGGGAAACATGGTCAGATTGGATGAGTTGGACTAATGGGTCTGTTTCTGTGCTGTATGATTCGGTAACTGTATGAATCTTCAGTGAACCTGACCACATTTCTTTGGTCACTTGAAAATTACTTGCAAATAGCTGGGGCATAATTTGTGTCATAAATATATGATGCAAATTTGCTTTGCAAACCACAAATGTTTCCATTGAACTGGATACTTGCTGCATTTAAGTTTGACAAGGTTCTTGTAAAGTTATACCCTCACACTGTTAGCCAGCTAATTTGCACAGAGCACTTCAAAAGCAGCTGAGACAGCATGGTGAGCTCTGCCTGGGCAACCACAGCCTTGTAGATTCAATAGAAATTAGTTATTTATTTGTGGCCTTACTAATTGCAGTTAGATCTGTTTTATTGATAAAACCTGTCACTTCTAATTAAAAACTTTCCATTCTCTTCTTGGCTGGTGACTGTTTGCAAAAACACTCCTCACTGCATAAACAAAAAATGTCTTTCATCCTCAAGCTAGTGAATGCAGTTAGTGAGAAACTTCATCCAAGAATATGCCTTAATGGATCCGGAAATATATTAAACTCCAAAGGGAAGTTAGTTTGATAAATGAAAGAGAAAGGAAGGATTTATCAAGGTGTAGTAGAGCAATAACAGCATGAACACCAGCACAAGTGTCTACTGCTGCTAGCCTGTTTCTGAGATGGTTAATTGCATGCAACTCTAATAATTAAATTCCCTTTAACTCGTCTCTCCCTCCCTCAAGCATTCGGATCATGTTTTGTCAATGTATCTTTGATCACCGTTTCAGTCAGTAAAACTTTTATTCTCATTAAATTCCAGTTGAACTGCCATATGCAATTACTTCTCCTCCTCCTCCCTGCCCTGTCACTGCTCAAGTTAAAACACATTGCACAATCTGCTATGTCTTCATGTTTCCCCAGGTCCTGGGTACTGTGGCTGTTCCACTTGTTTCCCAACTCCCTGTTCCAATTTACTTTTCTGAACTGAAACGCAATTACCCAACTGTCATTTGTTGATCTCATCACCAATCCTACTCTTTTCACTTTCAGTGGGGTCCTATACCATAGATCTAGATCTCTTATGAATTAAATGAAAGGTTACATGTCACAGTTATAGTTTTTTGGGAAAATGTATCGATATATCATATATATAAACCAATACTTCTATTAATATATGGCACTACACATCTGCTCATATGAGGAACAGTCTCCTTACTTGAGAAAGGATGTCCTGGCACTGTAGGGGGTTGCAGTGTAGGATCACTAGCTTGATTCCTGAGTTGAAAAAGTTGTTTTAGGATTAGAGATTGAGGACACTGGGATTATACTCTTTCACATTTAGAAGAACGAGGGTGATCTTATAGAAATATAGAAAATTATGAAGGGAATAGATAAGATAGAAGGAGCGGTGTTGTTCCACTGGTGGGTGAAAGTAGAACGAGGGGGCACAGCTTCAAAATAAGAGGGAATAGCTTTAGGGCTGAGTTGAGGAGGGACTGCTTCACCCAAAGGGTTGTGAATCTGTAGAATTCCCTGCCTAGCGAGGCAGTTGAGGTTACCTTGTCGACTGCTTTTAAGGCAAAGACAGGTAGATTTTTGAACAGTAAAGGAATTAAGGGTTATGGTGAGCAGGTGGTTAAGTGGAGCTGAGTCCACAGAAAGATTAGCCATTATCTTCCTGAATGGTGGAGCAGGCTTGAGGGGACAGATGGCCCTCCTATTTCTGATGTTCTTATATTTAACAGAAGAATATGAGTAAGAGGGTTAATGAGGGGATTCAGGAAGAAGGATGAGAAGTCAATGTGGTGAGTAGATATTGATGGTGATGAAAGTCAGTGAAGAGGGAGTTGACATTGGGAGGCTGGTCCTGTGACTATTATCTCTTCCAAGGTAACAGTCGACCTTTCTGGATCTCCCTGTGTTGGGATGGAGTCTCTCAAGTTGCTCGACTTTGTGCTTCTTCTGTGTTAGACAGCAGCTACAGTGTGACAGAGCCTGATCAAGGGATAGTAGCTCACTACATGAGTCAGCATGACTGACCTTCGACACCTTAAAGACTGGCAGCTAAATTGAGAAATTTGATCAGTGGTGTGGCTAACCCATGTTTAGTCACAGTCTTCTGAGAGTAAGACAGTTTGCAATGGAGCTGATCACAATGTTGATAGTGATCACAATCATATCATACTGAAAGTGTCTTCAGTGTCATAATGAAACTGCCCCTCTATTTCAGAGAGAATGGCATTGAGACAATACCAGGTGGTTATATTGCTCAGCCAGTTTATAAATAACAATGGACATTAACCCCCAGACAGGGTCCATCTTCCACTATTTCTCTTCCTTATTCCCTCTCAGTATATCTTTCACATGCATGTCTATCTCCCTTAATGACCTGAACTCAGTCCCTTCATGGGCGGCGCCAGAGACCTGGCTTCAATTCCCGCCTCAGGTGACTGACTGTGTAGAGTTTGCATAATCTCCCCGTGTCTGCGTGGGTTTCCTCCCACAGCACCAAAAAGGTGCAGGTTAGGTGAATTGGCCATGCTAAATTGCCATAATGTTAGGTGAAGGGGTAAATGTAAGGGAATGGGTCTGTGTGGGTTGTGCTTCGGTGGGCCGAAGGGCCTGTTTCCATACTGTAAGTAATCTCATCTGCTATTCACTCTCTCTCTTCCATTGAACATTTCTGTCAATCCAGAGAAATAATATTTCTACCCTTGACACTTTGTCCACTCCTTCTAGCATCTTCAAAAGTCCATTCTTGTTTGACACCTCTCAGAGCAGGCAGCTCACTCTTCTATCTCCATATCACCCAACACCTCTCCTAGTTGCTCAGTCACAACTCACAGCTCACATTCTCATTGCACATATTTCTCTGCACCCACCTTCCACCCTCCATTTCTCACCCTCCCACACTCCCTTTGCCCCGGATCCACAACCTCTCGCCTCTTGACTGTGAATACTGCTCTTTGCCACATCTGCACCTAACCTCCCAATGCTGTTTGTCCCCACATGCAATTGATGGGAAATTCCCAGGAGTTCATTATGGGGTACTAACACACTGCAGCCATCAGACCTAAAGGATGTGAAAGATATGCAGCAGGGAAAAAGGACTTAGACCATCACATTCATGCCAGTTAAAAAACAACAACCGAACTCGTCTAATCTCATTCCCAGCACTTGGTTCATCGCCTGTATTCCTTGGCATCAGAAGTGTGCATCTAAATATTTCTTAAAGATTCTGAAGGTTTTTGTCTCTCCCACCCTTACAAACGTGAATTCCAGATTCCCACCACTGTCGGGATTATAAAGCATTTTCTCACATCTCCTTTAGGGAGACATTGTGAAGTTTGTCTTTTTAACTTGGCTTCTTGTGTTTTTTTCTGACCTATGACTATATTGTGTTTAGCTGTGATGTAACTTCTTTTTTCTTCATTTCTCTATCGGTAACTAAGGATTGTACCTAAGATGGTGCGTAAGTGGCTACTTATAAACTTTTCATTGATTTGAATATGTGATTATAAAACTAATTCATTCATTCATTCGTCGTCAAAACCTTCTGCTCTTTATTTTAAATTTGTGTCCCCCTCGCCATTGATCCCTCCATGAAGGGGAAACGTTTCTTCCTGTCTACCCTGTGTATGTCTCTCATAATTTTACACATCTTAAATATGTCCCCTCTCAAGCTCCCTTGCTCTACAGAAAACAACTCATCTGTCCAATCTCTTCATAACTGAAATCCTTCCGCCTAGGCAATATCATGGTGAATCTGCACCTTTTCCAATGCTATTACATCCCTCCTATAATGTGGATTCCAGAACTGCACATATTACTCTAACTGTGGGGTAATCATTCAAAAAAACAGTTTTAGCATGATTGCCCTGCTCTTAAACTCCTTGCCTCAGCTAATAAAGGCAAGTATCCCAAATGCCATCTTAACCACTTTATCCACCTGCCTCAATAACTTACCGGACCAGTGGACATGCACACCAAGGTTGTTTTGATCCTCAGTGCCTCCCAAGTTCATTGTGCATTCCCTTGCCTTGTTTAACCTACCAAAGGGCATTGGCTCACATTGATCCAGACTGAATTCCATTTGCTCCTGATCACACTCTTTGACCAGCCTTGTCGTTATCCTCATGTATCTAAGGTTATCATCCTCACCATTTTCCACCTCATCAATTTTTATATCATCTGCGAACTTAGTGATCAGCCCTCCTGTAATTCAAGTTTAAACTGTTTATATAAATTACAAATAGCGTAACACTGATTCCTGGGTACCCCCACTCAACACAGACTTCCAGTCGGAAAAAGACCCTCCCTCTGCTTTCAGCAATTCGGATGACTGTGGATCCAGTTTGACAAATATTCTTCGATCCCACAGGCTCTTACCTTTGCTATTAGTATCCCATATGAGACACTATTTAAAGCATTGCTAAAGTCCTAGTCGACTACATAAAAACCTTTGCCCTCATCTACACAAAAATTCAACCAAGTTGGTCAGACATGATCTCTCATTGGCAAAACCATGCTGACTGTTCTTGATTAATCCCTGTTTCTCCAAATGCAAATTAGTTCTGTACGTCAGAATTGCTTATAACAGTTTCATACCGCCGAAGTTAGGTTGTAACTGGTCCACACTGTAAGTAATCTATCCTTTCGACCTTCATGCACCCAGAAAAAAAAACTTTGGATTTTCCTTGATTTTACTTGTCAGTATCCTTTAGTGCCCCTTGGGCCAGCCTAATCTTCTTTCAAAGTTCTCTCTTGCACATTCTATGTTCCTTTCGGGCTTCTGCTTTCAGTCCTTGGTACCTGGCATAAGCCTTCCTTTTTTCCTTAATCCAATATGGTACATCCCTAGATATCCAGGCGTCACTGGACTTGGTAGTCCCACCCCTTTTCTTCATTGGAACATGTTAGCCCTGTCTTCTCCGTGTTTCCTTCCTGAATACATATCACTGTTCTGAGACTGATTAACCTGCTCCCATTCCAATCTGGCCAAACAGCATTTGATCTTATTAAATTCAGCCTGCCTCCATTTTAGAACATTGACTTCACACCCATCCTTATCCTTTTCCATAACAATGTTTACTGTAATGGAGTTATGATTGCTGTCTGCAAGACCCTCTTCCACTGATAATTCAACTACTTGCCCAGATTGGTCACCCAAAACGAAATCTTGGACTGTGCTCGCTCATGGGGCCTTCCATGTGCTAACTTAAAAGGTTGTCCTGGATGCATTTTAAATAATTCTACTTATTCTAAAGCTTTCACATTCCCTCACAGTGACTGTGACTGAGGCCTGCAGCAGTCAGCCAAGGTTAAGGGGCAAGGTGTGAGGGATCAGAACTGTGTATTTGATTGGAGAGCTTGTGAAAAGAATAATGGCGTAAATTAATGGAAGTAAAATCAACTGACGACATTCAGAAACGCATTGACATTAAGCAACATTAAAGTGAAGTGGATCAAAGCATTAAATCATTATCTGTCACATATAAGCACCTCTTCTGGAAAAGTTACACTTGGCCCCCACTTCCAAGTTAATGATTTATATTGTGAACAGCTGTAGCCCAAGTACTAATCTTTGGACAATTAAAACATAACAGGTTTTCAAATTTTGTTTGAAAGTATTGGTTCTGAGTTCCAAAGTTGAACAAAAGTGGGAGGCCTATTTGATTGACAGCTGCAACATCCATTCAGGTTGTGAAGAATCATCTGCTTTGCCCTGGTCTGAAAAGGTGGAACTCCCTGATGATTGAAATGGCAGACAACCAATGGTGTCAGGGGATGAGGGATTGTGATTTGAGCTTCAAAAACAGACCCAACAGAATCTCCTGCAAAGAGTAGAAGAAAATGTATTTACATGGCAAATTGAGATGCTTTTGATCACTGTTCGAGTTAGTGATTTACTTTTATAGAATCTCTGCAGTGTGGCAACAGGTCATTCAGCCCAACTCTCCAAAGAGCATTCCACCAGACTCACCCCGCACCCCATATATATATACACACTTTTTTCTTGCATTTCCAATAGCTAATCCATCTAATCTACACAGCCCTGGACACTATGGATGCTTTAGCATGGATTTAGAAAGCAGAGCACCCGCAGGAAACCCACATAGACAGTTGCCTGAAGATGGAATTGAACCCTGTTTCCTGGCATTGAGGCAGCAGGACTAACCAGTGAGCCACCAAACATGGCAAAGATCATTTAGTGTTGGATTTGTCAGCTGGCTGAGTGAACTTGGATTAAAAGGGACAACATCGCAGCAAGATAGCTGAATACAATAAAGGCCATTTTGGACTGAAGTCTCTGTTCCAATTTCATAAATTCACAGCGTATCCAAACATCCTGCAATATTTAATTACTAATTGATGATCAAATTCATTTTAATGCAACATTGTTAAGTTTCCAGTTGAATGAAGGGGAAAATCTCCTTGGCCAATGAGGCGTTGGGTAGCAAGTCTCCAGCCTAACTTCTCAGCCACCATTTAGATTCTCACCACTTCTAATTGCCTCACCTTTTTCTACTCACCGCTCACAACCTATCACTCATATGCAAGACAATTCTCTCCTCATCTTCAGTTCCCAAATACACATGAATGCACCTCCTATTCTGAAACTTCCCTGCCCCATCCCACTCAGTTTCCCATTTTCTAATTCTCATCTTCCATCTTCTTATCTCCCTAATTCTGATCCAACCATCTCCATAACTCTCACCTCCAAACCTTTAACTTCCCTAGGTTCACAACCCTGAAAGGAATCTCAGCTGCTACCTTCCCACATATGCAATTAAAGGGAGATCACAGAAACAAACTCTGGTGCACTAGAACCCTGCAGCCACTCTCTGATCAGGTTTCTGACGTACACCTCCAGAAAAGGCAGAGACCACATGGACAGTGAATTAAACATGAAAGAATCCTACACAGCGGTCTGACACAGCAATGAATTTGCGCAGCTACTGCCTTTGCTGTTTGAGGTCAAGTATCTCTGGACATTGGAATACATTTAAGAAAAATTAACAAACAACCAGATTCATATCTGACCTTTGAGGAACCGGTGTGGGAGAGCTGACAGCATTGGGGTAGCTACATGCACAGTTTTAAGTGTATCCCACTGTTCTTTTTTTAAATCTCAATAGACTCATTGAATCATAGAGATGCACAGTATGGAAACAGACCCTTTAGTCCAACCTATCCATGCCGACCAGATATCCCAACCCAATCTAGTCCCCCAACCAGCACCCAGCCCATATCCCTCCAAACCCTTCCTATTCATATACCCATTCAAATGCCTCTTAAATGTTGCAATTGTAACAGCCTCCACCACACCCTCTGGTAGCTCATTCCATACAGGTACCACCCTCTGCGTGAAAAAGTTGCCCCTTAGTCACTTTTATATCTTTCCCCTCTCACTCCATACCTATGCCCTCTAGTCCTGGACTCCCCAACCCCAGGGAAAAGACTTAGTCTATTTATACTATCCATGCCCCTCATAATTTTGTAAACCTCTATAAGGCCACCCCTCAGCCTCCAATGCTCCAGGGAAAACAGCCCCTCCCTGTCGCTCAAATCCTCCAACCCTAGCAACATCCTTGTAAATCTTTTCTGAACCCTTTCAAGATTCACAACATCTTTCCTGTGTATGTCTCTCATAATTTTACACATCTTAATTATGTCCCCTCTCAATCTCCCCTGCTCTACAGAAAACAACCTGCCTGTCCAATATCTCTTCATAACTGAAATCCTCCAACCAAGGCAACATCATGGTGGATCTGCACCCTTTCCAATGGTATTACATCCCTCCTATAATGTGGAGTCCAGAACTGCACATATCACTCTAATTGTGGGGTAATCAGTCAAAAAACAGTTTTAGCATCATTGCCCTGTTCTTAAACTCCTTGCCTCAGCTAATAAAGGCAAGTATCCCAGATGCCATCTTAACCACTTTATCCACCTGTCCCAATACCTTACAGGACCAGTGGACACGCACACTAATGAAATTCTGATCCTCAGTGCCTCCCAAGGATCTACTGTTCATTCTGTATTCCCTTGCCTTATTTATCTTACCAAAGAGCATTGGCTCACATTAATCCTGATTGAATTCCATTTGCTACTGATCACACTATTTGATGAGCCTTGTCTTTATCCTCCCGTACCTAAGGTTATCCTCCTCACCATTTACCACCCCATCAATTTTTATGTCATCTGCGAACTTACTGATCAACCCTCCTATAATTCAAGTTTAAATTGTTTATATAAATTACAAATGGCATAACACGGTTTCCTGTGTAACCCCACTCCCAACATAGACTTCCAATCAGAAAAAGACCCTCCAACCATCACCCTCTGCTTTCAGCAATTCGGATGATTATGGATCCAGTTTGACAAATTTTCTTGGATCCTACAGGCTATTTGTATCCCATATGAGACTTTATCTAAAGTGTTGCTAAAGTCCAAGTCGACCACATAAAAAACTTTGCCCTCATTGTCAAAACCATGCTGACTGTACTTGATTAATTCCTGTTTCTCCAAACGCAGATTAGTTCTGTACATCAGAATTGCTTGTAACAGTTTCACAACACCAAAGTTAGGTTGTAACTGGCCTATTTTTTTTCTTGTCATGTTCCTCGGTCCCTTCTTAAATAATGGGCTACTCTCCAGTCCTCCAGCAACACTCCTGTAGTCAGAGAGAAATTGAAAGTTTTTGCAATTCTTCCCATTCTGGCCAATTAAGCAACTGTGATGCCAATCAAACCACTCAGAACCTCCTGTCTGTGCAAATGTATTTAATTATATCATAGATTTCTCTCTGATTTCTATATATTGTCTCTCTCATTCATGAACACAGACACAAGGTATTCGTTTTGAACTCTACATTACCCTCCACACACAAGTTACTGCCGTGGTCTTTAGTGCTCTCTACGTCTTCCTTCATTATCCTTTCCACCTTCATATACCCGGAAAAAAATCTTTGGATTTTTCCTTGTTTTACTTGCCAGTATCCTTTAATGCACCTTTAACTATCCTAATCTCCTCTCGAAGTTCTCTCTTGCAAATTCTATGTTCCTTTAGGACTTCTGCTGTTTTCAGCCCTTGGTGCCTGGCAGAAGCCTCCCTTTTTACCTTAATCCAATACAGTACATCCCTCGATATACAGGCATCGCTGGACTTGGTGGTCCCACCCCGTTTCTTCATTGGAACATGTTAGCCCTGTCCTCTCCATGTTTCCTTCCTGAATACATACCATTGTTCTGAGACTGACTGACCTGCTCCCAGTCCAGTCTGGCCAAACAACATTTGATCTTATTAAAGTCAGTCTGCCCCCATTTTAGAACATTGACTTCACACCTATCCTTATCCTTTTCCATAACAATGTTTACTGTAATGGAGTTATGATTGCTGACTGCAAGACCCTCTTCCACTGATAATTCAACTACTTGCCCAGATTGGTCACCCAAAACTAAACCTTGGAATGTGCTCGCTCCTGGGGCCTTCCATGTGCTAACTTTAAAAGCTGTCCTGGATGTATTTTAAATAATTCTACTCATTCTAAAGCTTTCACATTCCCTCAGTGTCTGTGACAGAGGCCTGCAGCAGTCAGCCAAGGTTAAGGGGCAAGGTGTGAGGGATCAGAACTGTGTATTTGATCGGAGAGCTTGTGAAAAGAATAATGGCATAAGTTTGTGGGTGGCACAGTGGTTAGCACTGCTGCCTCACAGCGCCAGAGATCCGGGTTCAATTCCCACCTCAGGCGACTGACTGTGTGGAGTTTGCATGTTCTCCCCTTGTGTCCGTGGGTTTCCTCCGGGTGCTCCGGTTTCCTCCCACAGTCCAAAGATGTGCAGGTCAGGTGAATTGACCATGCTAAATTGCCGTCGTGTTAGGTAAGGGGTAAATGTAGGGGTATGGGTGGGTTGTGCTTCGGCGGGGTGGTGTGGAGTTGTTGGGCCGAAGGGCCTGTTTCCACACTGTAAGTAATCTAATCTTAATGGAAGAAAAATAAAACTGGCTACATTTAGAAACACGTAGACATTAAGCAACATTACAGTGGAATGGATCAAAGCATTAAATCATTATCTGTCACACATAGGCAACTCTTACAATTTGTAAACCTGAATTTAACTGTCCACAGCTAACAAAGTAATTGGAGCTGTTTTCATCAGAAAAGAGGAGAATATTATCGTTAGGAAGACATGAGACAGAGACTCCCAGATACTGGGAGCTCACTGGAATAAACAAGTTTTCAGGAATTAAAGATTGATCTCCAGGACACAACTGGAAACAGCCTGAAAAAAAAAACCAGGGTAGGAATATAGGAACAGGAGTAGGCCATTCAGCCTGTCAAGCCAGGCCCCTCATTTTATTCAAACATGTCCATTAAAATATTTCAATGCCTTTTGGCCACACTGTCCCCATGACCCTTTATGGTATGGGTAAGCAAATGTCTGACAATTCCGAAACATTTTCAAAAACTGAGCTTCCAGAGCGGTCCTTAGCTCAATTCTAATTGGCATCTCCCTGTATTTTAAAAATTTTTCTCTCGTTCTAACCAGAGACACTCTAATGAGAGGAAACACTTTACCTGCATTTATTCTATCTATTATTTATATCTTATTAGTAC
The DNA here is from genome assembly GCF_047496795.1 of Chiloscyllium punctatum. NCBI lineage: Eukaryota > Metazoa > Chordata > Chondrichthyes > Orectolobiformes > Hemiscylliidae > Chiloscyllium > Chiloscyllium punctatum. Next base: position 67,280,563 of record NC_092764.1, on the reverse strand, counting down.
ACTTGTTGATTTTTCTTTTCTTTAATTTCATTCTTTTATCAGTTTCGAACAATGAGCTGGAAATGACGAGTAGATTTTGGGATAAGTTGTGTAAAATGAAAAGAACAGACTAAACAAGTTTTATGTGCTTGTGAGGATAGGCCTGCAGGCTAATTGTAGGCTGAGCTTGGACTGAAAGCGTTCTAACAGACATGGCCACCACACCCTTTCGATGTAAAATCGTTTGCGAGACCTGCATGTTAACTTTCAGTGATTTATTGAAAAGAACATCTCGGTAATTTTTAAACAGTTACCACTTAGGAAATACTCTGTGTACGTCTTCTTTCTACCAAAATGGATAGGCTGACAATGTTCCACATTATATTACACCTGCCATGTTCTTGCACACTCAATAAGTCTTTACAAATCCCCCTGAAGCTTACATCTTCCTCACCATACACATTCCCATTCAGCTTTGCAGCATGTGCTAATTTGGAAAAATTACAGTAGGCCCCCACCTCCCAATTAATGATTTATATTGTGAGCAGCTGTAGCCCAAGTACTAATTTTTGCACGATTAAAACATAACAGGTTCTGAAATGTTGTTTGAATGCATTGCTTGTGAGTTCTAAAGTTGACAAATGTGGGATGCCTGCTGGATTGACAGCTACATCATGCAATCAGGTTGTGAAGGATCCACTGTTTTGCCCCATGGTCCGGGAAGGTGGAACTGCTTGATGATTGACATGGCAGACAACCAATGGTGTGAGGGGGTGAGGGATTGTGATTTGAGCTTCAAAAACAGACCCAACTGGAGTTGGAATCTCCTGACAAGAGTAGAAGAAAATGTATTTTACATGGAGGATTGAGATGCTTTTGATCACTGTTCGAGTTAGTGATTTATTTTTATAGAATCCCTCCAGTGTGGCAACAGATCATTCAGCCCAACAAGTCCACACCAACTCTCCAAAGAGCATCCCACCAGACTCACCCTGCACCCCATCATATATATATAACACATACACACGCACACATACGTTATTCCTGCATTTCTAATAGCTAATCCATCTAACCTATACATCCCTGGACACTATGGACAATTTAGCATGGCCAATCTACTTAACCTGCACATCATTGGACTGCGGAGGAAAGCAGAGCACCCGCAGGAAATCCACGCTGACATGGGGAGAATATGCAAACTCCATATAGACAGTTGCCTGAGGCTGGAAATGGACCCCGTTTTCTGGCGTTGAGGCAGCAGGACTCACCACTGAGTCACTCGTCATGGCAAATACCATTTAATGGTGGATTTGTCAGCTGGCTGAGTAAACGTGGATTAAAAGGGACAACATCGGAGCAAGATGGCTGAATACGATAAAGGCCAATGTGGACTGAAGACTCTGTTCCAATTTCATAAATTCACAGAGTATTCAAACATCCTGCACTACTAAATGACTAATTAATAATGTATGGTTTTACATACGGTTGTATCTTGCTGATGTTCCATTTAAGAAATTCATTTTAATGCAACATTGTTAAGTTTCCAGTTGAATGAAGGGGAAAATCTCCTCGGCCAATGAGGCATTGAGTAGCAATTCCTTAGCCTAATTTCTCAGTCACCTCTTACATTCTCACCACTTCTAATTTCCTCACCTTTTTCTACTCACCGCTCACAGCCTATCACTCATATGCAAGACAATTCTCTCCTCATCTTCAGTTCCCAAATACACATGAATGCACCTCCCATTCTGAAACTTCCATGTCACATCCCTCTCAGTTTCCCATTTTCCAATTCTCATCTTCCACCTTCTTATCTCCCTAATTCTGATCCAACCATTTCCATAACTCTCACCTCCAAACCTTTGACTTGACAGCAAGCAAGAAGATGCTTTGAGTCTGTCTCCGACAACGCCAGAAGCATCCAGAATAAGGTGGGTGAACTTGAAGAATGGATTGGTACCTGGGATTTTGATGTTGTGGCCATTTCGGAGACACGCGTAGAGCAGAGACAGGAATGGTTTTGCAAATTCTGGGATTTAGATGTTTCAGCAAGAACAGAAAAAATGGTAAAAGAGTGGGTGGTGTGACACTGTGAGTCAAGAATAGTATTACAGTTGCAGAAAGGACATTTGAAGACTCATCTACTGAGGTAGTACGGGCTGAGATTAGAAACAGGAAAGAAGCATTTACCCTGTTGGGAGTTTTCTATATGCCTCCAAGTAGTTCCAGAGATGTAGAGGATCAGTTAGCAAAGATGATCCTCGATAGGAGCGAGGGTGACAGGGTCGTTGTTATGGGGGACTTTAACTTTCAAATAATGACCGGGAATACTATAGTTCAAGTACTTTAGATGGGTCAGTTTTTGTCCGACGTGTGCAGGAGGGTTTCCTGACACAATACGTATACAGGCCAACAAGGGGCGAGGCCACATTAGATTTGGTACTGGGTAATGAACTCAGCCAGGTGTTAGATTTGGAGGTAGGTGAGCACTTTGGTGATAGTGACCACAATTGGGTTATGTTAACTTTAGTGATGGAAAGGATAGGTAAATATTGCAGGGCAACAGTTATAGCTGGGGGAAAAGAAAATGCAACGCGATGAAGCAAGATTTAGGATGCATAGGGTGGGGAAGGAAACAGCAGGGGATTAGTGGTTTGGATTAGAAATTGGCTAATGACAGAGAATGGTGGTTAATGGGAAATATTCATCCTGGAGTTCAGTTATGGTGGAGTAACGTAAGGACCTGTTTTGTGTCCACTGTTGTTTGTCATTTTTAGAAATGACCTGCATGACAGCATAGAAGGATAGATTAATAAATTTGTGGATGACACTAAGGTCGGTAGAGTTGTGGATAGTGACAAAGGATATTGTAGGTTACAGAGAGACATAGATAAGTCACAAAGCTGGGCTAAGAGGAGGCAAATAGAGTTTAATGTAGAAAAGTGTGAGGTGATTCACTTTGGAAGGAGTAACAGGAATGCAGATTACTGGGCTAATGGTAAGGTTCTTGGTCATGTAGATGAGCAGAGACAACTCAGTGTCCAGGTACGTAGATCCCTGAAAGTTGCCACTCAGGTTGATAGGGTTGTTAAGAAGGCATACGGTAGAGGGATTGAGTTTCACAACTATGAGCTCTTGCTGCCGCTGTACAAAACTCTGGTGTAGCCACATTTGGAGTATTGCACACAGTTCTAGTCACCGCATTATAGGAAGGATATGGAAGCTTTGGAAAGGGTTCAGAGGAGATTTACCAGGATGTTGCCTGGTATGGAGGGAAGGTTTTATGAGGAGCGGCTGAGGGACTTGAGGCTGTTTTCATTAAAGAGAAGAAAGTTGAGAGGAGACTTAATTGAGACATATAAGAGAATCAATTAAGACATCAATTGAGACATGTAAGATAAGACAATAAATTCAATTCATTTCATCAGCAGGTTAGATAGTTTGGACAGTGAGAGCCTTTTGCTTCGGATGGCGATGGCTAGCAGGAGGGGACATGGCTTTCAATTGAGGGGTGATAGATATTGGACAGATGTTAGAGGTAGTTTCTTTACTCGGAGAGGTGTACGGCTCATTGCCCTGCAGCTTATTGTTTTTTCTCTCTCCTTTTCTGGATAGCAGTTTTACATTTCCCAACCTTATTCTGCTAAGATTGTTCCAGAACCTATCGAATGTTGGAAAATCATATTCAGCAGAGAACATAAAACATTACAGCACAGTACAGGCCCTTCGGCCCTCGATGTTGCGTTGACCTTGGAAACAATCTGAAGCCCATCCATCCTACAGTATTCCATTCTCATCCATATGGCTTTCCAATATCCATTTAAATGCCCTTAAAGCTGGCAAGTCTACCACTATTTCAGTCTGTGCGTTCCACACACTTACTACTCTCTGTGGAAAAACAATCCCTCTGACATCTGTCCTATATCTTTTACCCCTCAATTTAAATCTATGTTCCCTCATGTTAGCCATCATCACCCGAGGAAAATGGCTCTCACTGTTCACCCTGTCTGATTTTATTATATGTCTCAATTAAGTCACTTCTTAACCTTTTCTCTAATGAAAACAGCTTCAAGTCTCTCAGCCTTTCCTCATTAGACCTTTCCTCCAAACCAGGCAATATCCTATAAATCTCCTCTGAACCCTTATCAAAAGTTCCACATCCTTCCTACAATGTGGTGTCCAAAACTGTACGCAATATTCCAAGCACGGCTGCACCAGAGTTTTGTATAGCTGCAGTATGACCTTGTGGCTCTGAAACTCAATTCCTCTACCAATAAAAGCTAACACCCATATGCCTTCTCAACAATGCTATCAACCTGGGTGGCAACTTTCAGGGTTCTATGTACCTGGACACTGAGATCTCTCAGCTCATCTACGCTACCAAGAATCTCACCATTCGCCCAGAACTCTGCAGTCATGTTGCTCTTTCAAAAGTGAATCACCTCACACTTTTCCACATTAAACTCCATTTGCCACCTCTCAGCCCAGCTCTGTAGCTTATCTATGTCCCTCTGGAACCTGCAACATCCTTCAGCACTATCCACAAGTCCACCGACCTTAGTGTCATCCACAAGTTTAATTACCCATCCTCTACGCCCTCATCCTGGTCATTTATTAAAATGACAAACAGCAGTGTCCCCAAAACAGATCCTTGTGGTACACCGCTAGGAACTGAACTCCAGGATGAACAGCCCCGATCAACACCATCCTCTGTCTTCTTTCAGCCGCCAACTTCAGATCCTATACGTTAAGTCACCCTCAGACGCATGCCTCTGTATTTTGTGCAATAACCAACCATGGCGAACCTTATCCAATGCCTTACTGAAATGCCTACACACCACATCAACCACTTTACCCTCATCCAACTGTTTGATCACCATCTCAAAGAACTCAATAAAGTTTGTGAGGCACAATCTACCCTTCACAAAACCGCATATGACTATCTCTGCAACTCTGTCTTTGAGGATGTCGGCCATCATAGACATATGTTGAATTTAGAATACTTCTAATCCCTATAGTGTGAAAACAGGCCATTCAGCCCAACGAGTCCACACCAACTCTTCAAAGACCCACCCAAACCCATCCCCCTACACTATACCTGTAACCCTGCATTTCCCATGGCTAACAAGCCTAACCTACACATCCTTCTGGGCAATTTAGCATGGCCAACCTACCTAACCTACACATCTTTGGACTGTGGGAGGAAATCGGACCATCTGGAGGAAACCCACACTGACAGGGGGAGAACATGCAACCTCCACACAGTGGCATATGGCAGGAATCAAACCTGGGCCACTGGTGCTGGGAGGCAGCAGTGCGAACCACTGAGCCACCGTGAGTTTGTGCAACATTCCAACAACTTCAGGTTCACTTTTATAGAGACTAGCTGTTTTATTTCCAGACTTCTCAAAGTTCATAGGGTCCTCTAGATCCACAGCACAGAAAAAGGCCCGTTGGCCCATGAACTCTCAACTACATGTCTCTGGTCAGACACGACAGAAATTCTCCATTATCACACTGCCTTTACCCACAGTGCAGGTTCCCTTTATTGAACAATATTCATAAATTTGACATCAAAAGCAAGCCCTCATTCCCATTTGAAATTTATCTGACCTGTAATTGCCACAAGGAGAATGAGGTGCAGATTAAGAGTAACAATTAGGAATGCTTGTAGCAATCCAAGGTCAACCATCCATTGTGAAAAATAAAGGATACAGAATTTCAGTTCATAGATTGTCCAGCATCAAGTGTGAGTGAGCAAAACGACTTCAGATGCAGGAAGTACAGACCACTTCCTGCAGCTAATCTGGACTGTACTGTGAAGAGAAGTGTTTTGGGGCTGGGAGCTGAAGTCCTTCTGCCTTCATTCGAACAGACCTTAACTGCACATCAGAGTGAAAATCCACAAAACACAAGACAGTACAGAGTAATTATTCCCATCAAATACTCCCAGGGCAGGTCAACACTGGGGTTACACACAGAGTAAGACTTGTTCTACGTCATCTTGATTAATGACTTCCTGCACAGGTTCAAGATGGGGTTAGAAACAAAGTAAAACACCCTCTCCTCTTTTAAACTGAAAATAAACTGAAAGTAAAGCTCCCTCGACACTATTGCCATCAAACCTTCCCAGGACAGTTATAGCACAAGGTTAGATACAGAGCAAACCTACATCTACACATGGAAATTGAAGGTATAGCCCCCTCTATTCTTTTAAAACTGATAGCAAACTGAAAGTGAAGCTTCCCCAACAATGTTCCATGTTAACCATTCCCAGGACAGCTACAGCACAAGGTTAGATACAGGATAAACACCCTCACTGTTAGAGAGTGAAAGTGAACCACTTCTGCTCTTTTAAAACTGAAAGTAAACTGAAAATTATTCTTACTGGATTCTTTGAAACAAATCATGTCCAAGTACAAGACAGCAATTCCTTGAATAAGATCTGAGGTCAGGACCGCTCTATGAACAGGAACTGCATATTGCAATGGAGACTGTGTACCAGATGGATATAATACATCATCAGGGCACACCTTGGAGAAGGCTTGACATTAAGGTATCGCTGCAGAGTCTGAAGGCACTGCCAATGTATGGTTCTGTCCACTCCCGGGTCTGCTTTTAGCTATTGGACAGACAGGACCAAGAGCAGTTGGGAATCCCATCAATCTTCCAGTCCCCAGGTCCTTAGGCAGCACTGCCTCCCGGTCCCCGGGACTTCAGGCAGCACTGCCTCCAAGTCCCCGAGCCCTCAGTCAGCACTGGCTCCCAACCCCCAGACCCTCAAGCAGCATTGCCTCCCAGTCTACAGGCCTTCAGGCAGCACTGCTTCCCAGTCTACAGGCCTTCAGGCAGCACTGCCTCCCAGTCCACATGCCTTCAGGAAGCACGGCTTCCCAGTCCACAGGCCTTCAGAAGCATGGCCTCCCAGTCCACAGGCCTTCAGGCAGCACTGCCTTCCAGTTCACAGGGCTTTTCAGGCAGCACTGCCTTCCAGCCCCTGGGACTCAGGCAGCACCGCCTCCCAGTCTCAGGGCACTCAGGCAGCACTGCCGCCCAGTCCCAGGGCCCTCAGGCAGCACTGCCTCCCAGTCCCAGGGCCCTCAGCCAGCACCGTCTCCCAGTCCCAGGGCCCTCAGCCAGCATGGCGTTGCAGTCCCAGCATTAGCGAATCCAGGCCCCAGATAGCAGCAGCAGTAGAGTATCTAGGTCCCTGTCAGCAGCAGCAGTAGAGAATCAAGGCCCCGCACAGCAGCAGTGGAGAATGCAGGCCCCAGACAGCAGCAGCAGAAGAGAATCAAGGCACCAGTCAGCAGCAGCAGTGGAGAATCCAGGCCACTGTCAGCAACAACAGCAGTAGAGAGTCCAGGGCCCAATAAGCAGCAGCAGTAGAGAATCCAGGCCCCAGTCAGCAGCAGCAGTACAGAATACAGGCCCCACACAGCAGTAGCAGTAGAGAATACAGGCCCCATACAGCTTAAGCAGTAGAGAATCCAAGCCACAGTCAGCAGCAGCAGATGAGAAAGTGATATCTGTAGTTGCTGGAGATCAGAATCGAGAGGTTGTTGCTGGAGAAGCGCAGCAGTTCGGGCAGCATCCAAGGAGCTGAGGAATTGATGTTTCAGGACTAATTCCTGCTGAAGGGCCCCAGCCTGAAATGGGATCCTCCTGCACCTCGGATGCTGCCTGACCTGCTGCGTTTACCAGCAAGACACAGCAGCAGTGGAGAACCCAGGTCCCAGTCAGCAGCAGCAGTAGAGAATCCAGGCCAGAGCCAGCAGCAACCGTAGAGAATCACGGCCCCAGTCAGCAAAAGCAGTAGAGTATCCAGGACTCAGTCAGCAGCATTGGTAGAGACTCCAGGCCCAAGACAGCAGCAGCAGTAGAGAGTCCAGGCCCCACACAGCAGCAGTAGAGAACCCAGCGCCCAGTCAGAGTAGTAGAAGAGAATCCATGGCTCAGTCAGCAGCAGCAGTAGAGAATGCAGGCACCAGTCAGCAGCTGCAGTGGAGAATCCAGGCCACTGTCATCAACAACAGCAGTAGAGAATCCAGGACACAGTCAGCAGCACTGGTAGAGAATCCAGGCCCCAGACAGCAGCAGCTGTAGACAATCCAAGCCCCAGTCAGCAACAGTAGTAGAGAATGCAGGCCCTATACAGCCTAAGCAGTAGAGAATTCAGGCCACATTCAGCAGGAGCAGATGAGAAAGTGACATCTGTAGATGCTGGAGATCAGAATCGAGAGGCTGTTGCTGGAAAAGCGCAGCAGGTCGGGCAGCATCCAAGGAGCTGAAGAATCCATGTTTCGGGCCTCATTCCTGCTGAAGTTCCCCAGCCCGAAATGTGATTCTCCTGCTCCTCGGATGCTGCTCGACCTGCTGCACGTTTCCAGCAACTCACTTTCAACAGCCGCAGTAGAGAATCTAGTACAGTCTGCTGCAGCAGTAGAGTATCTAGATACCAGTCAGCAGCAGTGGTAGAGAATCCAGGTCCCTGTCAGCAGCAGCAGTAGAGAATCAAGGCCCCAGTCAGCAGCAGCAGTAGAGAATCCAGGTCACTGTCAGCAGTAGCAGTAGAGAATCAAGGCCCCACACAGCAGCAGTAGAGAATCAGGGCCCCAGTCAGCAGTAGCAATAGAGAATCCAAGCCCCACACAGCAGCAGTGGAGAACCCAGAGCCCAGTCAGAGTAGTAGAAGAGAATCCAGGTCTCAGTCAGCAGCAGCAGGACAGAATCAAGGCCTCAGTCAGCAGCAGCAGGAGAGAATCCAGGCCACTGTCATCAACAACAGCAGGAGAGAATCCAGGCCCCAGTCAACAGCAGCCGCAGAGAATCCAGGCCCCAGTCAGCAACAGCAGATGAAATAGTGAGATCTGCAGATGTTGGAGGTAAGAGTTGAGTGCGTTTTGCTGGAAAAGTGCAGCAGGCCCGGCAGCATCCGAAAAGCAGGAGAATCAATTTTTTGGGCCTCATTCCTGATGAAGGACTTCAGCTCGAAACGTGATTCTCCTGCTCCTCTGATGTAGCCCGACCTGCTGCGTTTTCCAGCTACACACAGCAGCAGTGGAGAATCCAGTTCCCAGTCAGCAGCAATAGAGAATCCAGGCCCCAGTAAGCAGCAGTAATAGAGAATCCAGGCCCCAATCAGCAGCAGCAGTAGAGAACGCAGGCCACAGTGAGCAGCAGCAGCCGGAGAGAATCCAGGCCCCAATCTGCAGCAGCAGTAGAGAATCCAGGTCCCTGTCAGCAGCAGCAGTAGAGAATGAAGTCTCCAGTCAGCAGCAGCAGTAGAGAATCTAATCCCCAGTCAGCAGCAGCAGTAAAGAATCTAGGCCCCAGTCATCAGCAATAGTAGAGAATCCAGGACCAAGTCAGCAGTAGCAGTAGGGAATCCAGGCCTCAGTAAGCAGCAGCAGTGGAGAATACAGGCCAGTGTCAACAGCAGAAGTAGAGAATATAGGCCCCACACTGCAGCAGCAGTGGAGAATACAGGCATCAGTCAGCAGTAGCAGTAGGGAATCCAGGTACCAGTCAGCAGCTGCAGAAGAGAATCCAGGTCCCTGTCAGCAGCAGCTGTGGAGAATCATTGCCCCAGTCAGCAGCAGCAGTGGAGAATCTAGGCCCAAGTCAGCAGCAGCGGAAGAGAGACCAGGCCACAGTCAGCAACAACAGCAGTAGAGAGTCCAGCGCCCAGAGAGCAGCAGCAGTGGAGAATCCAGGTCCCAGTCAGCAGCACCAGTGGAGAACCAAGCCCCCAGTCAGCAGCAGCAGTAGAGAATCCAGGCCTCAGTCAGCAGCAGTAAAGAATCCAGGTCCCAGTCAGCATCAGCAGTAGAGAATACAGGCTCCAGTCAGCAGCAGCCGTAGAGAATACAGGCCCCATACAGTCTAAGCAGTAGAGAATCCAGGCCACAGTCAGGAGCAGCAGATGAGAAAGTGAGATCTGCAGATGCTGGAGACGACAATCGAGAGTGTGTTGCTGGAAAAGTGCAGCAGGTCAGTCAGCATCTGAGGAGCTGGAGAGTAGACGTTTTGGGCCTCATTCCTGATGAAGAGCCCCAGCCTGAAACGTGATTCTCCTGCTCCTCAGATGCTGCCCAACCTACTGCGCGTTTCCAGCAACATACTCTCGACAGCCGCAGTAGAGAATCCAGTACACAGTCTGCTGCAGCAGTAGAAAATCCAGTTCCCAGTCAGCAGCAGCAGTAGAGAATCCAGGTCCCTGTCAGCAGCAGCAGTAGAGAATCAAGGCCCCAGTTAGCAGCAGCAGTAGAGTATCCAGGTATCAGTCAGAAGCAGCAATAGAGAATCCAGGTCCCTGTCAGCAGCAGCAGTAGAGAGTCAAGGCCCGAGTCAGCAGCAGTAGTAGAGTATCCAGGTCCCAGTCAGCAGCAGCAGTAGAGAATCAAGGCCCCAGTCAGCAGCAGCAGTAGAGAATCAAGGCCCCAGTCAGCAGCAGTAGTAGAGTATCCAGGCCCCAGTCAGCAGCAGCAGTAGAGTATCCAGGTATCAGTCAGCAGCTGCAGTCGAGAATCCAGGCCCCCGTCAGCAGCAGCAGTAGAGAACGCAGGCCACAGTGAGCAGCAGCAGCCAGAGAGAATCCAGGCCCCAGTCAGCAGCAGCAGTAGAGAATCCAGGCCCCAGTCAGCAGCAGTGGTAGAGAATCCAGGCCCCAGACAGCAGCACCCATAGAGAATCCAGCCCCAGTCATCAGCAGCAGGAGAGTTTCTAGTCCCCAGTCAGCAGCAGCAATGGAGAATCCAGGTCACAGTCAGCAGCAGCAGTAGAGATCCAGGCCCCAGCCAGCAGCAGCAGTAGTGAATCCAGGTCCCAGTCAGCAGCAGTAGTAGAGAATCTAGTCCACTGTCAGCAGCAGCCGAAGAGAATCCTGGCATCACACAGCAGAAGCTGTAGAGAATCCAGGCCAGAGTCAGCAGCAGCCATAGAGAATCCAGGTCCCAGTCAGCAGCAGCAGTAGAGAATCCAGGCCCCAGTCAGCAGCAGCAGTAGAGAATCCAGTCCCCAGTCAGCAGCAGCAGTAGAGAATCCAGGCCGCAGTCAGCAGTAGCAGTAATGAATTTAGGCCACAGTAACCAGCAGCAGTGGGGAATACAGGCCACAGTCAGCAACAGCAGTAGAGAATCCAGGTCCCAATCAGCAGCAACAGAAGAGAATACTGGCCCCAGTCAGCAGCAGCAGTAGAGTATCCAGGTACCAGTCAACACCAGCAGTAGAGAATCCAGGTCCCTGTCAGCAGCAGCAGTAGAGAAGCAAGACCCAGTCAGCAGCAGCAGTCGAGAATCCAGGTCCGAGCAGCAGCAGGAGAGAATCAAGGCCCCAATCAGCAGCATCAGTAGATAATCCAGGTCCCTGTCAGCAGCAGCAGTAGAGAAGCAAGGCCCAGTCAGCAGCAGCAGTCGAGAATCCAGGTCCGAGCAGCAGCAGGAGAGAATCAAGGCACCAGTCAGCAGTTGCAGTAGAGAATCCAGGCCCCACACAGTAGCATTAGAGAACCCAGAGCCCACTCAGAGTAGTAGTAGAGAATCCAGGGCTCAGTCAGCAGCAGCAGGAGAGAATCAAGGCACCAGTCAGCAGCAGCAGTGGATAATCTGGGCCCAAGTCAGCAGCAGCCATACAGAATCCAGGCACTAATCAGCAACAGCAGCAGCAGATAAGAAAGTGAGATCTGCAGATGTTGGAGATCAGAGTCGATAGTGTGTTGTTGGAAAACTTCAGCAGGTCGGGCAGCATCCGAAAAGCAGGAGAATTGACATTTCGGGCCTCATTCCTGACGAAGGACTCCAGCCATAAATGTGATTCTCCAGCTCCTCTGATGCTGCTCGACCTGCTGCGCTTTCCCAGCAACACAGCAGCAGTGGAGAATCAAGGGCCCAGTCAGCAGCAGCAGTAGTGAATCCAGGTCCCTGTCAGCAGGAGGAGTACAGAATCAAGGCCCCAGTCAGCAGCAGCAGTGGAGAATATAGGCCCAAGTCAGCAGCAGTAGTAGAGAATCCAGACTCCACTCAGCAACAACAGCAGTAGAGAGGCCAGGGCCCAGAGAGCAGCAGCAAAAGAGTAACCAGGCCTCAGTCAGCAGTAGCAGTGGAGAATCCAGGCCCCACACAGCAACAGCAGTAGAGAATCCATGCCCCAGTCAGCAGCAGCAGTAGAGAATCCATGCCCCAGTTAGCAGCAGTTTATAGAATCATAGAGATGTACAGCATGGAAACAGACCCTTTGGTCCAACATGTCCATACCGACCAGATATCGCAACCCAATCTGGTCCCATCTGCCAGCTCCCGGCCCATATCCCTCCAAACCCTTCCTATTCATATACCCATCCAAATGCCTTTTAAATGTTGCAATTGTACCAGCCTCCACCACATCCTCTGGCACCTCATTCTGCGTGAAAAAGATGCCCCGTAGGACTCTTTTATATCTTTCCCGTCTCACCCTAAACCTCTAGTTCTGGACTCCCCGACCCCAGGGAAAAGACTTTGTCTATTTTTCCTATCCATGCCCCTCATAATTTTGTAAACCTCTATAAGGTCACCCCTCAGTCTCCGACGCTCCAGGGAAAACAGCCCCAGCCTATCAGCCTCTACCTATCATTCAAATCCTCCAACTCTGGCAACATCCTTGTAAATCTTTTGTGAACCCGTTCAAATTTCACAACGTATCTCTGATAGGAAGGAGACCAGAATTGCACGCAATATTCCAACAGTGGCCTAACCAATGTCCTGTACAGCCGCAACATGACCTCCCAACTCCTGTACTCAATACTCTGACCAATAAAGGAAAGCATACCAAATGGCTTCGTCACTATCCTATCTACCTGTGACTCCACTTTCATGGAGCTATGAACATGCACTCCCAGGTCTCTTTGTTCAGCAACACTCCCTCAGACCTTACCATAAAGTGTATAAGTCCTGCTAAGATTTGCTTTCCAAAATGCAACACCTCCCATTTATCTGAATTAAACTCCATCTGCCACTTCTAAGCCCATTGGCCCATCTGGTCCAGATCCTACTGTAATCTGAGGTAACCCTCTTCGCTGTCCAATACACCTCCAATTTTGGTGTCATCTGCAAACTTACTAACTGTACCTCTTATGCTCGCATTCAAATCATTTGTGTAAATGACAAAACGTAGAGGACTGATCACAGGCCTCCAGTGTGAAAAACAACCCTTCTGCACCAACGTCTGTCTTCTACCTTTGAGCCAGTTCTGTATCCAAATGGCTAGTTCCCCCTGTATTCCATGAGATCTAACCTTGCTAATCAGTCTCCCATGGGGAACCTTGTCGAACACCTTGTATAGAATCCCGGTCCCAGGCAGCCGCAGTGGAGAATCCAGGCCCCAATCAGCAGCAGCAGATGAGAAAGTGAGATCTGCAGACTCTGGAGATCAGAGTCGAGAGTGTGTTCCTGGAAAAGCGCAGCAGGTCGGCAGCATCCGAGGAGCAGGAGAATCAACGTTTCAGGGCTCATTCCTGATGAAGGATGCCAGCCTGAAACGTGATTCTCTTGCTCCTCGGATGCTGCCTGCCCTGCTGCTCTTTTCCAGCAATACAGTCTTAACAGCAGCAGTAGAGAATCAAGGGCACAGTCAGTAGCAGCATGAGAGAATTCAGGACCCAGTCAGCAGCAGCAGTAGAGAATCCAGGTCCCAGTCAGCAGCAGCAGTAGAGAATCCAGGTCCCAGTCAGCAGCAGCAGTAGAGAATCCAGGCCCCTGTAAGTTTTCTGAATTGGAGAGATTGTATGAGCTTGGATTGTTTTCTTTAAAACATCAGTCGCTGAGGAGGGTGACCTGATGGAAATATACAGAATTATGAGAGACATGGATGGAGGGGATTGTCAGAGTCTTTTTCCAAGGATGGAGTTGTCAAGTACCGGGGACATGGATTTAGGGTGAGAGATGGAAAGTTTAAAGGTGATGTGCAGGGAAACATTTTTTGCACAGAAAATGGGAGGGGCCTGGAACACATTGCCAGCAGACATGGTAGAAACAGATACAATAGCAACATTTAGTGCTGTGCCTGTATATGACATTGGTTAGGCCGCTTTTGGAATATTGCATGCAATTCTGGTCTCCTTCCCATTGGAAGGATGTTTTGAATCTTGAAAGAGTTCAGAAAAGATTTACAAGGATGTTGCCAGGTTTGGAGGATTTGAGCTATAGGGAGAGGTTGAATAAGCTAGGGCTGTTTTCCTTGGAGCATTGGAGGCTGATTTGTGACCTTATCAAGGTTTATAAAATTATGAGAGGCATGGATAGGATAAATAGACAAAGTCTATTCCCTGGGGTAGGGGAGTCCAGAACTAGAGCGCAGGGATTTAAGGTGAGAGGGGAAAGATATAAAAGAGACCTAAGGGTCAATATTTTCAATGCAGAGAATGATACAAGTATTGATTGAGCTGCCAGAGGAAGTGGTGGAGGCTGGTACAATTGCAACATTTAAAAGGCACCTGGCTGGATATATGAATAGGAAGGGTTTGGAAGGATATGGGCCGGGTGGTGGAAGGTGGGACTAGATTGGGTTGGGATATCTGGTCAGCATGGATGAGTTAGACCGAAGGGTCTGTTTCCGTGCTGTACTCTGACTCTATGATTCTATTTGGGAGGCATTTACACAGACACCTGAACAGGCAGGGAATAGAGGAATGGAGATGAGATGCAGGTGTTTGAGGTTAGTTTAGAATAGCATCATGGTCAGCACAGACATGGTGGGCTGAAGGGGCTGTCTCTGTGCTGGAATGTTCTATGTTCTATTACCAACAGCTCCGAATTCTGACTGCAGCAGAATAAAGTGAGCTGCACTCTTTTAAATGGAAAGTCAAGTTCTTTCTCTACTATCTGTTACAAACATTGCCAAGGCATGGGGTTAAATACAGTGTAAAACTTCCTCAACTCTTATATAATGGAATTAAAGATTTTCCTCTAATCTTTCAAACTGAAAGTGTATAAAGCGCTACACTGTCCCAATCAAACACTATCGGCTTAGGGACAGAACAGGGCTCAAAGAAGCATCAAGCTCATCATCCACGGTTCTATTAAAGAGTCTTGGTTCAATATGAAGTAAAGCCTGTTCCTGTCCTACTTTGTTCCAACCTCTGAACCATACACTGTGCAGTTTCACTGCAATCTTCATTTCTCACAGCAGACATGCTGTAGCCTTTCTGGGTCAGATGACTAATTTACTTGCAATTGGAACCAGTTTGTGGTCACAACAACAGTGACAATGTGTAGGTGGTGACATGGCCGGATCTACTTCCTAACCCTTCCGTTCCTCTATTATCTGTTACTGCCATAAAGCTCTGAAATATTCTAATGGGAAACTGAAGTTCTTGCCTTTGATCCCAGTCACTAGCCTGATCCTTCTCATCACTGACTCCGGGCTGAACTCTGGAGACAGGTGAAGGTTGAGTGAGAGTCTTCAAAACCTTTGTGTCCGATTTGATTTTGAGGTGACCATCTGAATATTTGACATCAGGAACAGGAGGATAATTCAGCCATTTTTATATGAACATGGCAGATGATCTCCATCAATTACATTTTCCCCACTGTCTTTGTACCCAGCTGGGTGACATGGTGGCACAATGGTTCGCACTGCACCCTTACAGTGCCAGAAACACAGGCCCAATTCCAGCCTGAGGTGATTGTCTGGGTGGGGTTTGCACGTTCTCCCCGCGTCTGCGTGGGTTTTCGCCAGATACTCTGGGTTCCTCCTACAATCCAAAGCTGTGCAGGCTGGATGGATTAGCCCTGGTAAATTTGGGGTTACAGGGATTGGGGGTTGGGTCCAGATGGTATGCTCTTCAGAGTATTGGTGCAGATTTGATGGGTGAATGGTCCCTTTCTGCATTGTAGGGATTCTATGATATCCCTTTGTATCCAAAACTCCAATGATTACTACTTCACTATGTTCTGGCCCTGACTGATGAAACCAATCCAATCAAACTCTGAATTAATAATCCAGAGAGACTGAGCAAATTCACCCTTACCATATTGACAATTTGAAAACTTGAATTTTCAAAGAATCACAGAGGAAGGCAATTGGGCCCATTGTGCCTGCACCAGCATTTTAACGTTGTGTCTATCTCCTGCGTTTTCTCCATGACCTCACGCATTGTCTGTATTTCAGTCATCATTCAATGTCCTGTTCAGTGCCTCATGTGACAACGCTATGGCTTTAAGATGTGTACTTTGTCCTTTTTCTCTGAAGAGAGTTTGAGACGGACATGCCAAGTGGTATGTTCCAAGCCAATAAAGTAGAGAGCTTGTGAGGCCTTGCTTTTCCTTCAGTTGGAACAATAGATGCTGCATGAAAGAATGGGGTCAGGGTCCCATAGATCCAGGATTTTAAGTTAACTTTCAGTAATTGCTTGGATCTGTAAATGGAAGCTGTTATTCCTGTCTCTGCTATAGCTAAAAGCGTGAGTTCTCTTCCCACTGCTAGAATTGCATGTGAGGCAATCTATTTTCCTAAATTTGCCATTGCCAAGGCTATGTTCATGGGATGTTATTATATTGGAAAAGTTGCTGTTTGGTAATTAAATAATCCATGATTCTGTTAAATTTTCTAATAGAATTAAATTATTCCAAGTCTTCTTCCTTTTGTTTGTATTTCCACTATAGTTTAAGAATAATGTGTGTTTTGCTTCAGGCCTGGTAGTGTGACTAATCAAATTGCATTGGAAACACAAAACTTGCATTTAAACATAAGAGAAGTTGGGGTCGAGGCTATCTTCTTGATATATTTTAAGGGGGTTTTGTCTGGTCCATAACACTCAATTGAACCAGACTCCACAACATTTCCAGGTAGTGCAGTCCAGATAGGGTGTGAAAATGTCTTTTTCTCACCTTGCAGTTGTTTCTTTTGCCAAACAGATCAAACCTGTTGGTATGATCTGCCTCTAAAGGATGTAAGACAATACTTTCCACTGTACTGTGGCACATGTGTCAATAATAAATCAAATCAAATCTATGCCCCAGGTTTTAAAAAGAAATTGGGAAATTAGGAAAACTATTGGTAGTAAAAGGTGATCTAAAATCTGGCTGGTTAATGAATGTCATTCGGGGAGGACACCTGCCATGTTTACCTAGTCTGTGCTGATAGTGATGTCAATCCCCATGTCTATTTTGTCACTCCGAATTGCTCTCTGATGTGGTTCAGCAAGCTACTCCGTTCGACCAATTCAACATAAAGGAGAAACCACAAGATCACCTTCTTGGGGAATGTATCCGAAAGTAAATATTAAAAACGGTTCTTGATGAAGCTGTTAGCACTCAGTGGTTAGCAGTGCTACCTCACAGTGCCAAGGACCCGGGTTCCCTGTGTCTGTGTGGATTGTCTTCTGGGTGCTCCTGTTTCCTCCCACATTCCAAAGAGTGGATCTTTCGTGGATGTTAAATTGCTCATAGTGTCCAGGAATGTGCGGGTGAGGTGGATTAGCCACAGGAAATGCAGGATTACAGGGATAGGGTAGGGGGGTGGGCCTGGTGGAGATGTTGTTTGGAGGGTCGATATGGATTCAGTGCGCCAAATGGCTAGCTTTCACGCGGTCGGGTTTCGATTATTATTTTAACATGTATTTAAGAAAAACAAAGAGCTGACCTGAGCAGTTTCCAGTATCTGCCGACTGCTTCCCAAATGACTGTCAACATTTAACAAGTGTAGCACCATTCACATATCATACCAAAGGACTTCACCAAGGAGAATTTACAAATTTTGACACTAACCAATGTATTAGGTCAGTTCACCACAAGTCTGGTGACACATTTGGATTTCAAGGAGCCTCTTCAATGATCATCCAAAGGTGGAGAGAATGAGGGCAACAATTGGAGACTTCAGGACCTTGTCAGCTCAGGGCAAAAGAGAAGACAACAAACAGATCCATCCTTCAGGAGCCCACTGCTCTCAGAGGTTCATACAGATCCATACTGCAGGAGACCACTGCTCTCAGAGGTTAATACAGACCCATACTGCAGGAGCCCACTGCTCTCAGAGCTTCATACAGCTGGGAGAGATTAGAGTGATCGGGATGATTGGTCACAAAGAGGATTTTTTAAACTAAAATGAGAATTTATATTACAGTGTCACCAAATGTGCAGCTGGTTTAATTCAGTGAGTACAGTGAGTGATTGGTAAATGGGACAAAGTGAAAGATATGGGGAAGAGACTTTTGGATAAGATCAAGTTTATATCAGGTCATGGAAAGGCTAGATGAGGATGACAGAAACAGCTATGTTGAGGCAGAGGCACAGCTGGATGATGGCACGAAGCTGAAAATAAATAAAAATAGGTTCATTATAATCTCACAGTACCATCAACCAAATTCGAAAATTAGTTAAAAAAAGGCACATTGTATCTGAAAAGCTTCACCAATTTTATTCCAGTTCCTTTCTCAATGATTACGACCCATCCACCTTCCCTTGCCTTTCTGCCTGGAGACAGCCTGCGAAAGCAGTCGGCTTTCATGTGGGCACTGAAAACATTGGGCTACCAGACTCTCTCATTCAGATATCCCGATGCAAAGACTGAACTCCTGGGCTGAATAATTCCCATCAAAGCCCAGTTTCCCAATCCCTGGACTTTCACAGATTATTATTTTGTACTGGTATAGACCCATTCCCTGGAATTGGGATATTTTAAAAATTCATAAGTCATCCCTTCAAGAAGAGCAGCTCCCATTCAACATGGAATGGGCACTACCAACAATAGTAACTACCAGATGTGTCCTCAGTGTCTCCTCACTCCTCCTTTTCGGCTCACTACAGAGCCCATCAAAGAGAAGTCTGCCCTCCAGCAGTCAATGATCTACTTGCCTTGTCAGACCTTATTTAGCTCAGTGTCACCTTGGAGATAGGAGCTTAGTTTCCCTCCATGAATAAGACATTATCTTAGTTTCAGTTACCCACATCTATTCAAAGAAGCATTGAATGATTACATGGAGGACGCAGGCTACTCAGCCCATTGATTCATACTAACCTTTCAAAGAGCATCCCACCTAGACCCACCCCTCTACTCTATCCCTGTAATCCTGCATTTCCCATTGCTAATCCACCTAGCCTGCACATCTCTGGAGACTATGGGTAATTGAGCATGGCCAATGCAACTAGCCTGCACATAATAGACTGTGGGAAGAAACTGGAGCACCTGGAAGAAACCCACGCACACACAGGGAGAGCATGCAAACTCCACACAGAGAGTTGCCCAAGGCTGGAATCAATCCAGGTCTCTATGAGGCAGCAGGCTAAGCACTGAGCTATATTCCCAGCTGAAAGGACTTCCTCTTTCTCTGAGACAACTTTGGAAAAGGTTGTATTAAACATTTAATTACAAGACAGATTCTGTAGTGCCTCATCAGTACCTATATTTCATCCTTGTGTTTGGTCACTTCCTGTTTTAGGTGACCACACACTTTAAAACTGTCCATTGTCATCCTGGCAAGCTGCCAACACCAGACCTTATTTAGACCCATGAGCTTAGCCAGGCTTTGCATCTGAAGCTGACACTGTGAACAGAGATAATATTTTATCTGATTGCTTGATTATAATTTACACATTACCCCAGAAATTACTGCGGCTAAAGTCCAATTGTGTAACAAAGCCCACATGAAAGTTTATTTCCAATTTTTTGATGACAGCATTCAATTATTATCTAACTCTTGATAAATTGAATGGCATTAGATTCAGGCATAGGCAAACAGAAAGAAAGAAATATCTTGCCTTTATATAGGGTCTTTTGCAATCTCGAGATGTGCAATTCTCACAGCCCAGGAAATAGTGTTGCATGAATAGATGCATGAAACACCACAGCCAGTCTACAGACAGTCAATTCCTCAAATTGATCATTTATCTTTGTGACTTGGATTGAGGGATAAATATTGACCGTGGAGAGGACTCATCTGCTCATCTTTGAATCATGTCTAAAATACTCATCCCAAAGGTATACCCACAAGTAGAAAGGGTGATAGAGAAGGCATATGGGAATCTTGCCTTTGTTGGTTGGGGCACTGAGTAGAAAATCAGGAACTGATGTTGCAGCTTCATAAAACTTTAGTTAGGCTGCACTTAGAGAATTGTACTCAATTCAGGCCACCACATTGCAGGAAGAATGGAAAGGTTTCCCAGGATGCTGCCTGGATTGGAGGGTATGAGCTGGAAGGAGAGGCTGGACAAACAAGGGTTGTGTTGTCTGGAGTGGCGGAGGCTGAGGGGAGACTTGATAGAAGTTTACACAATTATGAGAGGCATATATAGAGTTCACAGTCAGAATCTTTTTCCCAGAGTTGAAATGTCTAACACTAGATGGCATATGTTTAAGGTAAAAGGGGGAAAGATGTGAGGGGCATGTGTTTTACATAGAGAGAGACAGGTGCCTAGAATGCACTGCACAAAGAAAGTGGTGAAGTCTGATAGGGGTGGTTAAGGTGCTTTTAGATAGGCACATGGAGAAGCAAGGAATGGAGGGATATGGACTACAAGCAGGGAGTAGGGATTAGTTTAATTTGGTATCATGTTCAGCACAACATTGTGGCCAAAGGGCCTGTTCTTGTGCTGTACTATTCTATGTTCTATGACACAACCCAACAGTTCTACAGTCCCTTAGCAATTCATTAACTCTCATTCTAGACGTGTTACTCAAGTTTCTTTGAGTTGGACTTGACCCCAAGGCCTTCTACCACTTAACCAATATAAAGAAAGACATTTAAACATTAGTCTCTTATCATAATCATCCAGATCTCCCATTGCTGTAGCTGCCCATTGACATTGGCAGAAGGATGGTCCGAGTTGAACCAGAACAGGCTCAGAGTCAAAGGTTGCCAAATGAGTATTGCCAGTATCCACAGTTTGTTGCTGGCATTCAGTTTCACCTTAGAATAGTTTTTCTGGCTGAAGAACTTTTTAAATTCATTCTCAGAATGTATTTGCCAGGTTGTTTATTTCCCATCATTAGTTACCCTGATGCAAGGTAATTTGGAAGGCAATTAAGATCAACCATATTGATACTGAATTGAGATCACATATTGACCAGAGCAGGTGAGGGATGGCCAGCTTCCTTCCTTCAAGGATATCTGAAAGCTTTATGAACACATTTACAAGTGTTTTTTTTAAAATTCCACTAAGTAATTATCTAAATTTACATCCTTCAGTCGTCATTGCAGAATTATTGCAACACAGAAGAAGGATGATCAGTCCATGGTTGACTGGATCTCAGTTCTCTCGACTATTCACCTAGTAACAGAATTGTATCGAAGCTCTGAGGAAATTTATTGTTTCAGTTCATGTCTGAAAAAAATGGCCTGAAGAGTGTGTGAGGTACTAGAGTGAAACCAATCTCAAGAAGGATCAGGATAGAAGACAAGGGTAACTGGGCTTCAGCTGCCAGTCCCTAGGCTCTAGACCCACAGTCTCTAGGCCCCATAGCTAGATGCATAATGACTAGGCCTCAGTCTCAATCCCAAGGCCCTAGACTCTCTTTCTTTTATCAGGGTCCAATTGACACAGTTACAAGAGAGTTTTTTCCCTTTAGATACAATCAACACCCACTGCTCTACTGGTAATGATCTGGTTCTACCGTCTTTCAAATTGGGTATTCCTTCACCTGGCTTGAAATATTTGTTGAGCCTTTTTGAGACTTTTAGACCAATGTGCCATTGTTTATTCCAGCCAATGCATCTACTGCCTTGTTGGAGCACCCCGCAAATTGTATCCTCCAAAGGAACTGAAAATCCCTCAGATTCTCATTAATGTGTAATAGGAAAACATATCTCAGTTCCATTTACGAATGATAAAGGGAACTGATGGAATTTCAGGATTTGATTTTCACACTCTCATTTCTTGTTAAGGAATGAAGCATCGATCGAGACCTTTTTATTCACACTGACCTTAAATACCCACCTTACCCAAAACCAACACCATTTTCACCCTCACAGTCAGGAATTTGCTGAAGTCTTTGGACTATATTCAATTAGTTGATCTTAGGTGAGGCAGGATGATTGGCATCAGGGCCTCGGAATATGTGAAAATCAGCCCGGTTTCTGTGTTTGGTGTGTGGGGGTTGCATGTAACTGTATTAGCCTGCATTTCCCTGTATGTTGTTTTTATTCATTCATGGGATGAGGCCATCACTGACTGGGCCAGTATTTATTGCCCATCCCTAATTGTCCAGAGGCCAATTAAAGGTCAACCACATTGTTGTGGGTCTGGAGTCACATGTAAGCCAGACCAGGTACGGATGCCAGTTTCTTTCCCTAAAGGGCATTAAGGGGACCAGATGGGTTTTTTTCCCCAACAGCTGACATTTTGACCTCTAATTCCAGATTTTCTTTATTGAAATCAAGTGCCACCATGGCAGGTTGGAACCCAGGTCCACAGAATATCTCCTGTGTCTCTGAGTGAACAGTCCAGTGATAACACCATGAGGTTGTTGCCTGCCCAACTGTCTCTGTATGTGCTTGTACACTTTTTTTTTGAAATTCATTCATGGTCAGTAACACCGTCCATCTCCAATCATCCAGAAGTTAAGAGTTAACCATCTTACAGTGGTTTTTGAGTCACATGTTTTTAAGATTGGGTAAGAATGGCAGCTGGAAGAACATTAGTGATCCAGAAGTTTTTATGACAATCATCAGCGGTCACATGGTGATAACCAAATCAAATTTTATCTCATATTTTTATTGAATTTAAATTTCACCACCTGCTTGAGTGAAATATAAATTCATACAGCCAGAATATTAGCATGGGGTTTTGGATTACAAATCTAGTGACAGTACCACCACGCTACACCTCCCCAAGAATGTGTTTGTGTTCTGACCCAAAACTTTAAGTCTGATTTCTCTCCACAGATGTTGCCAGATTTGCTGAGCTTACCCATCAATTTTTAATTTTGTTTCTGGTTTACATCATCCATTGTTCTTTCGGTTTGTATGTTTGTGTGTACTTTTGCATAGTTGAAGGGGAGTATGAGATGATTTGCTGATAAATATTAAGTCTTAGGAGCTTCTCCAGCAATGGCTGAAATGTCTGCAGTATTCTGACACAAGGTTCTTCTTCCTCAGTCTAGGGAATGAAAAGTGCCCAGAAAGGAGAAAGGAAATTTAATTTTAAATATGAAAATTACCTTAAAATTCAAGATCTTATAGAACAGAGCAAGGATAGAGACTCGACATTGAGAGACTTGTATGCCTTCGTTTGATTTCTGTTAAATGAGGGTCATTTAGTTTGAATAAACAAAAGCTTCCTGTTTATTGGGAGCACTTTACCAAAATGGAATTGCTGGTTTCGAACATGTTGCAACACTGCCCCCTGCTGTCAGCACACAGCCTGTAACTCACCTGCTCCTATTTGCCTCTTGGTATCAGAACCACATTCTGAAGAAGTCGGTCATTGATCACTAAATTCAAATGAAAACAGGAAAGTGATAATCACACTGCCAGAACATTTCCACAATTATTGCATCTCCCTGTCTCAAGGGGTTTCACCACTTCTTGTAGGCAGGTGCAGTACATTCACTTCTGTAAAACTATTTTAGTTGGTAAACCAATTTAATGTTGCATTATTCCGTTAGCTGCTGTTGCTCATGTTGTTCCTGCAGACACACTTTCTCATTCAGTCCCACATTGCCAGTCCATCACCTAATCCATGTCATTCCTCACTCTCCACAGCCTCTCACTCCCCTTTCAATTCCTCACATTCTGCTCACTCCTGGAATCAACATTACTGAACAGAGAAATGGTCAGATTGGATATCAAGGCTTTGTTGGATCCTGGAAAGTCAGAACTCAGGCTGAAAGTAAGTATACAAGTGCAACAGGTGGTGAAGAGGGTAAATGGTTATGTTACCTTTCAGAGCAACAGGATTTGAGTACATGAACAGGAATAACTTGCTGTATTTGTACAGGGCCTTGCTGAAAGGATACCTGGAGTATTCTGTTCAGTTTTGGTCTCCTAATCTGAGGAAGGAAGCTCTGGCCATGGAGGGAATGCAATGAACCATACTGATTCCTGGAATAGCAGGACTGGCATATGAAGAGACAAGATTGGTCAGAACGATATTTACTGTAGTTGAGAAGAGTGAAGAGGTATCTCATAGAAACCTATAAAATTCTAACAGAACCAAGCAGGGTAAACACAGGAAGGTTGCTCCTCCTGACTGGAGAATCGAGAATCAGGGTACACAGTCAGAGGATGCAGGGTAGGCTGTTAGGACTAAGATGAGGAGAAATGTCTTCACCGTTCTTCAGAGAGTGGTGAGCCTGTGGAATTCTCATTAACAACATAAACCAGTGGAGTCCAAAACATTAAATGTTTTCAACAAGGAGTTATAGTTATTCAAGCTAAATGGATCAAAAGCAATGTGGAGAAAGTGGGAACAGAGTACAAGAGTTGGATGTTCAACCAGAGAGTCATAGAGATGTACAGCATGGAAACAGACCCTTCGGTACAACTCATCAATGCCGACCTGATATCCCTACCCAATCTAGTCCCACCTGCCACCACCCGGCCCATATCCTTCCAAACTGTCCCTATTCATATGCCCATCCAAATACCTTTTAAATGTTGCAATTGTACCACTTCCACCACATCCTCTGGCAGCTCATTCCATACACGTACCACCCTCTGTGTGAAAATGTTGCCCCTTAGGTCCCATTAAAATCTTTTCCCTCTCACCCTAAACCTATGCCCTTCAGTTCTGAACTCCCACACCCCAGGGAAAAGACTTTGTCTATTTATCCTATCCATGCCCCTCATAAATTGGTAAACCTCTATAAGGTCACCCCTCAGCCTCTGATGCTGCAGGGAAAACAGCCCCAGACTGTTCAGCCTCTCTCTTTAGCTCAAATCCTCCAAACCTGGCAACATCCTTGTAAATCTTTTCTGAATCTTTTCAAGTTTCACAACATCTTTCCGATAGGAAGGAGACCAGAATTGCATGCAATATTCCAACACTGAACTAACCAATGTCTTATACAGCCTCAGATCATGTTAAATGATTTCTCTATAAGCCTTCAAATGCACATTGAGCACATGTTGAATTTCCACCTCAAAGACCCTACAGAATCTGACCACTATAATTTGAGCTGGTGTGTTCACTTCTTGCTGATTATTTTTGTCCTATGAGCTCTGGTTGCCAACTCACTTGACAAAGGAAAAGCCAGTCACTTTCTCACAGTGAATCAAAATTGTGAATGAATTTCTCCTTATAACCTTCTCACACAAGGAGAAAAATTCAGCTTCTCCACTTAACATGAATTTTCTCATTTTTAGCACAATCCTAATAACCTTTCTCTGTTTTCCCCTCCAAGCCTTGTCAATTTTTCTAAAGATTTGGTCAGAGTAACTCAGCAGACCTAACTAGAAATTCCTAAAGAATTTGCATTATATCCTTGTTTTCATGTTAAACGTTTCTATGTATAAATCCAATGATCCTATATTACAATAAACCATCCCAATGTATGTCACAGGAATCTTATAAAACAAAGTGTGAAACCAAGGCACATAAGTAAGTTTTATGTCAGATGACCAAAACTATGTCAAAGAGGAATGCCTTAAAGAAAGGAAATATGCTAGAGAGGCAGAAAATTTCAAAGAGGGAATTCCAGATATCGGGGCCGAGGTTACCAGAGGAACAGTCACCGAAGATGCAACGATTAAATGTACAGATGCTAATGAGGCACTAAAAGAGGAATACAGTTATCTCAGATGGTTATGGATTGGATGAGATTACCGAAATGGGAAGGGTTGAGGTCATGGAGAGATTTGGGAAGAAGGATGAGAATCTTAAAATGACGACATTGTTTTCCTGGGAGCCAGTGCGGGTCTGAGCACACAGAAAATCAGTGGAGTCAAGTCATGGGCAGCAGAGTTTTGAATGGCCTCAAGTTTGTCAAGTGTAAAGTGTGGATGATCTGACCAGACCTGGTCAAAAAAGGCAAGTCTAGAGGTTACAAAGGCATGGGTAAGGGTTTCAGCAGCAGATGGGTTGAGATGGGGTGAAGTTAGATGATGTTATTAAGATTACTAATGAGTTTTGTGGTAGCACAAAAGTGAACAGGATTTCTTAACCATATAATTAACTTGTCCTGTTATGGTTAGTAATCTGCAGACATGACAATCCTCATTAAAACACTGAGAAATACAACTTTTCGATCAAATTCAGCCTTACTCACAACCACATGAGAGGGGTGTGAAATCTTAGAATTTTTTTATGTTGCTGGTGTTAGGGCAGAATAACTAATTGAAACACTTGACCCCAGGTTCAGTTTAATCATCAAAGAGTTTATTGTTTTGCACTCGTGAGGAGAGAGCTTCTGGTAATCCAGGGACTTCTCCCCTGAATAAAGGGAAACATACACTTTTTATACATTTGCTTTTACCCTGTCTTTAGCTGTTACAAACCATCATTAATTATTCATAATAATTAGTACTATTAATTAGTTACATACACATCCAATCAGGTTTATTGTGTGACTGTGATCAGTCCGTGGACGTTCCATTATCTCATGATGTTTACCAGATGACCTTATCCATTATCCTTAGGTTTTCCTAATACACCTTATTAAACCACATTCCAGACTTTAGCCCCTGCCCCAGTTATTCAGTACTCCTTCATTTTTCTTTCATGGCATTTGGGCATTGCTGGTTGTGCCAATATTTACTGTCAACTCTAACAGGAACGGGGCTTTCTCTATCTGCTTTGGACATGATATCAACAAGAAGGCAGTTAAGTCTCCCAATGACTGAAGACTTAAAACTCCATCTTGATATGTGACGTGTGGCTACAATGAACTGGGAGCCTTAAATGATGTGGGTCAGGTCCTTCCTTTCTATCCCATGATGAATACCAAATTTTGGACCAGCCTGGTACAGAGGCTTCTATCAGCATTCTCAAAGATGTTCATAATCAAACTGTCTCTGAACAAGCAGCTGCATTGACTTCTATCCCAACAGAGTCACTTGTATGCAATTCACTAGACCCTTTGTGTGTTACTTTAATCTTGCTACCTTACATATAATCCTTTTATGAAGGCTACAATTACTTTAGCTTATAGTTTATTTTCAAACATCAGGTTATGGAATCTATTGTTTTAGTTTAAAATATCTTCACCAGCCATTTTATGTCAACTGAGAACTACCTACAGCTGCTTTATACAAAGCACAAACAAAAATGGCTGGAAAAGCTCAGCAGGTCTGGAAGCACCTGTGGAGACAAATCTAAGTTAATGTATCAGGTTGAATGACCTTTCCTCAGAACTCAGCAGCGGTGAGCAGAAGGTCAGGGGGGATGGTGAATACGTGACAGGAGGTGGAGTTAGGAGAGGGGATGGAGTGAGATGAAAGGGAGGTGAGGAAGGTTCTTGAGGGCTGTGGGTATCTCTAACTTGTTGCATCTTTTATGCTTTGATGGCAAAAAGGAAAAGCATGTCGAGTGAGATGGAGGATGAAGTGGAACTGGGGAGCGATACAGCCCTGAGCCAGTGCGATGTGATGCTGTTGGACAGAGCGGTCAAGAGTGTGCATATGATGACACATGGCACTGAGTGTGGATCTCAGAATATGGTGAGTGCAGCTGTCTGTGAAATGTTGAACATCGCGGAGATACTCGTGGATTCAAAGCATAAAGAATGAAACTCGAGTTGGAATCTACATGGGGTGAGTCTGAGCCAGAGGCAGTTACCGAGGAACATGATGTGGCTGCGGAAATGAGTTTTAGCAAATACCTGGTTAAACACCAGGAGCGACAGTGAAGTTAATTATGGTAAACAAGAAAACAGTTGAGAATGTGGTGCTGGAAAAGCACAGCAGGTCTGGCAGCATCCGAGAAGCAGGAAAATCGACATTTGATTCCTGATCTCCAGTATCTGCCATCCTCACTTTCTCCTACCTGAACAAGAGAAAAGATTGGAAAGGAAATCCTGTTAGACAGAGGAGCAGAACTTCTTCAAGATGGGTATGCCAACAAGAGAAGTGGCAGTGAGTTAAATACCAAATAAAATCCAAAAAAACTTTGAAGCTGCGAATCAGAAACAAAAACAGAAATTGCTGGAAAAGCTCAGCAGGTCTGGCAGCATCTGTGGATGCCACCCTTCCTCAGAACGGAGTACTGAGGGTCCTCAGGTATCACAGCTGACTATGTTACCTTAATGTGCCTTTACTCTTATGTCCCCTTATTCTACTTACAGCAGCAATACCTCAGTGTAGTTATGCACAAAGAGCTATGGGAAAGAGGAACAATACACAGACCTTTTTTACAACACCAGATGCCATGTTGAGGCAGCTGTTTAAATATCTGAAATGATTTCAGTGGAGTTAGTGAGTGCAGGAATTGGACGGACTG
The DNA here is from genome assembly GCF_047496795.1 of Chiloscyllium punctatum. Taxonomy (NCBI): domain Eukaryota; kingdom Metazoa; phylum Chordata; class Chondrichthyes; order Orectolobiformes; family Hemiscylliidae; genus Chiloscyllium; species Chiloscyllium punctatum. Next base: position 67,252,241 of record NC_092764.1, on the reverse strand, counting down.
AGTGGGGGTTTAAGAAACAAATTAGATCCAGGATGTTTTCTTTCAAATTCTTTTATGGGATTTGGGCAGAGTTGGATAGGCCATTATTTAGTCTGCAGCTTTCGTTGCTATGGAGAAGGTGGTAATGAGCTGCAGTCTTAAACTGCTGCTGTCCATGTAGTGTAGGTTTATTTACAGCACTATAAAGAAGGGCATGTTCCACGACTTTGACCCAGTGACCATGAAGGGACAGTGATATAGTTACAAGTGAGAATGGCTTGGAAGGGTGCTTGCTAATGGTGGTGGTGTTTGATGTGTCTGCACACTAGTCCTTCTCGGTGATAGATATTGAGGGTTTGAAAATTGCTGACAAAGGAGCCTTGTTGACTTACTACAGAGTATCTTGTAAATGCTAATCACTGTGCATTGATGCTGTACATTGAAGATAGTGGATGGGGGGCTAGCTAAGCGGTCTGCTTCATCTTGGAAAAGCAATAATTTTGTCAGCATTACTCCCTGCTGGCTAGGTTTGGGGTTCTCTGGGAATCCCGTCTCACCAGTCTGTAACTCCCTGGATTATCATCACTTTGAGTGAATTTAGAACTTCCTCCTAATTACCTGATATTAGTTGCCCACCCTTGCCCCTATTGCAATAGTAACTTCATTATTGTTCTTTTGTCACAATAAATAGAATCATAGAGATGTACAGCATGAAAACAGACGTTTTGGTCCAACTCACCAATGCCGACCAGATATCCCAAACCCTATCTATTCCCCCCTGCCAGCATCCGGCCCATATCCCTTCCAACACTTCCTCTTCATAAACCCATCCAGATGCCTTTTAAGTGTTACAAATGTACTGGCCTCCACCTCTTCCTCTGGCAGCTCATTCCATTTATGTCCCACCCTCTGCGTGAAAAAGTTGCCCCGTAGGTCTCTTTTATATCTTTCCCCTCGCACCCTAAACCTATGCCCCTAGTTCTGGACTCTCCATCCCAGGGAAGAGACTTTGTCTATTTATCCCATCTATGCCCCTCATGATTTGATAAACTTCTGTAAGGTCACCCCTCAGCTTCCGATGCTCCAGGGATAACAGCCCCAGCTTGTTCAACCTCTCCCTATACCTGAAATCCTCCAACGCTGGCAACATCCTTGTAAATATTTTCTGAACCCTTTCAAGTTTCACAGCAGCCTTCCTATAGGCAGGAAATCACAATATTCAAAAAGTGGCCTAACCAATGTCCTGTCCAGCTGCAACATGACCTCCCAACTCCTGTGCTCAATGCTCTGACATATAGAGTTGCATTCGATATTGCAATCAAGTTGTCTGTCACAACAGTACCTTTCAATAAAAAAACATTTAACCTTTTAAAAATATACATTTAAATAAGATTTTGGGGTTCTTTTGTTACTTGTAAAAATACTCACTACTATCTGCCTTGTTTTCTACAATACTACATTATTTTTTTGCATTCAGGATCCTCTGTCTTCAGATGCTTCAGTTCTTCCACTGATGGTATTTCTTGGTGCATGCCTGACTCTCTGAGCCCCGCAGAGAAACCCATTTGTGTTGGATCTCTGTTCAGAACACAGAAACATGCCGCTCTTCACTATGTGGATAAGGAAACAATAGGTGGGGATGATGTAACAATGAGCGACAAGCCAATCAGATGCAGCGCTGAGCCTGATTGGCTCCTGTCCGTCCAACTTTCTGAACTTGGCTCCACTCCAGTTCTGAGGCTCCTGGCCGGCTGCTTAGATGTCTACTATACCCCGGGGACTGGAGCAGGCACCACATCTCCGGCAGAAACTCGGCCACAGCTAGGATTGACCTCTCCGTTCCCGAGCTCGCGCCGCTCGTTATTAGCTGCAACTGTTGGGCAAGCTATTTAAAAAGGCACAGCACATTGACACTGCAGAGAAACCATTCAAATATCCTGGTTGTAATCAGCAGTTATCCACATCTAGTGACCTGATCCAGCACCAGTGAATTCCCACTGCAGAGAAGTTTGCATGTAAAGCTGATTCTCCTTGTGTAGTACATTGAAAGTGCATCAATGAATTCATGGCGGAGAAAAAAAGCTTTTGAATGTCCAGTGTGTAAAAAAGGATTCTGTGCATTGAGTGACCTGACTTTACACCAGAGACTTCACAGCATGGACGAGCCATTCAGGGGCACTGTGTACAAAGCAGTTGTACACTTCCAATAGCCTGAAAGTGCATCAATGGCTTCACAGTGGAGAGTAGCCATTCACATATACAGATTGTAAAATTCATTTTTACACATCAAGTCCATCAAAGAACTCACACGGGTGAGAAGCTGTTTGAATGTACAGAATGTAAAAAGCAGTTCAACTCGTCAAGCAACTTGTTACAACATGGGAAGATTCATACAGGAGACAGACCATTTGAATGCTCTGTAAAAAAACAATTTTGTTTATCCAGGCTTCTGCTGTTGCATCAATGAAATTGCACTGGAGAGAAACCATTTGAATGGACTGTGTGGAAAAAGCAGTCTCCTCAATCAACCACACTATAAATTCATCAGCATTCACACTGCGGAGAAACCATTCAAATGCTCTATCTGTGGAAAAATGTTTTACACAACCAGTCACTTGATATGGCATGAAGGCATTCACACAGGTGAGAATCTATTTGTTTGTGCCGAGTGTAAAATGTAATTTTGTACATCTCTTGATCTTACTTTACATTAGCAAAATAACAAGGGCAAGAAATGATTTTCACACTCAGGGTAGAGTAGATATTTTAGTCAATCCAGTTAATTGACAGTCTATGAACAAAATTCATGCTGGAGTAGAGCCATTTAAATGGTCAGTGTACAGAATGTATTCACAAACGTAATCATTTTGATCAAACATCAGCAGATTCATGTTTGAGATAACTGAGAATTGTACTTTGTAGAGAACACATTTTGACACATCAGAGCAATGGAAAGAAATTGTTATGTTCAATTAATTAGATTGTTTTGGATTCTTCCAGACTTTCAGTTTTCTGATGTTTATGTCTGTCACTTGTACGTGGAAAGCAGTGAGAGGCGAGAGTTGTCTAGAAATTGAAATTGGCAGTCCCAGGATGTTTGATACAATCTCCTCTGGGAATGAGAGAATACGGGAATATGTCATTTAAGTAGGAGGTCGTATGTGATGTTGAAGAATGCCTGGTTTCTGCATAAGGTGTGTTTTTATTTTGCTGTAAGGTTCAGTCAGACATTCTACCTCCCACATACGTTTAAGGAGAGAATTAAGACTATGTTGTACATTTTGCACTCTTGGGCAGCCATCTCTCTTTAAAGGCCATCGTTCACCTGTAGATGCAACATTGCTTCAGGTCAGCCTTCTTCAAACTGTGACAGTGAGTGAGTGATAACAAAACTAACATTACAACAGTAGTTAGTTTTCACAGTGATGTTTATTGTACACACTTTCATTTCCGAATCAAAGTAGAATAATACAGTAAGTAAAATCAATATTGTCAATTATCATTGCTGTACAATTTGTTATTAGGCTTTATGCAAATATTCCTGCAAATTTAAGAAGGGGCAACTGAACAGGCTTGTACATTCCAAACATTTACAGTAACTCTATAGGGTGGGGGCAGGTCAGTAGCAACAGCCAATGGGAGCATTGTTTGTTCAATTAGTGCAACCCAGGATTTTTGATGTTCTGTTATAATTTCTGGTGCTGAAAACATTGCATCAGCTACTCTACTGAAAAATAGGTATTATAAATATCACCAGGTTAATTTTGGGTAAAGATGGGCTTCCTAATCCATTTAGATTAGATTAGATTACTTACAGTGTGGAAACAGGCCCTTCAGCCCAACAAGTCCACACCGCCCCGCCGAAGCGTAACCCACCCATACCCCTACATCTACATCTACCCCTTACCTCACACTACGGGCAATTTAGCATGGCCAATTCACCTGACCTGCACATCTTTGGACTGTGGGAGGAAACCGGAGTACCCGGAGGAAACCCATGCAGACACAGGGAGAACGTGCAAACTCCACACAGTCAGTTGCCTGAGGCGGGAAATGAACCCGGGTCTCCAGCGCTGTGAGGCAGCAGTGCTAACCACTGTGCCACCGTGCCGCCCACAAGATTTATGTAAATAAACCAGAACAGGGCAGAAGATAATTATCCCAAATTAGTGATTACAGATTCATATAAATGTTAAATATACCCCATACAGATAGCAAGATACATCTTGAGTTCTACGTCCAAAGACAAATGCAACTCACAATGCTACAGTGCCCCCCATAGTTAGGGAAAGGAAACAAATGCCATCAGACCATAAGATGTGTGAGCAGAAGAAGGCATTTAGCTTATCAAGTCTGTGATGCCATTCAATATCATGGTGGATCTGATAATCCTGATTACTTTTATGCTTTCCCACAAAATCCTTGATTTTCTGACTGATTAAAAATCTGCGTTGCAAATACTTAATACTGCAGGAATGACAGCCCTCAGCAGTATAGAATTCCACGACTTCACAGCCCTCTGAGAAGGCATTCCTCCTCATCTCCATCTTAAATGGATGACTCTTTACTCTGACGTTATGTGATTCAATCCTGGACTCCCCCATAGGGGAAACAATCTCTCCACATCTAGCCTATCAAGCCTCCTAAAATGTAAGTTTAAATAAGGTTGCTGGTCATTTTCCTTAACTCCAACCATCTCAACCTCTTGCAGGAAAATCCCTCAATACCTGGAAACATCCTAGTGACCCTTCTCCATAATACCTCCAAAAGTATTCACAGTATTCGAGGTGCATTCTACCTTGTGTCTTGTATAGTTTCAGCAAGACTTCCCCATCTTTGTATTCCATTTCCTTTGAAATAAAGGCCGACATTCCATTTGCCTTCCCCATTACCTGCTGAACTTGATAGCAAGGATTTGATAGCAAGGGTTTTTAAAAGAGCTCGATTTTAACAGTTGTCTTAAAGGAGGAAAGTGAAGTGGAAGGTTGTATTCTCTAATAATAAATAATTAATGTAATCGCAGCCGATTGTTAAAGTGGAGAAATTGGGTTACAAGTTTAGATACCTTGGAGTTGTACTTTATCCGTCGAGGCGATATGTGTGTCTGGGTAGTTGTGATATTCTGGACTTTTACAGGTACAAGAGGAGTACCACCTACTCAACAGGAGTTTGGTAGATGCGGTGAAATATTGGATGAAGGTTCCTACAACATGTATCCCAGGTTAAATGGACATAGAAAATCTCAGTTACATCTGCAAGCCAATTGACCATCTGTATTCTAGAACTGAATGATTTATTATCGAAATTTTATCCATGTAGAGTCATACAGCATGGAAAGAGACCCTTCAGTCCAAACAGTTTATGCTTGACGTAATCCTAAACTAAATTGGCCTGCTTCTAGCACATATCCCCCCAAAACTTTCCTATTCATGTATCTATCCAAATATTATTGAAATTTTGTAATTGTGCCCATACTCACCATTTCCTCATTCCACATTCGAACCACCCACTGTGTTTAAAACTAAAATTGCCTGTCATGTCTTTTTAAAATCTCTCTCCTCTGACCTTAAAATGAGCCCCCTCATCTTGAAATCCCCCATCCAAGGGAAAAGACTCTATATATACCTCGCATTATTTTATAAACTTCTATCAGATCACCTCTCAATCTCCTACACTCTGTTGAAAAAGGTCCCAGCCTATCCAGCCTTTCTTTATAACTCACACCTCCTGTGGGAGATTTGTTAGATCTGAAGTAGCCATTTTGTCAATTACTAAAAGCCTGGAAACCATTTTGAATCTTATGTTAGTGTCTGCTTGCGAAGCTCAAACATTCCCAGGCTCAGTGAGGTGGTTGACTTTGCAGCTGTACTAATATCTAATAGTGAACTCTTTCCCAGCATGGGAATGTTCTTAATTCACAAGAACCTATTGTATCCTAACACTTTCTTATCAGCCACTAACCAGCACTGTCCAGACACTGTGTGACTGAGGCTAGTGACTGGGCAAAGTGATGAAACATGCCTTATCCTGCAATTAATAGTTTGCTAATTGTTATATGATTGTAACGTATATAATGATGCAACACTCTGTATCTTGTTGGAATGACTTGTGACCATTCGATTAACTTGTCTTTCCCCATGAGCTCACAAATAAACAGTCATAACTCAAGGTTTATGTGGCGTGATTTATTGTTCCTCTAAATTGGACCGTTATGAGTGAGTCACCCACTGCATAATCTATCCCATCCCCAACACCTCCCATACCCAGTAACTTCCAGGTAAATCTCTCTCTTGAGCCTTCTGTAGCATAATAATATCCTTCCAATAACTGGGTGACCAGAACGAGTCACAGTACACCAGAAGAGGCCTTGCCAATATCCACGACAATCTCGCATGACTTCTCAACTCCTGTACTCATGACACGTGTGCCAAATGCTTTTTTTAAACATCTATCTATATGTGGTCCAAACTTCAAAGAGTTATGTACTTGCATCCCTAGGTCCCTCTGTTTCTATAGCGCTACCCAAAGCCCTATCATCAATTGTATAAGCCCTATCGTTGTGTGTTGTACCAAATGCAATTCTTCACATTTATCCAGATTGAACTCCATCTGTCATTTTTCAGCCCATTGACATATTTGATCAAGAGGGGAAAGTGAGGACTGCAGATGCTGGAGATCAGAGCTGAAAATGTGTTGCTGGAAAAGCGCAGCAGGTCAGGCAGCATCCAAGGAGCAGGAGAATCAATGTTTTGGGCATGAGCCCTTCTTTAGGAATGAGGAAAGTGTGTCCAGCAGGCTAATATAAAAGGTAGGGAGGAGGGACTTGGGAGACGGGCGTTGGAAATGCGATAGGTGGAAGGAGGTCAAGGTGAGGGTGATAGGCCGGAGTGGGGGTGTGGGTGGGGGCGGAGAGGTCAGGAAGAATATTGCAGGTTAGGAAGGCATGCTGAGTTTGAGGGATTTGACTGACGCAAGGTGGGCGGGAGGGGAAATGAGGAAACTGGACAAATCCGAGTTCATCCCTTGTGGTTGGAGGGTTCCTGGGCGGAAGATGAGGCGCTCTTCCTCCAACCGTCGTGTTGCTATGGTCTGGCGATGGAGGAGTCCAAGGACCTGCATGTCCTTGGTGGAGTGGGAGGGGGAGTTGAAGTGTTGAGCCACGGTGTGGTTAGGTTGCTTGGTCTGGGTGTCCCAGAGGTGTTCTCTGAAACGTTCCGCAAGAGGCGGCTTGGCACCAATGACATAGGTAGGAGGAGGACTGAGGATGTTAGGCAGGCTTTCAGGGAGCTAGGTTGGAAGCTCAGAGTTAGAACAAACAGAGTTGTTGTCTCTGGTTTGTTACCTGTGCCACGTAATAGAGAGTCGAGGAATAGGGAGAGAGTTGTTACCTGGGATTTCGATGTTGTGGCTATTACGGAAACATGGGTAGAACAGGGACAGGATTGGCTGTTGCAGGTTCCACGGTTTAAATGTTTTAGAAGGGTCAGAGGTGGGGGTAAAAGAGGGGGAGGTGTGGCATTGCTTGTCAAAGATAATATTACAGCGGTGGAAAGGACGATGGATGAAGATTCGCCATCTGAGGTAGTTTGGGCTGAGGTTAGAAAGAGGAAAGGTGAGGCCACCCTGTTAGGAGTTTTCTACAGGCCTCCTAATTGTCTGAGAGATGTAGAAGAAAGGATTGCGAGGATGATTCAGGAGAAGAGTGAAAGTAATAGGGTGGTTGTTATGGGGGACTTTAACTTTCCTGATATTGACTGGGAAAGCTATAGCTCGAGTTCGTTAGATGGGTCGGTGTTTGTCCAATGTGTGCAGGAGGGTTTCCTAACACAATATGTAGACAGGCCAACAAGAGGTGAGGCCATACTAGATTTGGTTCTGGGTAACGAACTAGGCCAGGTGTTAGAATTGGAGGTAGGTGAGCACTTTGGGGACAGTGACCACAATTCGGTGACTTTTACTCTAGTGATGGAGAGGGATAAGTGTGCATTGCAGGGCAAGAGTTATAGCTGGGGGCAAAGAAATTATGATGTGGTGAGGCACGACTTAGGATGCGTGGCTTGGAAAAGTAGGCTTCAAGGCAAGGGCGCAATTGATATGTGGAGCTTGTTCAAGGAGCAACTATTGAGTGTCCTTGATAAGTATGTACCTGTCAGGCAGGGAGGAAATGGTCGTGTGAGGGAGCCGTGGTTTAATAAGGAATTGGAATCCCTTGTTAAAGGGAAGAGGGCGGCCTATGTAAAGATGAGGCATGAAGGTTCAATTGGGGCGATTGAGAATTATAAGGTAGCCAGGAAGGATCTGAAGAGAGCGCGAAGAGCAACAAGGAGGGGACATGAAAAGTCTTTAGTTGGTAGTAAAAGGGAAAACCCAAAGGCTTTCTATCGGTATGTCAGGAATAAAAGAATGACTAGGGTAGGAATAGGTCCAGTCAAGGATAGTAGTGGGAAGTTGCGTGTGGAGGCGAAGAGATTGGGGAGATAGTGAATGAACACTTTTTGTCAGTATTCATTCAGGAACAGGACGTTGTTGCCGATGTGAATACCGAGTCACAATTAATTAGAATGGACGGCTTTGAGGTATGTAGGGAAGAGGTGTTGGAAATTCTGGAAAGGGTGAAAATAGATAAGTCCCCTGGGCCTGATGACATTTATCCTAGGATTCTCTGGGAAGCAAGGGAGGAGATTGCAGAGCCTCCCTTGATTTTTACGTCCTCGTTGTCTACAGGAATTGTGCCAGAAGACTGGAGGATAGCAAATGTGGTTCCCTTGTTCAAGAAGGGGAGTAGGGATAACCCTAGTAACTATTGGCCGGTGAGCCTCAGTTCTGTTGTGGGCAAAGTCTTAGAGAGAATTGTAAGGGATAGGATTTATGAACATCTGGATAGGAATAGTGTGATGAAGGATAGTCAGCATGGTTTTGTGAAGGGCAGATCATGCCTCACAAACCTTATTGAATTCTTTGAGAAGGTCACTAAGGAGGTGGATGAGGGTAAAGTGGTCGATGTGGTGTATATGGATTTTAGTCAGGCGTTTGATAAGGTTCCCCATGGTCGGCTACTGCAGAAAATACAGAGGTATGGCATTGAGGGTGAGTTGGAGGTTTGGATTAGGAATTGGCTGGCTGGAAGAAGGCAGAGGATAGTAGTTGATGGTAAAGGTTCATCTTGGAGTGCAGTTACCAGCGGTGTTCCACAAGGATCTGTTTTGGGACCATAGCTGTTTGTCATTTTTATAAATGACCTGGAGGAGGGGCTAGAAGGTTGGGTGAGCAAGTTTGCGGATGATACGAAAGTCGGTGGAGTTGTTGACAGTGAGGAAGGATGTGTCTGGTTACAGCGGGATATAGATAAGCTGCAGAGCTTGGCAGAAAGGTGGCAAATGGAGTTCAATGTGGGTAAGTGTGTGGTGATTCACTTTGGTATGAGTAACAAAAAGATGGGGTACTGGGCTAATGGTCGGATATTTGGCAGTGTGGATGAGCAGAGGAATCTTGGTGTCCATGTACGCAGATCTCTGAAAGTTGCCACCCAGGTAAATAGTGCAATGAAGAAGGCATATGGCGTACTGGCTTTTATTGGGAGAGGAATTGAGTTCTGGAGTCCTGAGGTCATGTTGTCGTTGTATAAGACTCTGGTGTGGCCGCATCTGGAGTATTGTGTGCAGTTTTGGTCGCCATACTATAGGAAGGATGTGGAGGCACTGGAACGGGTGCAGAGGAGGTTTACCAGGATGTTGCCTGGTATGGTAGGAAAATTGTATGAGGAAAGGCTGAGGCACTTGGGGCTGTTTTCATTGGAGAAAAGAAGGTTTAGGAATGACTTGATAGAAGTGTACAAGATGATTAGGGGTTTAGATAGGGTTGACCATGAGAACATTTTTCTACGTATGGAGTCAGCTACTACGAGGGGGCATAGCTTTAAATTAAGGGGTGGTAGGTATAGGACAGATGTTAGGGGTAGATTTTTTACTCAGCGATTTGTGAGTTCATGGAATGCCCTGCCAGTAGCAGTGGTGGGCTCTCCCTCTTTATGGGCATTTAAACGGGCATTGGATAGGCATATGCAGGATAGTGGGCTAGTGTAGGTTAGGTGGGCTTGGATTGGCGCAACATCGAGGGCCAAAGGCCCTGTACTGCGCTATATTTTTCTATGTTTCTATGTAGTCCCATAACCTGAATGTTATGACACTCAAGTGTTCATCCATGGACTTTTTAAAGGATGTGAAGTTACCTGACTCACCTACCCTCCCAGGCAGTGCATTCCAGACTCCCACCATCCTCTGGGTGAAAACACTTTCCTCCAGTCCCTCTAAATCTCATGCCTTCCACCTTAAAAGTGTGTTCCCTTGTTACTGACCCTTCAGCTAAGGGGAACTGCTTTCTATCTACCCTGTCCATAACCCTCATAATTAGATAAATCACCACCAGGTTTCTCTTTAACCTTCTCTGCTCGAAGGAAAACACCCTATTCAGCCTCTCTTCATAGCTCAATCACTCACCCCAGGCAACTTCCTGGTGAATTTTCTCTCCACTCTCTCTAATGTAAACGCATGCATCTTGTAGTGTGGGGACTAGAACTGCACACAGTACTCCAGCTGTGGCCTAATTGGAAGTTCCACACAGCTCCAACATCATCTCCAATCTCCTTAAGTCTACACTTTGACCGATCAAACCAAGTGTCTCATTTGCCTTCTTAACCTGACCTCCCTCCTTCAAGGATTTTTGGATGAGCACCCCAAGATGCTGCTGTTCCTTTGATCTTTCTACTGTCCTGCCATTCATTAAGTACACCCTTGTCTTGTCTTCTTCTTCAATGGTGCACCACCTGACCGTTATCAAGGTTAAATTGCACCTGCCTTGATCTGCTGAACTGACCTATCCAATTATATTGTTCTGCTGGGTAATCTCCCACCTTCTTCCTGGGAGGGTAGGTGAGTCAGGTAACTTCACATCCTTTTAAAAAGTCCATGGATGAACACTCGAGTGTCATAAAATTCAAGGTTATGGGACTAGTGCAGATTTAACATAGTTTTGTCTGTCCCAGGAGAATGAGCTGAAGGGTCTCTTCTATACTGTATGATTCTACACCATCTTTAACAGGTTGGCTCAGTGGAAAGAACAGCTAAGGTATGATGAAGTAAATTTTCAATGCAAGTGCAATTTTGAAATTCTTATGATCTTAATGTCAATTCAAAGTACTAAGTCTGAAACGTTTGCCAGCACACTTTGCAGCTACAATAGAATGTGAAATATGTCAACTGGAGTAGTTCTCTGTTACCACCATTTCCAACGACCAGTGAGGAAGAAGGTGGTCAACAATCTGGCCAATCTGTGTCATCTGCAAACTTATCATTCCCTCAACCCCCTCCGCCCACCCCAATCTCACTTCCATAATGTACATCCATCACGGACAATAGGGGACCCAGCATTGATCCCTATGGTATGCCACCCTCTGCATCCTGCCACCAAGCCAAGTTTGGAACCAATTTACCAAGTTACCCTGGATCCTATGTGCTTTTACCTCCTTTATCAATGTCCCATGTGGCACCTTTGCAAAGGCTTTGCTGAAATGCTGAGTGCCAAATTTCTGTTGCATCTGTAACATGATATAGATTTCTGTCATGTCCTCGTCTACAAATTGATGCCTCAACTTCAATCATTGATTTCAGGCATTTCACAAACTGTAAGCATACTGACATCATCCAAGTCTCCCAACTGATTGAGATCCACGAGTCTCTGCTTGTACAGGTTGATCAGTTTGTAATATTTCCATTTCACACAGTATTTCTACACACACACACACACACACACACCTCCACGCCCCCCACCCCCCACCCACCCCCTCCCCGCCGCCAAGCAGGAATCAGGAACCATCATTCTGGTTCTTGGCGACAAAATCGCAACACTGTTAACACCATTCAAACAAGTTTCCATTACTACAGCTTGACAATAGCCATTCTTGAGGAATAGTCAAGGGTTTTACTTACTCAATACTATAGGCTCCGTGTGAACCAGCAGTTATGATATAAGCAAAACTTAAATCCGGAATCAAGGTCCACTTGAGAGCAAGCTCCCTAAAGAAGTGGATCTCATTCAGCTTTGCTTGAAAGTCATATTTGGGTCATAATGTTCAGTTTGAGTCTTGATGTCAAACTTGTCTTTCCCAGGCTTTGCATTAGAGAACTACTCTAAAGTTAATATAGTCTGATGCTAGCTTGCAGTATGACTGCACCCTGAATTAGTAATTATGTAAAATCAGTCCTGTCAAATGGACTGGCTCTGAGCTGTCAACTTCCAGGCATTGGAACCTACTCAAACACATTTCAAATAATAGTGAAGGAACTGGCAATCTATCATGCTGAGCAGAATTTAGCTTCATGACCCAAAGGAGAGGAGCCAATCTGCCCAAACTCTGAAATGTACATTCAATTTTCAACCTCTACCTTCCACAAAACAGCACACCGTTTGGCCAAAAAAAAATGAAAACATCCTAAAAATGACACTCAGATTACAAAAGTAAATGAGAGTCTTATTTTTTGTGAATCTGTTACAAGCAGCCTGTTGTTCCAGAGACATTTTCCCTAACCTATTCCATTTCAGAACTGGAGGATAAATGGCATTCGGGATTTGGCCACTGGGCACTGAGAGAAAATCAAAGCATGACAGAGTAAAGTTAGTCTGGGCATATGATGTGAAAATCTGTTTTTGTTTCTTTTGATAAATGCTATAAAAAAGGGAGAAATCAGTGAAGTGCATTTTGATGTTTAAGATCTATTTGATAGGGTAGCACCCAAAAAAAGATACAAAATTAGTAATTGTAGGATCACAATTCACATATGATCATGAAGTTAGAATTGGATTAAGGACAGAAAACAAAGTTGAAGCAAACACTCAAATAAAAGCAAAATACTGCAGAAGCTGAAGATCTGAATCAAAAACTCCAGGTATGATAAAAGACAAGCAAGTACTGGAGAAACCTAGTAGGTCTGGCAGCATCTATAGAAAGAAAGAGTTAAAATTTGGGTTCAATTACCATTTTTTTGGAACTGAATAAACATTGTTTATAAATCACCCAACTGCAAATCATGGAATATTGCAAGAATCAATCCTGGTCTTACTGAATGACAGAGCAGGCTCAAAAAGCCTAATACCCTACTCCTATCTATTATGTTACTCATGGTCAAAACATGGATATCAACTATTTATAATTTGTGCCAGTGACCAAATGTGTTAGACCTGTAAAAAACCTTGTTTCAGACTCAGTTGGAGTATTGTATTCAGTTCTAATCGGCATTCTTTTGAAAGGATGTGAAGGCCTTAGACAAAGTGCAGAAAAGACTTGTGATTATATCTGTGGGGGAAGGGACCTATTGTTTATTTAAGGCAGAGATAGATAGATTCTTCATCAGTCCGGGAATCAAGGGTTACAGGGAAAAGGCAGGAAAGTGTGCAAGAGGAATGCTGGATCAGCTATAATCCCCTTGAATGACAAAGCAGGCTCGAGGGGCTGAATTAGATTACTTACAGTGTGGAACCAGGTCCTTCGACCCAACAAGTCCACACCGACCCGCCGAAGTGCAACCCACCCATACCCCTTACCTAACACTACAGGAAATTTAGCATGGCCAATTCACCTGACCTGCACATTATTGGACTGTGGGAGGAAACCGGAGCACCCGGAGGAAACCCACACAGACACGGGGAGACCGTGCAAACTCCACACAGTCAGTCGCCTGAGGCGGGAATTGAACCCGGGTCTCTGGCGCTGTGAGGCAGCAGTGCTAACCACTGTGCCACCGTGCTGCCCTGAAAGGCCTCCACCTCATCATATTTCTGAAAGTCTAATATTTCAAGGATTAATTACCAAGACAGATTGGAGAATTTGATATGATTCTTCTTGGAGAAGTGAAGTTTCAAATGAGATGTCAAAATAATTTGATATTGAAGGGGGTGAGGTACTTCAAAAAAGGTTTATTGTATTCAGAAAAGCATGTTAAGAATTATTTGGATTCATCATTACTCGTAAAATTTATCAATAGCTGTAAGACTTTAAATTGTAAGTTAAGACCATGTAGAATTAGGGATCATAAGTGAAGTAAGCTTAAATCTTGGCAGGGCAGCTTGGTCACTTGTAATGTGAGAACTCATGGATACTCCCAGTAACCCAGATGGCAACATGAGCAGGAAGTATCAACAGCTACAAAATTTGAGATCCAGGTTTAGGGGTTTGAACAGTAGTTAGAGTTACTGCAATGCATTGCGAGGCTGAAAGCTACATGGACACTCGAGAAAGATGATCATACTGTCGGTTAGGAAAATGGAGGCAGAAAGCGATTGATGTGAAGTACTCATTTAGTATCTCCTCATCTTCTGCAGCTCCACAGACAGGCTCCCTTGCTGATCTTTTAGGGGCCCTATTCTCTCCCTAGTTACTCTTTTGTCCTTAATGTATTTTTAGAATCCGTTTGGATTTTTGTTAACCCTATTTTCCAAAGCTATCTCATGTTCCCTTTTTGCCCTCCTGATTTCTCTCTTAAGTATACTTCTACTGCCTTTATACTCTTTTAGGGATTCACTCAAACCCTGCTGTCTATCCCTGATATGTGGTTCCTTCTTTTTCTTGAACAAAACCTCAATTTCTCTAGTCATGCAGTATTCCTTACACCTTCCAGCTGTGCCCTTCATCCCAACAGGAATATACTGTCTCTGGACTCTGCTTATCTAATTTTTAAAGGCTTCTCATTTTCCAGTCAATCCTTTATCCGTGAATACCTGTCGCCAGTCAACCTTTGAAAGAACTGTCCTAATACCGTCAAAATTGGCCGTCCGCCAATTTACAGACAAAAAAACCTGCAAATGCTGGAATTCAAGATAGACAGAACACATCAAGCCAGGCAGCATCAAGAGGTGGAGAAGTAAATGTTTCAGGTGTAACTCTTTTTCAGGATGTAAGGGGGAACTTCAGATAAAGGGGGTGGTGAGGCTAGGGTGGTGAGTTGGGGATAGATGAAGACAGGTAGAGAGTTGGTCAATGGGAGGAATGAATCTGGTTGGTGGCAGATAGCCGTGGAAGGGATGTGGAGGGGCTGGGAAGGGAGTCGGGGACGGGGAGGGAGCTTATTTGAGAAGTCAATGTTGAGTCCTTTGGACTGTTGGCTGCCCAGGTGGAAGATGAGGTGTTGTTCCTCCAATTTGCGGTCTGATTCATTGTGGCAATGGAGGAGGTCAAGGATGATCATGCAGGAAAGGGAGTGGTTGGGGGAATTGAAATGAGTGGTGACTGGGAGGTTTGGTTGGCCTCTGCGGGCCCGGCTGTGATGCTCAGTGAACTGTTTCCTACATTTACGATCAGACTCCCTAATGTAGAGAAGACCATATCGGGAGCACCTGATGTCGTAAACTAGGTTGGAAAAGAGAGACCTGTGAACCGCTGACTCACCTGGAAGGACTGTTTGGGACCCTCTTTGTAGGACCATCCTGCCATGCTGGGGACAAGTATGGTGGATCTTCTTTGCATTCCCCTGATTTCAGTACTTATCCTTCCTTAAGTAACAGGACCAAAGCTGCATAGTACTCCAAGCAATGTTCTACGCAACTGAAGCAAAATTACATTACTTCTATCTCAAATGCACTTGTTCTAAAGACTATCATACTACTTCCCTTCCTAATTGTTTGCTCATGTGCATCTTAATCTTCAGTAACTTAATTGAGAATACTAAGGTTCTCTTATTACATCTGCATTTGAAATCTCTTACACTTTTAGAAATACTCTTTATTTATTCTTCCTCCCAAAGTGGATAACCTCCCACTTTCAAATATTATATTCCATGTGCCATGCTCATTCATAACTTGATTTCTTTCAAGTTTATAGAGCCATCTGGATTGAGACAGAAGTCTACAGACATCATATGTATAGTTTCCATATTACAACTTCTCTTAGAATGAGTTTCATAATATATATGTATGGTTTTGGGAGATGACAACACATTCAAAGATTTTGAAATGATATGGGAGATTGGAGATAGACTGGTAATGTTAAAGTAAAGTGGTTCGAAGAGGTTTTTTAAGAAGGGAAATGGTGGCAAATTTAACAAAGAGGGAGACAGTTTTTGAAAAGAGGGAATCATTAACAATATAAACTAACATGGGGGCCAGGAGGGGAATTTGTTGTTCAGTCGTTTGTTGGGAATAGAATCAAGGGAAGAAGTGGTGTTTCTCAAAGTCAGAATTACATCAGTGATAAAATGATGGAAGGAAGAGATAAAATACAGAAAGATGTAGGATCAAGGCTCAGACAAAAGACAATTAGAGAAGGTATGCATTGGCAGACTGGTGGTGGTTACCTGGTCTTAATTTTAATGAGAAAGAACACCGTGAGCATTTTAGAGTTATTCTTGGAGGTGAGTGGAAAAATACATGGGCAAAGCATTTAAGAAGGCATGTTATAGTAGAGTAAAAAATGCAAAACAGCCCTGAGCTTCCTTTCTCAAAAGGTTTAGCTGGAAACAGCAGGACCCAGTCATGGTTAATGTGGTCTAGTCAGATCTGTGGGGAATGGTGTAGTGCTGGGCTTAAAAATTCTGACTCCAAACCAGAGCATTAGGGGTTAATTGTTAAGGGTTAATTGTTCAAGCCAATGAACAATCGAAGCAAAGTGGAAAAATGCATGAAAATGGGCCTAGTGTGAAAAAAAATCCTTGTTTTCGTTTGGAGGGAAATACATAAACTTGATTGTGTGTGAGAACCATTCTTTCATGTAGTTCATATAGTGCTATCGAGAAATCTTTCAACTTGTTTTCTGCATGATGGAGTACTGAGAAAAGTGCTGAAAGAAATGGAGTAATCGTAATAATCTTTAGATTTAGAATAGTATTAATACCAGGGACAGAAGACAGAGTGTGTTGGTGGAGGGTTGTATTTCAGACTGGAGTCCTGTGACCGGTGGAGGATCGGTGCAAGGTCCATTACTTTTCGTCATTTACATAAATGATTTGGATTTGAGCTTAAGAGGTAAAGTTAGTAAGTTTGCAGATGGAGGTGTAGTGGACAGTGAAGAAGGTTGCCTCAGATTACAATGTGATCTTGAACAGTTAGGCCAATGGGCTGAGGAGTGGCAAATTGAGTTTAATTTAGATAAATGCAAGGTGCTGCATTTTGGGAAAGCAAATCTTCGCAGGACTCATACACTTAATGGTAAGGTCCTAAGGAGATGGGACTAGATTGGGTTGGGATACCTGGTTGGCATGGACGAGTTGGACCGAAGGGTATGTTTCCATGCTGTACATCTCTATGACTTAAAGCCAATTTACACGTATCTCAGGCATTAATGGGGAGTTTATGACATTCAAGGACCTGATCCTTAATTTAATTTCTTGTGCTTGATAATCCCTGAACAGGTTCTCTATCCTAGCCTTGCCTCTGTTGTTCGTCCCAACGTGGACTACAACAGTGGAATCCTACCCCTCCCGCTCCAATATCCTTTCAAGCCAGTCAGAGATGTCCTACACCTTGGCACTGGACAAGCAACACACTATGCAGGACTCCCAATCCGGCTTTCAAAGGATACTATCCATCCCCCTAATTATAGAACCCCTGTAACTATCACTTGTCTGTTTGCTCCCCTCTCTTGAATGGCCTTCTGCTCCATGAGCTGGCTCGTCCTCTCCACAGCTCTTTTCCTCATCCACAGAGGGAGCAAGTAGAGCATAGAATATCGAACCTGTATCCATGACAGTTTTCTTGAACAGTATGCAAAGGAATCAACATGGGAGCAAGCCATTGTAGATCTGGTCCTATGTAATGAGATCGGAAATAATTAATGACATAATTGTTAGGGATCCTCTTGGAAGGAGTGATCACAGTTTGGTTGAATTGAGAATACAGATGGAGAGTGTGAAGATTAAATCCGATACCAGGGACCTGTGCTTGAACAAGAGGGACTACAAGAGAATAAGGGAGCTCTTGCATAAGTAGACTGAAAACAAAGATTTTATAGTGGGACAGTTGATGAGCAGTGGAGGACTTTCAAAACAATTTTTCTTTGCTCAGCAAAGGTATATTCCAATGAAAAGGAAGGACTGTAAGAAAAAGGGAAATCTGCCATGGGTGTCCAAGGAAATAAGGCAGGCTATCAAATTGAAAGAGAAAGCATGCAAAGTGGCCAAAAACAGCATGGAAGTAGAAGATTGGGAAAACTTTAAAGGTCAACAGAAAGCCACAAAAAGAGCTATAAAGTAAGATAGAACGTGAGAAAAACTAGCACAGAAAATAAGACAGATCGCAAAAGTTTCTAAAATTTTATAAAATGAAGAAGAGTGGCTAAAGTAAACATGAGAAGGGGCATTTAGTTATGGGGTATGATGAAATGGCTGAGACATTGAACAGGTATTTTGTATCAATCTTCACAGTGAAGGACGTGAATAACATGGTAGTAATTGACAAAGTGATGAAGGTAGGTGAGGACCTGCAAACAATCATTATTACTGAAACTTTAACATTGTGCAAGCTAACGGATAAGTCTCCTGGCCCAAGTGGAATGTTTCCAGGATACTAAAAGAGATGGTGGTAGAAATAGCATGTCGTAATTTGGCGGTAATTTTCCAAAATTCACTGGAGTCTGGTGCTGTCCCAGTTAATTGGAAAATATCAAATGTGATGCCACTATTAAAAAAAAGCATAGTGGAAAAAGATGGGGATTTAGAGATCAGTTAGCTTAACCTCTGTAGAGGGGAAGATGCTTGAGTCTATTATCAAGGAAAAAAACAGCAAGGCTAGATAGAAATTGTCCCATTGGGCAGATGCAGCATGAGTTCATGAAGGGCAGGTATTCTATGAATTCTATGAATTTTGGAATTCTATGAAGACATTATGAGCAAGGTAGACAATGTGTTCTCTATGGGTGCAGTGCACCTAGATTTCCAAAAGGCCTTTGACAAAGTGCCACACACAAGGCTGCTGTACAAGATAAGGATACATGATGTTAGGGATAAACATGGATAAAGGATTGGTTGACTGACAGGAAGCAAAGAGTGGGGATAAATGAGTGGTTTTCTGGCTGGCAATTAGTGACTGTGCCTCAGGGATTGGCGTTGGGACCCGAATTACCGACAATTAAAAGGTTAAAGAGTTGGCCATGACTATACATTAGAAAGTTTGCATAGCACATATGATTTGGGAAGGCTAAGTGGGCACTGATCACAAGGAAAGAATATAATGATTTAAGATAGAGTTTTAATGGAGTCACCAGTCAAAATTTTCTGAGCGCCATAGAGCCTTGACAAATTATTGTGTCCCCTAGTGGACATGGTATAGCATCCTGATCTTGTAGGCCTGAATCCTGTCCTATAAAATCCTAGCGGGAAGGCAGGTGTGCCTTCCTTAAAAATGCCATGAATTTAGCAACATTATCCCCTGTCACTTTCTCAGGTTTCCCACCCTATCCCACCATTGTTCTTAGAGACTTCTCCCCTGCCACCAACTTCCAGTCTCCCTTCCCAATAGAACACCTGAGTCTTGCCAACCTTTGAGCATCAAAATGGGTTCCCATTCAGGATAAGGTGGATTGGGATGATTTCTGAGAACAACATGTCGTGAAGCCAACCAGGGAGCAGGTAATCCTGGATTAACCACCAAGTGAAAGATCTCCTGGGAAGTAGTGATCCTGACATGATAGAATTTAATATTCAGTTTCAGCGAAAGAAACATATGTCAGAAACAACTGTGTTTGACTTAAATAAAGGTATTTACAAAGAAGTGAGGATAGAGTTAACTGTACTGGACTGGGAGACAGATTAACAGGAATGATAGTCGGCGAGCAATGGCAAACATTTAAGGAGGCAATTCATGATTCTGAGCAAAAATATATACATGATAAGAGGAAAGATTCTCAGAGAGGGATATATTCCAAGGACGTTAAGGAGAGTAGAAAGTTGAAAGAAAAAAGCATATAAAAAGGTAAAAATCAATGATAGTCACGAAGACTGGAATAAATGTAAAATTCAGCAAAGGAAGACTATTGAAGAAAATAATATCTGAGGGCAAACTAGTCAGGGTTATGAAAACTGAAAAAAAGAGTTTCTTTCAATTTGTGAAAAGGAAGAGAGAGAAGGTCAAAGTGAACATGGGCCCCTTGGAAAATGAATCTGTGATACAGTTATGGAGGATAAGGGAATGGCAGAGGAGTTGAACAGATATTTTTCACCAGTCTGTACACTGAAAGATACTAGAACGTGCCATTAACATTAAAGAATATGCGGGAGGAATAAATACCATCACCAACTGTTAAGAAGTAGTATTCGTCAAAGTAATGAGCTAATGTGCCTGAGAATCTTAAAAGTAGTAGCTACATTGAAATCAGCCACTTTAGTTGTAAGTTTCCAAAAATCCTTGATTGCTGGAGAAGTACCAGAGTATCAGAAAATGTGGCACCATTTTCAAAAAAAGGAGTGAGGCAAAACACTGGTATCTGTAGGCTGAACATCGATTGTTGGAATAATGTTGGAACAAAGAACACAGAAAATTACAGCACAGCAAAAGGCCCTTTGGTCCTCCAAGCCTGGAATGAATGATTAAGGAAGTGTTGGCAGCATGTTTGGAAAATTATAATCTATCCAAGCAGATTCAGCATGGATTCATTAAAGGAAATCAATTCAGAGTGGATAGAAGGGAATTAGTTTCACCAGGCCTTTCAGCAGGCATTCGATAAGATACCTCATAAAAGATTAAGTTATCAATTCAGTACCCATGGTGATGGATGTAGTTTATTGCATGTGATTAGCTAGTGATTTAGCTAATGGGCAGGAAACTGTGAGAGGGGGATAAGGAATTCTTTTTCAGGTTAGCAACCTTATTCATGAGGGTTCTGCAGGGGTGAGTGCTGTTTAAATATATATTAATAACCGAAGGAAGAAAGCAAATGTACTGTAGCCAAATTTGCAGAAAGCACAAAAATAGATGGAAAAGCAATTTATAAACAGTTTTCAGAGAGATATTGAGAGATAAGTGGAAAGAAAAGGTGGCTAATGGAGTATTGTAAAATGCAGGTAAATGTGAAATTGTTCATTTTGGAAGGGAGAACAAAGAAGAGTATTATTTCCATGGAGTAAAGCTGCAGAATGCTGTACCAGAATGTTATGATATCTTTAGCTGGTTATTGCATTAGGAATAAATCTTCTTGATACAAACAGAGATTATACTGTCACTTTTTAAAAAATGTATTCATGCATAGGATATCGGTGTCACTGCAATGTTTGTTACCCAACAGTAAGTGCTTTGTGGTGTCTAAACACAATTCCAGGTCAATGTTGGGTGTTCACCTGGTTTTATTATGATTTTTTTCTTTTGTGATTCTTTCCAGAATACTGTAACCTCTGAGGTGTTACCACACTTAATAGTCTTTATAATAATGTCAGATTTCCTAATAAAGGCAGGCAGAGAGTCAGTTCTCAATAAGTGATTGTGCATCATCTTGAACATGTGCTCAACTGAATGATCTGTAATATTTTCATATCCCAATTGTTTTTTGATAAAGTGCGCCTAATGACATTGCACTGGTTAATTAACTCCAGAAACATTCCTAGATAAAATCACAAAATTTGATTCCATTGAATTAGTTACGGTTTTCTCATTCTCAGCTTCATGGATACATCTCCTGGAGAATTTTCTCCAGCAGTCCAATGTTGCTCCCAACACTTCAGGCACTTGTGAAATGAAATTTCAATTGACACTTCTTTTGTAACCTTGATTATCCCTTACAGGCCATTAAATACACCAACAAAAAGCTTGTGGCTACGGCTGTGACTGTGATAGATAACAAATATTCCATTTATACCTGTTTAAGATTTGATTCTATTTGATAGTATTGATCCATGATAATCATTTGAAGCATTTTGTTACATAGTGTGAATCAATTAAACACTTCTTCGAACACATATACCTTTCAGCAATTAATTATCCTGTCATAAAACTAAATTTACCATCCACATACCAATATGGTTTACATATGAAACTAAATGCCAACCATTTTTAAATCATCTAGAATTACCATTATACATAAACTAATCTCTACAGTATCACTTGTTGAACAAATGCTTCTAAATTTACTGTTTTGAATATTTTCAAAATGAAGACCATGCAGACAAGTGGACAGGATTTATTTTTTTCCAGATAACAAGAGTGCGAAGCTTATCACTATTTCTGTTTCCTCACAACAAGCCAAAGTTTGCTATAAACTATTTGATAAACATTAGTGGTCATATTAGATTAATGGCTGAATTATCACTGCAACATGTCAATAGTGGTAGGGTGGCTCAGTGGTTAGCTCTGCAGCCTCACAGCGCCAGGAATCCAGGTTCGGTTCCACCCTCGGGCAACTGTCTGTGTGCAGCTTGTACCTTCGCCCTGTGTCTGTGTGGGTTTCCTCTCACAGTCCGAACACGTGCAGGTTAGGGTGTCCTGCCACTGGGAAGTGCAGGGTTATAGGGTAGGTAGGGGTTGGGTTTGGTTAGGGTGATCACATTGACGCATTCTGTGGGCGGCACGGTGGCACAGTGGTTAGCGCTGCTGCCTCACAGCGCCTGAGACCCGGGTTCAATTCCCGCCTCAGGCAACTGACTGTGTGGAGTTTGCACGTTCTGCGTGGGTTTCCTCCGGGTGCTCCGGTTTCCTCCCACAGTCCAAAGATGTGCAGGCCAGGTGAATTGGCCATGCTAAATTGCCCATAGTGTTAGGTAAGGGGTAAATGTAGATGTAGGGGTATGGGTGGGTTACGCTTCGGCGGGGCGGTGTGGACTTGTTGGGCCGAAGGGCCTGTTTCCACACTGTAAAGTAATCTAATCTAATCTAATCTAAATAGTCACTGCACCCGCATAGTCAAAGTGACACAGTCTTTTAGTCCAACTGTTGATATATTCCAAAACCGTCTTTACAGTATGTCCTGTGTTTGGTTCCCTAATTCAGTTTTCTGTCCAATGATGTGTCCTGTATGTAGATAAATAAAAAAGGTAGATTTTCAAAATCCAACTAAAAATATGAATTCTTACATTCTAAAATACAATCTAATCACTTAAATGTGTACTGTTAGCAACAATATGAAAATATTCAAACCATTTGAGTCATTGTTGAGGCATTGTTTATAAGAAAGAGGTGGGAGATTTTGCTGGAAATGTAAAAATGATTGGTTCGTGTTTTAGCTCCATAGGAACAATGCAATTGTTTGGGAGTGGATAAAGATGAGATTTGCCAGGCTATTGCCTGAAAATTTAAGTCATGAGGAAGGTGGTGGTGTGATGCTAATCCAGAATCCCAATCTGATGAGCTAGACATATTGGTGTTAATCCCACAATGAGAGATGGTGAATTCTAAATTCAAATCTAATTTGGAAGTATTTTTAAAAATAGCTAGTACAAAGGCAACCATATCACCATTGACAATTGGGATAAAAACCCAGCTGGTTCACTAATGTTCTTTTGGGGAAGGAAATCTGTCATCCTCATCTAATGTGACTCACATCAATGTGGTTGATTATTAATTGCCCTTTGACATAGTCCTAGAAATCCATTCAGTTCCAAGGGCAAATAAGGAAGTGTTATCTCAGCCAGTGATGTCAACGTCCCGTGAATGAAAACAAAGAAAGATTTGAGTAGGTCTGTGTCTGCTTTCTCTTGGACAGAGGAGGCGAGGGAAAGACATAATTCAAGTGATATTATAAGGGGCTACCAGGTGTCGATAGGTATATATTATCTGCCTTGTTTGAAGGGTTCATGACCAATGACATGGATTCAGTATAAGCAGTTTGGATGGGAATTATTTTCATTCAGAGGGTTTTGGGGATTGGGCACCCACCGCCTGGAGGAAGATATCTTCACAACATTTTACAAAATGTTTGTACCCTAGCGTGTAGACCAGTGTTGGAAAGTGGAATTAAACTAGATGGCAACTTGGCATGGTGCTGATATAATTTGCTATATGGCTTCAGCTGTTATGTAAGTTTCTATGATTTGATGATCAGATGGTTCCTGTGCAGAGCACATATTGTAGTCACTTTTCACCTCCAGCTTTATGTTGAACTGGCTGAGAGCAGCTTCATGCACCTCAGGTCAGATGACAAAGAGACAGCACTCATTTGAAATGGGTCAATAGAATGCATCCCTTTATAGTTATGTTGAAAATGGCTGACAGAATGCATCCCTCAGAAACTGGAGTACATTATGGCACAGAAGAAACCATTCAGCCCATCATATCTGCATGGGCTGAATAAAATAGTCATCCACCCTGTTTCTAGTACATAATGGTTGAGGGTTTCTGCCTCAACCACCAAAGTCAACAATAAATTATAGAAAACCAGACCCCTCCAGGCAAGAACTTTTTCCTTTCCCATTTAATTCTTTGCTAATCATATTAAATGTGTGCCTCCTGACAGTTGACCTATCCAATCTTTCCTTAGACTAACAATGTTCAAGACCTGGCAACATGCCTGCAAATATAGTCCATAATCTCTCCCAAACAATGATATAATTTGCTGATCAGAACTGCACATAAAACATTAGCTTTGACCTAAACCGTGTATCATATAGTTCTATAATTATCTCCTGCTTGTGTATTTACTCTATCTGCCAAACAAGGTAAACATCTCATCTGTCTTTTAACTACCTTATCTAACTGTGCTGCCCCATTCAGGGATCTATGAAAAACAAAGGATGCTGGTGGGGTGAAGTCTGCACTCTTACACAGAAATAAAATTGGAAATCCCAGTGAAATAGTGAGGCCCAGCCAAATTCACTGTTGCGTTATCCTATTGGGGGCTGTGGTCATCTCCAAATCTCTACTGATGGCAATGCCTGGTGATCAGAGAGGGAATGGTGAACAGTTAGCATGCATCATACGCCAGGCCCCTCACCAAGAGTTGAAACATCCTCTTTCCAAATCTATCCATTAAAATGGTGACAGTGGTTTCCACTGCCACCGAGAGCTCTAGTTATTTTAAGCTCTGCAGTTAGACAGCAGAAGCAGTAAGCATCTCCATAGTTCCTGATAATGTCCTATTTACTGAATATGATGGAAGATGTGATCACACAGTGCATAATAAACAGTTTTAATCTTATATTTATAGAGCCATAGAGTTATACATCACAGAAACAGACTCTTTGGTCAACTCGTCCACATTGACCAGGTATCCTAAACTGATCTAGTCCCATATGCCAGCATTTGTCACTATCTCCCCAAGCCCTTCCTATTCTTGTACCCTTCCAAATGCCTTTTAAATATTGCAACTGTACATACCTCATCACTTCCTTTGGCAGCTCATTCTATACATGCACCACCCTCTGAATTAAAAAGTTACCCCTCACATTTCTTTTTAATCTTTCTCCTCTCACCTTAAATGCATGCCCTCTGGATTTTGATTCTCCCACCCTGAGATAAAGGCCTTGGCTATTCACCCTATGCATGCCCCTATTGATTTTGTAAACATTTATAAAGTCAACCCTTAGCCCCTGAGTCTGGAGGGAAAAGGGTTCCATGCTGTCAGCATCACCCAATAGCTCAAACTTGGTCTTTTGGAAATTTCAGTGATTCTTGAATTTCCTTTGTAATTCTGGTTTGTCTTTGCCCTATCCTTAATTAAGCTCAGACCCGTTGGTCAAGAATGAATGGTTTATCTTTCAAAGGACTGGAAGCAAGAAAAAGGATCCAACTGATGATCAGAAGGACCAGTGCAATCAGTACACACCGAAAAACCATAGTGTACGGATTCAAGAAAACTGGAAAAGAAACAAGACAATAATGATTAGATAGTTTCAGGATCTACGCTCGCACGTGACCAGAAACTTTAGCTTCTTCACCTTTTGGTCGAACAACGCAGAAGAGAGATATTAAATTTTCATTATAAAATGGTGATTTTAAGTGCAGTAAATGGGAAATTCCTTCAACGATCGAATTAAAGTATATTACTGAGGATGATGACGGAGAATGCTGGAGAATCTCAGCAGGTCTGGCCGTATCTGTGGAGAGAGAAACAGAGTAACCATTTGGAGTTCCAGCATGACTTTTTCAGTTCTGACTTGAACTGATAACTCAATTTCTCTCCACAAATGCAGACCGATCTGCTGAGTTTCTTCCGCCAATTTCGGTGATCGTTACTTTAGTTGTGTCTGATCTCTGCAGTAAAGATGACATTATCAGCAAGCGGGTTGGTCTTTTGTCATTCAGGACGCTTGAGAATTACGCTGAAGTTCCAATACTATTTAGCACTATGCCAGCAAATCTCTTAATGTTAATGATAGAATTTAAAATTCTCAGTTTGGTAATATCTGTGAAGCAATGTACCTTGGTGAGAAATTGGATCAAAAGATGTCACATTAGCTGGACATTGGAGGGTGACATGAGATACTTGACAAGTATAAACAGTTCCACTCTGGACGGACTTCAAAAGGTTGGAAACCTTGTAAAGCCTATTTTTGTTCAGTTCTTCGTTTGTCTCTGAGTGGATTGTGATTTCAATTCCATCTTTGTACCATTTGAGAATGATCGCCTCTGGATAAAAGTCATTTGTTTCACACACGATGTCCAGAAGAGAGGAGTTTGGTGATACCCTGGAGAGAATCTGCAGCGGAGTTGGAGAAACTGTAGGAAGAAAAGGCAAACAAGTAAGATTTAACATTTAGGTTATTTGGTCTTGAATGGAATTTTGTCATTTTTTTTTAGATTTGATTCCCTACAGTGTGGAAACAGACCTTTCAGCACAATAAGTTCACACCGACCCTCCAAAGAATAACCCACTCAGACCCATTTCGCTTTGACTAATGCTAAGTGGTAAAGGCTGAGGGCAGGGAGGGAAGCAGAGTCCCTGCTCTTGAGTGTTATTTAGATGCATTCTGCTGGAAAGTGCACAATGTGAATGTAAAAAGTAATGATGAAAATGCCTATAGTAGGTATATTTCAATATGATGCAGTTAGTGTTTTTGGTATATAATAGTTACAACATTTTATTCACCATATAGTCAGAAGGTAATTCTACTTATTTTGTGAGTTCCAAACAAAACTTTTGAAGATTTTTTTTACTGAACCTCATTCATTTACATTGGATTAAATTGACTGAAATGATTGTGTTGCATCACTTTTATTTTACTGGATTGGGAACAGCACTGTTCCAACCTCCGAAAGAGGCATTTAATTACTTTCACGTAATAGCCAAAATTGCATAGGTTTATCATCAGAATAACATACTAAAGTGGTAAATAGTCTCCATTTTTAAAAACATACGTTAATACAGTTCATCCATGTTGCTACATAGATGCATATTCAACATTAAATTATCGTGAAATTGGAGAAAGGTAAATCTGTCAATGCATAGAAAACATTTTACCATAAAACAACGGGGCTTAAAATGAAATGCATAATATTTTCTTGTATAAAATATTTTGTTTCAGTCAACCTCTTTACAGGTTAATGAATACTTAATTCATTCAAAAATGACAAACAATAGCAACATACAAGTGAAATTATCTGGTGTAAATTAGAAAATGTTATAAATGAAAATTTCGAAGATAATATCTTATAACATAACACATATGAAATGGTACGTAACAGCACATTTACCGTTACATTAGGTAAAGGTTATTTTGCAGGTCTCACAGTGGAAAAAGAATCAAAAATATTGTTGTGCAATTGAAACAAGCATATAAAGTGCGGGAGTAAATCAGCAGATCTGGCAGCATCGGTGGAGAGAAAGCAGAATGAATGTTTCAGGTCCAGAACTGGATTTGCTGTAACATTAGTTCTCTCTGGTGGTTCACTGAAAAGCATCCAGCGTGTTCCAGAACAATGCACAGTATACTATAGCATTTATGGAGAGAGACAGATCTCACATTTCATGGTACGAAACGTACAACATTGTCATTATTGAAAATATCAGCTATGTCTCTGCTTTATCACATACGTTTGCAGTTTAACACAGCGAATGTATTGAATGACAAAGTCGCAAACAGGCTGTTGCCTAAATATTACATTGGCTGCAATATACTTTTAAAAACCATGGCTACTGAAGATTTTTTTGATAGCTTTGACTTACTGTGAATATTTTCAGTGCTTTTCTAACAGTGCAGATCAATTGTTCCAAAGTGGGAATTGCTAACAGAAGTGATGTAAAATACAGGAGCAGTATCAGACTATTTGGCCCATTGGGTCTGCTTAGCCATTCGATCATATTTCTGATATATTTCTCAACCCCATTTCCCCCATCTTCTCCCGTTAATCTTTGACTCCCTTACTAATCAAGAACCTATGTCACTCCGTCTTAAGTACACTCAATGACTTTGCCTCCACAACTTCCGGTGACAACGAGTCCCACAGATTCATCACCCTACGAAGAAAATTCTCTTCTTCTCAGTTTGAAAGAGTCATCCCTTCACCCTGAGGGTACGCTCCGCCCCCACCCCCGGCTCCTTTACTCTCTTACTAATGGAAGTTCTCCAACTCCATTCCATCTTGCCTCAGTATTCTGTAAGTTTCAACGCAATCCCCCATCATCCTTCTAAACGCCTTTTGTACAAACTCAGAATCTTCAACAGCTCTTTCATCACTGGGATTATTCTTGTAAACCTCCTCTGGAACCCCATCAATGCCATGACATCCTTCCTTCGATGTGGAGCCCAAAACTGTGAACAATATTCCAAATGCAGTCTGACCAGAGCCTTATGTAACCTCAGCAGCACATCCCTTCTTTTGTATTCTAGTCATGAATGCTCATATTGCATGAGCCTATCTAATTCCCAACCTGCATATTAACATGAAGAGAATCCTGGACTAGAACACTGAAGTCCCTTTGTGCTTCAGATTTCTGATGTGTTTTCCCATTTAGAAAATAGTCTATGTGTCTATTCTTCCTAGGAAAGTGCATTTCCCAATTATATTTCTCTGACTCAGCCATTCTTCTAGCCTATCCAAGTCCTTCTGCTGCCTTCACGCTTATCAACACTACCTATCGCTCCACATATCTTCTTGTCATCTGCAAATCTAACAATAATGCTTCTGTCCAGATCGTTCAAATAAAACGTGAATGATTTGGTTCAAACATGGCTCGTGCGAAGGTCCACTGGTCACTGGCTGCCGTCCTGGAAAAAGGTCCTTTTATCCCAAATCTCTGCTTTGTGCAAATCAGCCGATCCTCTATCACCTTGCTCTTAACAAGGCTGTAATGTTATTCAGAAACCTTCTGTGCAGCATGTTGGAAAAAACCTTCTTTCCTATCTCTCTTCCCCCCCCCCCCCCGTTGTTGTATCAATGCCGAAGCAAAAAGCAGCGAGCAGAATTAATTGGGAAGAACTTAAACTCGTATTCAGGATGGAGTTGATCTCATACTTCACAGGGCTTGAATTCTGAAATATTACCATTCATATTCCAAAAAAACTTTTATTTTCAACATAAATAATAAATAATTATGTATTTTAAACAAATAAACTAACAATTAAATATCAGGTGTGCATAAGCAATTACAGATTTTATTCGATGCTAGTTTGTCAAACATTTCACTTAAAAAAAATTTGGCATGAATCCGATCACATTAATTTGCAGATCGGTTCTTGCTACCATGACTAAACAATACAGATGTCATTGCAACAACTTCCCTTAAATTTTAGGTTTGACACCCATTATATTTTACGATCAGTTAATCGAACAGGGAAGAAAACGTCTAGTACAGTTGATCGTGAATTCAAAACCAGTAGTGTACAGGACGTTGAAGATTAACTTCAGACTAACCTGCAATAATTTTGATATATGAAATATTCCAAATTACTCTCTTCAAACAGTAGCACTTGCCAAATACTTTCATCGTTGAGCCAGTTCCATGTACAATGCTGTTTCCCAGGGTTTTCCCTCAGCAGATGTATACCCTGGAATTGCGTGCACGCACGAACATTCCGGAGATGCAAGGAGCCGCCTCCTTGTTTAAACAGGAGAAATACCTTCCTGCTGTCTGTTTGCAGAAATGTATTTTCACCAAGTTGCCACCAATAAACCTTGACATTGGAGACGTCTTGAAAACTGGGAAATGTACAATAGGAGGTAACGTTTGAACCTACTCGGGCGTTCGTGCTCATCGGAGCCTGGAAGACTTGGAAATGAGCGTTAACAGCAGCTGTAGGGAAACAGTTATACACAAAACATGAAAGTCAACGAATAAGACTAATTATAAAAACTGACTGAGAGGAGCAGGAACCTGGGTGAAGGAGCAGTAGACAATACCTATACTGATGGTTCCTCCGACCCATATGTACTGAAGAACACTTACGAGAAACATCTTTTACAAGAGAAAAGTATCACTTGCTGCCAGGAAGCACACAGAGTCAATGAATTGCTCTTGAGACCTGAATATTATTGAGGAGCGGACACCTCAATGTCACCCCAAAGCGATCAGAACATGGAAGGCGTTCCTTCCAAACCAGGGTCACAGTGAGACCGAGTGAGCAGACTCATTGTCATTAAAGGTATGTTTTGGTAACAGGAAGACTGAAGTTCGGTGATCAGGTTCTTCACATGACATTCAAAGGAAAGTTGATGCAGTCCAGTGAGGTTACTTATACCCTCTCCACCACTACCCCGCTCCCAACCCCCGAACAAAAACATGAAGCAAATTCTGAGCAAGCGAGAAAGTTCATCAAGCAAGTAGCAAGAAATCGAATGAATTGACGTTTTGGTCACAAAACTTCCTCGAGTCCACTAAAATAAAAGAGCATCCGCTTGTCTCCCTTTGATCTCTCTAAACTTTCTGGTTGGAGAGTTGTGTAAAATATCATTGACATCGACACAGACTTTTCATACTGGCTTCCGCAGTTAATATTGCATCTCACATGTCAGCTCGAACCATTCTTAATAACCTCTCTGTGAAACCTTTGGTGATGTTTTGTTAAATCAGATACACTATAATACATTAATGCAAAACATTGTTGCTAAATGTAAGTAATCAGACAAAGCATTGCAGCAAGGCTTCGTGCTAAAAGGCTGCGTGTCAAAAACATAGTGACCAAAGGCTGTTTGCGAAGAAGTACCGTTAGACAATTAACAAACCGTGTTTTGTGTTTACCTCCGTGGTTCAGCTGCAAACCCGATCAGTCTTGACTTTCCAACGATTCAAACCTGTCATTATAGATATAGTTCCGTCCTAACAACTTCTATTAATCGGACGTGGCGTGTGTGCTACTGAGGAGTGTGGGCTCTCGAAGTTAACATCTCTGTGCAATATATCATCTGTTATTCGCTCATACTTGAGACCTGCATCGTCACAGTTTGTACGTGTGGAACAACACATCCGTTTGATTTAATTCAGCTGATTGATCAACATTTTTCTCAAGCAAAATTTGTTATATGCACCACCATGAGTATATAAAATTAGTGTTTATATCTTATTTACAAAACTATACACTACTTAGCAACAGGAATAGGGCCTCCCAAACATTAATATATCCTTCAATTGACTTTAAATATCAATTCTACATGCACTACATTCGACACAAGTATATTTGTTTTTTTTCCCGATATGCATTAATCCTACTGTGAGACGCAGTCTAAATCGACGTTTTCCACAGGTATATGGGAATATAGAAACACGAAAAGGCCATTCACTCCGTCGGCCTGTCTGGCCAATCCGTGAGATTACAGCTGATCTAGGCCTAAAATCAGAAACCTGACTTTGGCCAATAACCCTTCATGCCTTCGTTGAAAAAAAAAACTCTCTGAAATTTAAAGTTAGTAACTGATCTAGCATCCCCAGCCATTTACCATTTCATAGCATCATGGAGTGATACAGCACATACAACAAACAACAGACCCTTAGGTCCAAACCATCTGTGCCACCTAGATATCATAAACTGATCTAGTCTCATCTGCCAGCATTTGGCCCATATCTTTCTAAAGTGTCCTATTCATCTATCCACCCAGACGTGCCATAAATGCTGTAATTGTACCCACCTCCACTACTTCCTCTGGTACCTCACTCGATACACAGACCACACATTGCGTGAAAAGGTTGCCGCTCAGTTCCCTCTTAAATCATTTCTCTCAACTTTAAAACTATGTTCTCTGGTTTTGTACTTCCCTACTCTGATGAAATGACATTGGCTATTCATCTTATCCATGTCCCTTATAATTGTGTGAACATCTCTAAGGTCATTACTCAGCCTTCAACTCTCAAGGGAAAAAAACAGCCTTTCCCTATAGCTGAAGCCCTCCAATCACATTAACATCCTTGTAAATCTTTTCCGAACGCCTTCAAGTTCCAAACCATCCTGTGTGTGTGGAGATGCTTCTGAAGATCTCTCATGAATGGCTTAGCTCTAAGTTTTAGACAATGACCCCCAGTTGCCGAATCTCCAACCAGTACAAATAGTCATTTTTGTCTACCCTGTCTTTTCCTGTTGATCTTGAAGTCAGAACACAAGACAGATCTTTGCCTGATACTGATGATCATTTCTGACAAAGTGCTAAGACTGCCCGAATTGCTCTCTTTCAAATAAAAGTTAAAATCATGGCATTTTATTTCATCAAATTAATGCACTTATTTGGACAGCACGGTGGCTCAGTGGTTCGCACTGCTGCCTCACAGCGCCAGGGTTCGATTCCAGCCTCGAGCAAAACTCTGTGTAGAGTTTGCACGTTCTCCCCGAGTATGCATGGGTTGCCTCCCGGTGCTCCGGTTTCCTCCCACAGTTACAAAGATGTGCAGGTCAGATTAATTAATGCAAAGGTGCCCATAGTATTCGGTGGATTTGTCAGAGGGAAAATGGGTCTGGGTGGGTTACTCTTCGGAGTGTCGGTGTGGACGTGTTGGGCTGAATGGCCTGTTTCCACACTGACGGGAATCTAAAAAAAAACCCTTTTTTTAAAGAATAGATTTAGCTGGTCATTAATCCTGTTTCCGTGATGTGAAATCTCTATGCAGTCTAAAATCTGTCTCACTTTAATAACACATAACCAAGCAGAAATGACTGTGTGACATCCTCAGACTCGGAAATATAATTTATGGATTTAAATTGCTTCTTTATTGTTCTGAACCAAATATTGACGATTTTAATGAGTCATGTTCTGATTTCGTGATTTAAATTATCCTGGTCTTGCAATTACTGTATTTCTGTACATGACAATTTTTCAGTTTTCCCAAATATCTCTGGTGGATTAGATTGCATAAAGTGTCAAAGTGCTTATGAAGATGCTTTTCACTCTTCCCTGCTGTTGATCCGATGGCCTCAACTGTTGGTAAAGATCAAATCTAGAAGCAGTTGTTGGAGAGTTCATTTGGATTTCTGACAGAGGGAGAATACAAAAGTTCATAATTTTAAATACATTAAATCTTTCATTCAAGTTATAACTATAAGAAAACAGAGTTGGAGTTGATGCATTTATTAAGGGTGATATAGTGGTTACTTTAGTTAGAAAATGAAGCCTTATACACAGAGATTTTTAAAAATACCAAAAAGCAGACATCATCAGTGTGCAGAGGACAGGAAGAGTGTGAAATCACATTGAGTCCAAGCTGGGTGATCAGTAAAAGGCGGAGTAATATTAATGGGGACTTCATTCTCTCTGATATGAATTCAAAAGCAAGGTAGGTAAAAGGGACAGGAGAAAGAGATTCAAAAGTGTGTAGAGGGAATTTTTCTGACCCTCAGACAATTGGATGTCGGAGAAGAGAATGACCCAAAGGAAATACGTGAAATAGAGGAACATCGAGGCAATAGTGACGACAATCTAAAAAGAAGTCTGATACTCATAGAGTGGGATATAGCTATGGTAAACATCACAATAGCACATTGGCAAAAATGTATCTGATTTTGAGGGCTTGAGCCTGGAACTTGGGAATACAAAATTGCAACATAATTGACACAATGATGCAGAACAAAAATGGCAAACATTTAAAATGTTTTTCAACTGATAACCATGTTCGGTTAACGGAGAGGGACAATGTAAACATTAATAAGTCTCCACGAAGAGATGAAGAGATAAAAGACTTGGATATTCAGCACATGGATATGAGGTGATAAGAGAGTTAATGCAATTGGGAGGACTAACAAGGCAAGAGAGTACACGTTGGATGGTAGCATCCTATGAACTACAGAATATCAGAGAAACTTGCTATGCATGTCCATAGTTCCTTCAAGTTGATGCCGTTAATTTATTTCAGAAGGCACATGAGTTACTTGCTTTTATTAGTCAAGGCAATGAAAACAAGAGAATGGAAGTTATAATAGAGCAGTTTCTAATGTGACTCATGTCAAAACTGGACTGCTATTTGCAGTTCTGTTTGTCACGTGATAGAAAAGGTATGTGATTGCAGAAGACTGGGTGTTTGACCAGGATGCTGGCTCGGATGAAAATAATCAACTCTGAAGAGAGGCTCGGTAGTTTGAGGTTCTTTTTCTTGGCACTGAGAAGGCTGACTAGGACCTAACTGAGGTGTACATAGAGAGGATAGGTTGGAGAAATTCTCCCACCCTATCCCCACCTTGTAGAAGGTCCAGTGACCGGGGGAAACTGTTTCAAGATAAGGAGCAGTATACTTAGATTTTTTTTTCCATCCATACGTTGGTTGGTATCTGGAACTCACTACATAAAAACATGATAGAGACAGGTACAATCAATAACTTGGAGTATTTAGATGAGCAGATCTAGTGCTGAAAAATATGATTAGTACGGTTAGATGTCATAGGTTGTTTTGGATGCATGAGTTGAAGGGCTCGTTTCCATGCTACAAAATCTCAATGCTTCTATGACTGGTTTTACTACTTAATGAAAGGACTGATGGTGGGGAGGCAAAATGGAAGCACAAATAAGAACACAATTTGTTAAATTAGAATCAAACGTGTACATTGTAAAATTTTGTCTGGGGGCTCCAATTTAAAGTAAAGGGAGGCAGGATTGGAGACAGGCACATTAAGAGTTAGGCAGGAAAATAATGATAGATAACAACAGATTATATAAACCGTAAAATTGACAAAAAGGTTGATGTGATGGTGGGGGCAGTGTGATCAGGAATTTGATCATTACATTTAAATCCATTAAATAGAACAGATTGAATCAACGAAACGAAGTCAAATATGATGAAATTGTTAGAGACAGGAGCAGACGTTATGGGAAAGTATTTATTTGGGAGAGGGA
Organism: Chiloscyllium punctatum; assembly: GCF_047496795.1. Lineage (NCBI taxonomy): Eukaryota > Metazoa > Chordata > Chondrichthyes > Orectolobiformes > Hemiscylliidae > Chiloscyllium > Chiloscyllium punctatum. The sequence goes on along the minus strand of NC_092764.1, from coordinate 67,217,120 downwards.
GAATTTCAATGCTATTAGGCAGGAAGTGGGGCACCTCAACTGGGAACAGATGTTCTCAGAGAAATGCACAACAGAAATATGGAGGTTGTTAAGGAAGCACTTGCTGATCATGCTGGATAGTTTGTCCCACTGAGGCAAAGAAGTGATGGTAGGTTGAAAGAACCAAGAGTGACAAGGGATGTGGAACATCTAGTCAAGAGGAAGAAGGAAGCTTACTTAAGGTTGAGGAAGCAGGGGCCAGTCAGCGCATTAAAAGGTTACAAGGTAACCAGGAAGGTATTGAACAATGTATTTAAGAGAGTGAGAAGGGGGCATGAAAAGCTTTAGCGGGTAGGATTAAGGAAAACCTTAAGGCGCTCTACACTTCTGTGAGGAATAAGAGGATGACCAGAGCAAGGATAGTGGAGGGAACTTGAGTCTGTAGCTGAGGAAGTAGGGAAGGTCCTTAATGAATACTTTGCTTCAGTATTCATTATTCTTGTCATTTCTGAAGACAGCGTGAAACAGACTGATAGGGTGGAACAGGTTTATGTTAGGTAGGAGGATGTGCTGAAAAATTTGAAAAACATAATGGTAAATAAATCGCGGGGGACAGTGGGATAAACCCTAGATTACTACAGGAAGTGATGGAAGGGATTGCTGCAACTTTGACGGTGATCACTGCATCTCCACTGTCCACTGTCCACGCAGATGATTGATGGGTGGCAAATGTTATTCCCTTGTTCAAGAAAGGGAATAGTAATAATCCTGGGAATTACAGAGCAGTCAGTCTTACATCAATGGTGGACAAAGTATTGGAGAGGATTCTGAGAGACAGAATTTATGATTACTTGGAAAAACATTGTTTGATTAGAGATAGTCAGCCGGCTTTGTGAGGGGCAGGTCACACCTCACAACCCTTATTGACTTCTTTGAGGATGTGACAAAATACGTTGATGACGGTAGAGCAGTGGATGTGGTCTACATGGATTTTAGCAAATTGTTTGATGAAGTTCTCCATGGTAGGCCCATTCTGTCTGGTTACAGAATTGGCTGACGCATAGAAAACAGAAGGTGGTGGTAGATTAAAGTATTCAGCCTGGAGCTTGGTGACCAGTGGTGTTCTACAGGGATCTGATCTGGGACCGCTGCTCTTTGTGATTTTTATAAATGACTGGGATGAGGAAGTGGAAGGGTGGGTTGTAAGTTTGCTAATGACAGGAAGGTTGGTGGAGTTGGGTATAATGTGGAGGGCTGTTGTAGGTTGCAACAGGACACTGACATGATGCAAAGCTGGGCTGAGAAGTGGCAGATGGAGTTCAACCTGGAAATGTGTGAAGTCATTCACTTTGAATGGTTGAATCTGAATGCAGAAAAGGAACAGGGGGATCTTAGGGTCCATATCCAAAGATCCCTCCAAGTTACCAACCAAGTTGATAGGGCTGTTAAGAAGGCAGATGGTGTGTTGGCTTTCCTTAGCAGGGGCATTGAATTTAACAGCTGTGGAGTTATGCTGCAGCTCCAAAGAGACCTGATGAGACAACACTTAGAATGTTGTGTTCAGCTCTGGTCACCTTATTAAAAGAAAGATGTGGAAGCTCGAGAGAGGGTGCTGAGCAGATTTACAAGGATGCTGTCTGGACTGGAGGGTATGTCTTATGAAGAAAGGTTTAGGGAGCTAGGACTTTTCTCATTGTAGTGAAGAAGGATGAGAGGTGACTTGATGGAGGTGTCCGGATGTTGAGAGGCATAGATAGAGTGGATAGAAAGAGACCTTTTTCTATTGTGGAAGTGTTTATGACGAGGGGGCATAATTTTAAGATAAGTTGAGGAAGGTTTAGGGGAGACGTCAGAGGTATGTTCTTTACTCAGAGAGTGGTGGGTGCATGGAATGCACTGCCAGTCGTGGTGGTAGAGTCATTTACACTAGGGACATTTAAGCGACTATTGGATCGGCAAATGGAAGTTAGTACAATGAACAGCTTATTGGTTAGTCTGATCGTCAAGCAGGCCAGCACAACATTGAGGGCAAAATGGCTTGTACTGTGCTGTTCTATGTTCTGTGTTCTGTTTTCTAAATAAAACTTGGTCCATTTGTATGTGATTGCTTCAGCGCATTTCAAAATAAGCAATGGAAGAGAACATAGAAACATTATTATATGTGACATTGGTTAGGAGTAGAAAAAAAGATATGCAATACCATCGGGAATTCTGATAGCTAATGTAATATTCATTTTTAAGAATGATGCATTACAGACCAGTAAGTTGGTCTGTTCCTGGTAATCATCAAAGTGGCCATAAACAGTTTGGCAAAGTGGCTATAAAGAGTTTCAGATATCGGTGATTGACAAAGTAATTTGGCTTGAGTACCTGTGCCTCATTCATGGCTATGACGACGCTTAGGTGACCTTGGTTAGGGGGCATGCAGTGTTCCCTAGCGGATTTCTATGACCACAGGGCACTACAAAGGTTGGAGTACATTGTTAACTTTGAAAAAAAAAATAATTTGAGGTTGTTAATTTGAATTTTCCTCTTTTATTTCTTTAAGTGCCTGGCACCTTGTAGCCAGGAGAATTCAGCAAGAACTTGGTGTGTTTTATTCAATTTGACTTAATTGATTTTAGAAGAGTAAACTTGACACTGGTGATGAGAAAATAATGGATTTGGTCGAATGGAGGGATTAGAGGAATGTGGAGAAATGAAAACAAATAAACACATACTAATGAATAGATATTGTAGGCTTCAATGGAGAACATTTATGTTGATGAATTTTATTCATTTTGTTTTGAGAAAGACACAGAGAATAGATAAGAGGAGGATCAAGTGAAGCATAAAGAAGGATCACTGGACTGGTAATAAAGACTCTGCTTTCTCCCCATAACTGTTGCCAGACATGCTAAGTTTCTCGAGCAATTTCCAATTTTGTTATGTTCAAGATGGACGAGTTGGGCTGAATGTCAGTTTCCATGCTGAAAAGCCTCTGTTATCCTATTATATTACAATTTAAATAAAGTTGAGACATTTCAAGAAATTTCATGAAGTCTGCTACTCAGATTTCCACATAGAACTAATTTTGGGTGAACTTGATGTGGTTAACTTTTAACTTTTTTATGTCTGCACTCTATATCTCTTTGTAAAGGACATATCTATGCTAAATGATGCCTATATGTTTCACAGATTCAGTTGAAAAGAAAAAAACAGCTAGGAAGAAGGCCTTTTGACTTTTTTTTCTGTGGAGCAAAGGAAATAGTCTTCTACCACCCTCCAACACTTTCCCTACCTCCCTGTTTTTTTTTCCTTTCAGGACGCATTCAGTTTCCTCAAAAGCAGTAATCAAAGAAACCCAGGTTTGATTCCAGTCTCAGCTTGCCTGCTGTAGAGTTTGCACATTCTCCCAGTGTCTGTTTGTATTTCCTCCTGGTGCTCTGGTTTCTTCCCACAGTCCAAAGATGTGCAGGTTAGGTGCATTGGCCATGCTAAATTATGCATACTGCTCAGGGATATGTAGGTTAGGTGCCTTGGTCAGGGAAAAATGCAGGATAACAAGGAAGGGAAATGGGTCTGGGTGGGTTACTCTTTGGAGGGGTTGGTATGGACTCGTGCTGAAAGCCATGTTTCCACACTGTAGTGATTCTATCAATCCATGATTTTGTCATCAACCCACAATATGTTCTGACATGCAAGCTGTAAATATTGTAACCGTGCATTGCCTCACCTTTCCCTTTCTTGCCAAAGCAAAACTTTACATTTATGTCTTTTCTCTTTCAAATGCTTGAGCTGGCAATATAATGGCGGAAGACCGAGAAGAGGGTCAGCTCTGAAGAGACAGTCCCATTTTGGGACTTCACATTAGCAAAAGGAACCTCTTGACAATGGACTAATCTTGAAGTATATATTCAGGACAGAATCTGCACCTGATGTGATAATGGGCTGCCACCAGGATAGGAAGCAATAATCCCATGAGGGCCACCTTCTTGGATAGCAATGTCATGGAAGAGATTTGCTGAAGAGGAAACACAGAATAATTTCAATGGACAAGCTACAAAATCAGGGTGATGCATTAACACAATGAAAAGAAAGCTTGAATGACAAGGAACATAACTGAATTGGAGCTTGGCCTCATCCTGTCTAGTATCTAATTGATGTTAGCTTTATTAGCATACTTGTAGACACAACAGCGCGTCACAGCCTGCTGGAGAGAACTTCGCATTTCATTGTAGAATGAACAATTTTCACAAAAAGTAAAGGTACTCTGGTACCTTGGGTTAGCACTGCTGCCTCACAGCGCCAGAGAACCGGGTTCAATTCCTGCCTCAGGCAACTGTCTGTGTGGAGTTTGCACATTCTCCCCGTGTCTGCGTGGGGTTCCTCTCACAGTCCAAAGATGTGCAGGTTAGGTGAATTGGCCATGCTAATTTGCCCGCAGTGTTAGGAGAAGGGGTAAATGTAGGGGAATTGTGACTCGGTGGGTTGTTCTTCAGACTGTTGGTGTGGACCTGTTTGGCCGAAGGGCATGTTTCCACACTGTAAATAATCTAATCTACAGTGGAATGTTAGATTGTAGCGGCATAATGTAAATTTGCTGATAGGCATTTTCCGATGTTTCTCCTGCAACCTCACGTTACTCCGAAGAAGTTCACGCTCAGATTGCTGTCATCAAACTACAGAGAGTCTTGAAGGATATCACAGCAGGGCAGCTCAATTGTCTCCAATGTATTTCTAGCAACACAGAGACATCGTTAGGCTCCTGTTGATCTCTATCCTCCCGCATCATCCATTCTTCTTTGCCCTTCCTGTTATCTCTTCTGCTGTCACTACCACATTCTGTTATAACACATGATTAGACAGTGCAATAGGATGCATGGCTCTTAAGGCTCATAAATACTTGAGTTTGTCGTTAAAGGTCATTAGTAATCTCTTCCCTTCAAAACCTTCCAACAGCCATTGAGCAACCAAAGGGATAATGCTGCAGATGGGCGTTCAGACAGGCAGATAGACATGAATGGAATGTACAAGAGTTATTATTCTACGTTAAATACATACCATTCTTATGATTCCAAATTATTGTTCTACCAGGCATGTCAAATCTCATGTTAAATCTGATCAATAGATTTTGTTTTAGTTGTTTAACACGGTGATCTTTCACGAAAGCATAAACATCAAATTATCAATTTGTTTTGAACACAGTGTAAGAGCGAAGCCCTCTGTCCAGGGACAAAGGCATAGGAGGCAGGTGGGATTCAGGCACATGGCAATCTTTATTCTTGTACAAACAATCACCAGTTCATGCAGTGAGAGAGGCAAAGATCTTCCCTGAATCTGGTCTTGACATGAGAATGCAGTTGTTCCTTTAATCTACTGCTCAGATCAGACGAGTGTTCAGTGGCACAGTGATTTTCACAACGAGAAACAACATTTTTATACATTTTGTGTTACAATAATCACAAACAACGTGGTCACTATGTGCAACCACTACGCAACCAATAATGTGAAATACCTAATCGATACTCTTTTGGACAACTCCAAGTTTCCAGATGTTATCATTTCCAGGCCTTCGGATCTTTCTATGCATCCAAGTAATTTATATTTCCATGCCATTAGCCATATTCCTTTGGACATGTTTCCAACATGCTTGGCTCGAAGGACTGCATGAATTCTGTTATTCATTGTATTATTTGTGCTGTCTCTATCAAATTCTGTTACTCCTCATTTTTTCTCATCGTCCCAAGTATGTATATTACAAATATAAAAAACTGTTGCTTCTAACTAACTGCTGCAAGATTCTTCATATTAATTTCTATTATAAAATTATTTAAATGTAATTTTGTACAGTTACTTCTACAGTTAGCACTGTTTAGCTAATGAATTACAAGCAATTTGTTTCGCACAGGACATACCAGGCATCCTTTTAGTGAAAAGGAAAACTTTCCTGAGACTAGTTAACTTTCACATCTATGTTTGAATGTTTTCATGTAATGCTTCTATTACATTTTGGTTACACATGTGTATTCATAATTAAGCTGATATCTAAATCTGTGATTAACTGAAGAATCTAACTAGAACCTGTTTCTTAATATTATGAATAACATCAAAGAAACAGTTGATTGCTACAAAATAATAGTTTAATGAACTTGTTTGATCCTTCAGATTTTTACGAGCCACAATCCCATCAATTCATTTGTGTTTGTCAGTGTAAACATTTTGTCCTCTTCAATGTTTGTTGCAAACTTCAAACTGTCTGCCCTTGAACATCCTACCATCGAACTATCTCTGATTGCTATTTGGAGTAGCCCTTTTTCAAAGGTACCATAGTATTTCACTTTAACGCTGGAGCAGATGTTTAATTCTGTTTATTTCCAGTCCTTTTAGCTATAATGTGATAGTGCATTCTTGTGCGACCTCGCGCTATACAAAATCATGCAAAAAAGATAACAGTTTGTGGAAAAATTAGATTTTGGGCAGACCGATATTATTCAAAATTGAAACAAATGTAAAATACTTAGCCTAACACAAAGGATCACACAGTTTTAATAAAGGTTAAATTCATATCTCACAATGAAATAATACAGTAAATTTAATACTTTACCTTGAAAACAAATTGCACATAGCTTTATGGGGAGGAGGGTGGTTTTGAGGTTGCTCAGTTATTAATACAGGGGCTGAGGGTCATCCTCATTATCAACTTCAGGTGCAGGTATGGCTGCAGGTTTGGGACAAATATAAATAGTGCAGAAGTGGATAGCTGTGGTTCATTGTCTTCTGACTGTTTGGAAACGTCACCGTGCGTTCCTCGTCTGCACTGGCAGCTTCACCACATAATTTTACACCATGAAAAGCATAACGGTCCTTAAATCCAGCAAACTAGCCACTAATGGCACTAAAAGCATGCACATTTGTAGGGCTTTCAGCTCCTTTATTTAGCTCTTTGTAAATTGATAAGACTTTCTCTTTTATGACGAGAAAGCTGGTCCCAGATCATTCTTTTGTTTGAGTTTCGATTGTGTCTAAACATTGGAGCAGGCTTGTTAATTTTGTTTATCCCTTGTCGAATGTCTTGTGTCTTTCAAAATATGGGCAGCCCCAATACATATCACATAAATTTGTTGCATAAAACAAATGAAGATAAATAGAATAAGTACATTGCACAAATACTGGGGTCAGAATTCCTTGCTTCTACACATCAATTGATTAACTTAATTGTTAATTTTAATCTCTAGTTTTGAGAGTTTCACGCCATACTCTTTGATGATTCATGCAACTGAGCATCAACATTCTTAGCTTCACATAATCCCTTCAGGGTTCTAACCAAAAGCATCCGATCTGGAGAGATTTCAAAGTAAACCCCTGACTTTGGAGAACCTATTTCCTAACTGTGCCAAACACGCTTCCTCCTCCAAGAGAAAATGTTCGACTAAATTTTCCACAAACTATTTTGAAAACCTTTCACGTTTCTGTTTACCAAATATAAAATTAATCTTTGACTTTTATAAACTAAAAGCAAGCTAATAGAGTCGTAGAGTCATGGAGTCTGACAGCACCGAGATAGGCCATTTGGCCCAAACTGGTCCATGCTGAACCAAATGTCCACCTATGCGAACCCCTTTTTCCCTGCACTTGGCCCATTTCCTTTGAAACCTTTCCTATCTATGTATGTGTCCAAATGTCTTTAAATTTTTGTTAACGAACCCAGCTCAACGACTTCCACTGGCAGTTCATTCCACATACGTACTGCATTCAAAAACTGCCTCTCAGGTTCCCTTTTATTCTTTCCCCTATGTTCTTAAACTGATGCCTTCTACACCTTAATTCCCTAACCCTGGGAAAAAGATTGAATGCATTCATCTTATCCCTGCCTCTCATGTTTTTGTACAGCTCGATAAGATCTCCATATAGTCTCCTATACTCTAAAGACAAAAGTCTGAACTTCTCCAACCTCTCCTTTTAACTCAGATGGTTGAGTCCTGGCACCATTCTAGTAAATTTCTTCTGCAATCTTTCCAGTTTAATACAAACCTTCACCGAACAAATGAGCACAATACTCCAAATGTGGCCTCACCAACATCTTGTACAAGTGCAACATAAATTCCCAACTTCTATACTCAATGCCAGTGTGCCAAAATCCTTCTTCATTGTCTACCTGTGACTCCACTTTCAGCGAACCGTGCACCTGATCTCCAGGATCCCTCTGTTCCACTACACTCCTTAAGGCCCTACCATTCACCATGAAACGCCTACCTTGATTAGACTTTCCACAATGAAAGACCTCACACTTATCTATATTAAACTCCATTTGTCATGTCTCAGCCCCCTTCCCCAGCTGAGCAAGGTCATGCTGCAATTTTTGATAACCTTCATCACTGTCCACGATGCCACCTATTTTAGTGTCATCTGCAAACTTACTAATCATGCCTTGTACATTCTCATCCTTGTACATTCTTATCTACAGTGATGTAGATAACAAACAGCAATGGACCCAGCACTGACACTTGACGCACTCCACTAGTCACAAGTCTCCAGTCCGACAGCATCCTTCTGCTATGACACTCTGTTTCCTACCATCAAGTCAATCGTGCATTCCATTTGCCTGCTCCCCTTAGATTCCATGCACTCAAACCTTGCAGAGGAGCATACCATGTGCAATCTTATCAAAGGCCTTCTGCAATCCATATGGTCTGCATCTACTGCCCTTCCCTCATCAACCTTCCTGGTCACTTTATCAACGAACTCTAACAAACTTGTGAGATATGATCTCACAGGCACTAAGCCATACTAACTTTTTCTAATCAAACCCTGTCTGTCCAAATACATACATATCTTATCTCTTAGAGTCTTCTACCATACATGTTAGGTTTACTGGTCTGTAGTCCCCAGGGTTTACTTTGCAGTCTTTCTTGAATAATGGCACATTTGCTACCCACCAGTCTTCTGGGACCTGACCAGTGGCAAACAATGATGCAAAAATTCCAGTTAGGGCCCCTGCAATTTCTTCTCTAGCCTCTTGCAGTGTTTTTGTATATATCTGGTCAGGACAGGGAGATTTATTCTAAAACATCGAACACTTCCTCTACTGCAATATGGCCTGTCCCCAAGATATGGCAGCATCCAAAGAGCAGGAGAGTCAATGTTTCAGGCAAAATCCCTTCATCAGAAATTCCTGATGAATGTCTTTTGCCCAAAACATCGACTCTCCTGCTACTCAGATGCTGCCTGATCTGTTGTGTTTTTCCAACACCACACTCTCGACTCTGTTCTCCAACATCTGCAGTCCTCACATTTGCCTGTCCCCAAGATATGATTACTAACTTCTCCAAGTTCTGAAGTCTTCATGTCTTTCTCCACGATAAACACAGAGGAGAAATATTCATTGAGGACCTTGCCAATCTCCTGCAGTTCTACACATACAGGACCACGTTGGTACTTGAGGGGCCCGATTCTCTCTCTCATAATTCTTTTTTCCTTTAAAATACTTAAAGATCCTCCTTGTATTCACCCTAATGTTCCCAGCCAAGGCTATCTCGCGTCCCCTTTTCACCCTTCTGATTTCCTTCTTCAGTAAACTCTTGTCTTTGACTGTCTACTCCCTGTGATGGTTTAACGTTCATCGATTCTTGGAGTCCGAAGGTGGTTGAGTCTGGAATGGGAAGGAGTCAACTTCCGGTGGGTAAGTGTGTTCAGATATGGGTGATAGCAATGCTGGAGTTCTTGGTTGACCTGAGATATTGTCTTAGGAGTTGAAAGAGTTGGGCCAAGGTGTGGTGAAGTGTGATCAGTTCTACAGTGGATGTGTGAGGCCAAAAATCTAAGGGTGAGGTCTGCATCTTGGCAAGGTGCAGTTAGTGGTCTACGAGGTGTGTACAGGGTCACTGTAATGGTTACTCAGGAGTTATGCATTTCAGAGTCTAACTTTTCCTGGCTAACTCTTAATTTCATTGGAGTCCTATGACTTCTCTGATTTCAATATTCCATGTGTAATGTAATCTACAATTTCCTGTGCATTTCCTTCGAAGTGTGCTAGGATGGGGGTCTGTGAGGTCCTCGTGCACAACTCTCACCTGTGTTGGAATAATGACAGCCTGACCAGTCAAAGTTCTGGGCCCCACATTCTTCTGCCTTATATTGCAGGAAATTCCATTCTTCCTTCACTCACATTGTAGTCACCGACTAAAAATGATTTCTGAATTTTTTAATGTAAAATTCTCATAATATTCCTCAGTGGCTTTGCTAACCCACAGCGTAAACTCTCACACAGCTCGATAATTCTCTGAGCTACCTGTGCTTCAATATTTGCAGTCTTTTATGGAATTCCAATTGCAATTGATTCAGCATTCGTAGTCGAGTTTCCTCAGCTTCAAGCTCTTGAATTCCCATTTGACGCCTCTCCCCACTGGCTAACTCATTTTTCTTCCTTAGGACATAACTTTAAATGCAAGTCTTTCCAAAAAGCTTTTGGACATCTAACTTAATTACCTCCTTATCTGTCACTTTGACATATCTCGTTTTGTAATACTTCTGTAAGTTGGTGTTGTTGTACTGCGTTTTGGATTTGTTTTTCAACATTGTACCCAACTGAAATATAAGTTTGCAAACGATCCGCCAATGTAGAATGTGAAGGGAAATAACAAAAAAAAATGTACCAGATAGCAAAATATCGTGAAGCAGACAAGAACAGTCCTCTTTAAAGGTACTTTTTAGCTGACACAAGATGAACGACAGAGCAAATGTTCCCAGCCAGAATTGTGCCCTCCATACAGAGTTACTGGATAAGATAATGATAGTTCCTATGGGGGTCATAAAAGGTGAGAAGAAACATCAGAGAATTTAATTGGGATCTCTAAATAGGCAATTGTAAACCTATAAGCATTTTAATATGGGGTATTTTGGAAAGGCTGAGTTAAGGCGCAGTCTCAAGTTTGTTATTTATTAAAAAGTAAAATGAAATTCTGATCCCACAGTGTTTGAGCTAAGTTGGAAATGCAAACAACGATTTAGTGTGAAGGGACCAGGTGAAGTTTTAAAAGCAGTCAACAGTAAACAGTAAAAACTGGCCCAACAATAACAAAGCTGATGGAGCAACAAATGGCGTAAACCACAAAGCTCTCTAAGGTAGCAAAAGAGCTTGTAAAAATTAGAGAAATAAATAATTACAGCTCAAAGTTACACCCAAGGAGAATTTAGAAGAGTCTGAAAAAAATTGTAATTTATTTTTGGAAGTTGAATTGTAAAGTAGAGTTAGATGGAGCTTTTAGCTGGTTTTGTCAATTAGGTCAGAAATTCATTTAGACAGTGAGTAAATTGCATCACTTTCAAAGGAAGAGCTGACTGCGTCCTGGCGATGTTGATGGCGAAGGTGTTTGTACAGCTGTGTTTAGACATGTGCAGCAAATTCAGTTCAGAAGATTCAAAGTTCATTTCAGAACAGAACAGTTACTTCTGGCAGGAGAACCATATATTTCCTCCAGGCCAGTTTAGAAGTACAGGTCACCTGAGAGAACTGTTTTGTGGTCTGTATTGTTTCCATGTCAATGGAGCAAAGACGTAAATTTCCATGCTGGTATAATTAAGAACATGTCGGCCCTCTGAATCCTGGAAGTATTGTATGCACACTCTCCGAATGGAATCCTGAAACAGTATATCTAATCATTGAAAAGAAACTCCAGGGGCGAATTAAAAGAGTGGAGATGTGAATATAACTTCTCTAGAATTGTGTCTCTGGAACCTATAATTATAGAAAAGAGTTTGAAGTTCTGTTTTGCCTTTTCTGTTACAATATTTCTAAACTGCTGTCTATATCTCGATCACTTGCTTTGGCTTTTTTCTGTTTTGTGGGATAACTTTCTGGAATGTTGTAAATGAAGATAAGCATATGAACATGGTTTCGTGACTAATCAGTATCTAAGTCAAAATAAATAGACATATGATCTACCATGCCTGGTTCCATGGTGGAATCTGATTTATTTGGAAGCAACATCAGGTCGGGTCATGACAGGAAGATATACTATACTTGGTATTAGGATTACAATAGCGGTGGTATGCATAAAGATTGTTGTTGGGCTTTACGGCTGGACAAAGATCAGGAACAAGGGAAAGGAAATGGTGCAGGATGATCACAGACTATGTGTATCACGGTGGGCGAAGGGGAGAGAGGCAATGACAGGGACCACGATGTAATCTCACAAACACTGGCGATGGAAGTTCACAGCCACTGCAACAGAGATGTCGACATTGGAAGGTTGGGGGAGCGGTACTTTCCGAAAATAAGGATTGCAGGGCGCTTCGCTCAGTTCTGAAGAAGTCATACTGAACTCGGAAGTTAACTCGGTTTCTCTCTCTCCAGATGTTGCAAGTGCTGCTGAATTTCTTCAACATTTTCTGTGCTTGTTCCAGATTTCCTGCATCTGCAGGATTTTGCCTTTTGCGTAGATGAGAAAGTTAAAATTGGTGGAAGATGGAGTGTATGGAGGGAAAAGTTGGTCAAATCGGGTGCAGGCGAACGAAAGAAGGAAATTAGAAGCAATTGGACGATATTCTTAAATTGAAACTCGGGCAAAACTTAGCACTGTTACTAAAAGCATAAAAGAGCCGAAGAGGGAGTATCCAAATATGTTTTAACCACAATCAATTCTTTTCGCACTAATCTCATGAAGAGGCATTACGGGTTTGTATAGTAACGTACTGCAATTGATCGAAAAGAATGGATTAAATTGAGGAATTCTTCTGCTATTGTGACTCACTGAGATCCAGCGCTGTCGCATGGGAGCAGTATGTCAGCAGATGAAACGCGAGAGGAAACACAAATGGAACATGGTCAGAGAGAAATGGAGGGAGAAATTCAAATCTTGGTTGGAAGAATTCTGACGCAGAGCTGATGAAAGTCTCTGATAATATTCATTGCACGCATTAACGTGATCAGTTTAATTAACATTGCTGTGTAAGTTTTGCCAATATACCCAATTACAACAAAGTATGCAATATGCATGGTCGGACTACGCAGCGTATCCCTTTGCATGTGACAAACAACACTACTCGAGCTGAATTAGTTCCGCAGGTAACCTCGAAAATGACAGAGGGATCCTATTACAAAATCATTTTGTGACGGAAATGTACATGATAATCACCGTGACTTTAAAAAAGGTCGAGAAAATAGCAATTTCCCATTTTACCCGTCCGACCAAAGTGCCCTTTTTGTATTCTCCAAGGTTGGATGTCAAACGGGGCCACTATTTCAAACACATTCTTCCTGCGCCTGCGTGAGTTTCCTCCGGGTACACTGATAACAGTTTCTTCATTTGGAGTCATGGCGAGGAATCACTGAAACAACTACATAGCGATATCAACAGATTTCATCCCACCATCAGACTTACCATGGATTACACTTCAGAATCAGTCTCGTCCTTGGACACATGCTTCTCCAGCAAGGACAGACACCTCAGTACCTCAGTCAACTGCAAGCCCACAGAAAACCTCACGATGACTAATTTGTCTAGCTTCCACCCTAAACATATTAAACAAGTCATTCCCTATGAACAAGCCCTGCGTATGCACAGGATCTGCTCAGATGAGGAGGAATGGACTGATACTTAAATGTTTTGATTGATGCCCTCATAAGAATGGGACATGCCGCTCAACTCACTGATCGCCAAGTTTCGATTTGCCACTGCAAAAAATCACAATGACCTCCTCAGAAGACAGATATAGGACATGACCAATAGATTAACCTTTCATCGTCCAGAGCAGAGAAACTACACCATGTTCGTTGCAGCCTTCAACCTGCCATCGATGACAATGAGCATCTCGCCAAGATCTTTCCTAAACCTTCAAACAACTGCCAAACGATAAACAGATCATTGTTCACAGCAAACTACCAGGCCTTCAGGACAACTTCATAAAAAGACCCATTTTTTTCCTACTGTTTATTTCTGTCTGCTAATCAATTTTATACCCAATTCAATACACTACCCCTAAACCCATGCATTTTAACTTTACGTATTAATAATTTACGTGGGACTTTATGTAAAGCGTTCTGAATGTTCAAATAAACCAGATCCATCACCTGCCCCATCAACTCCATTAGTCACATTTGAGAAGAATTTCAGTAGACTTATCAAGCATGATTTCCCTTTTCAAATCCATGCTGACTGTCTGAAATTCTACATTGTTTTCTAAGTGTTCTACTATAATATACTTCATATTGGACTCAAAAATTTTCCTACTTCCAATTCACCACTCAAATGTTCTGTTTTCTCTCAAGCTCCATTTTTAAATAATGGAGTTACATTAGCTGCCCTCCAATCTGTAGGAACGTTTCCGGAATCAAATGAATCCCAGAAAATGTCAATGAAAGCATCTTTTACGGTCGGCATTGTGGCTCAGTGGTTAGCACTGCTGCCTCACATCTCCAGGGACCCAGATTCAATTTCAACCTCGGGTGTGGAGATTGTGCATTCTCCCTGTACCTGCATGGGTTTGCTCCCACAGTGCAACGATGTGCATGTCAGGTGAATTGGCCATGCGAAATTGTCCATAGTATTAGATGCATGAATCAGAGGGAAATGGGTCTGTGTGGATTGATCTTCGGAGGGTCAGTGTGGACTTGTCAGGCGGAAGGGCCTGTTTCCACACTGTAAGAAATCTAATCTAATCTTATTTCTAGGGTCACTTTTTTAGTACCTGGGATGTAGATTATCAGATCCTGGTTCTTTTTCAGTCTTTATTCAAATCAATTTCTCTAAAGCAAGCTCTCTATGAATGCACATTTGATTAATTTCCTCCCACTCAGCAAACTGTGTTACCTATTATTTCTGGCATTATCTATTCATGCTGCATAGTGTGAAGACAGAAATGAAGCATGAATTTAATTTCTTAGTCATTTCTTTGTTCCACTGTATAAATTCTAATTGTGACAAACATTAGTTCTCATCAGTCTTTGTTTCTACATACTCACAAAAGATTTTACAGTCAGTTTTTATGATCCCCCCCAAGCTTACTCTCATGTTCCAATTTCCATTTCTGAAGCAAGTTCTTGAACCCCCTTTGCTGACTTCTAAACTGTTCCCAATCCTCAGGATAATTGCTTTTTAAAAGCTAATTATTATACCTCTGATTGCATCTCAGACTCTCTAGTTTCCCTCATAAGCTATATTTTGACATCTATTCTCTCTCAACAGACAGGAATAAACAAGTTTTGTAGTTCACCCATTCACTCTTTGAAAGAGTACCATTGCCTATTAACTAACACTTCCCAATCCATCATATCTAACTCATGACTCATTCTATTGTAGTTTCTCTTATTACGATTCAGGAACCTTGTCTCAGAATCAACAAGCTAAGATGGAAAAAGGTAAGTGCACACCTGTGTGTTAACCTGCACCAGATGGATGACAGTGGTACAAGAGGAACAGTTTAGGAAGAGAAACATTTTCTTAAGGATATTTAGGTGTGGGCAACAAATACTAGCTTTGCCAATAATGCCCACAAGCCAGGGAAAAATGAAATGAATATACTGTGGTTACTTGTCAAATCAGCTCGGCATCCTTTTGTGACATTCTGCAGATATTCACATACATGCTTTGCAATTTTTTTTGTGTGCCTTGTATTGCTGTGATCCCCGTCCCCATTAGGTATTTCTAAAAACTATTCCAATACAATTTGCAAGGATTACTTCTGTTTGTTCATAAGACTGTAAGTAATGTCAATCCAATTATGCCCTTGGAGGATTTGGTTGCGATAGATATAAACTCCTTCAGTTGGTGAGTTTCAAGTAAAGGTTGGATTAATTGACACAGAAAATGAAATATTCATTCAATGCGCTCCAAACACTTCCTGATGTTGAGTTCATTTACTGTCCTGTGCTTGTGGTTATTGGAGTGTCTGGTAAGTAACGTCTATCCACATTTGTGTAGTTGGTGAACCATTTCAGTTTTGAGAATGATCCATAATCTGGGCAAGAATGGCACTCAAACCCAATGCCTTTTATAAGATGTGTTTCTTTTCCTAAACTGTTCATTCAATTTCACTTTGAACATTCTTCAAACCAATACAAACTAATACAAACTAATTGGGAAATCGTGTCAAATGTTAAAAAAACCTTCATGATATTCCGTCACATCTTTGAGAGTGATAAATGGATGCAGTTTAATTAATGTAACAAAACCTAATTTGTTGATATCAAACTCTCTAATGTACTTGCTATGCATAATCCCATTTTAGATCATTCATAGTATGTTCAAATAATTGAAATACCCATTCGTGATTGATAAGACATGGTAACATGCAATTTTGGGAAGACAGCCTCTATATAGCAAATAATTGGTGGACTTGAATGATAAAGAAACATGACTGAGCTCATAATTCAGCGATCCTTGGTAATTACTTCAGTGTTTGCGGTTGAGTTATGCAGAAAAGCAACTTTCACTGATTCAAAATTCCTGCTTTTGGGTCCCACAGATGATTAAAGGTAATACCACAACCGCTTAACCATGATTGTATCCAAAGTCTCCAGACTCAAGTGTTGAATCGCAACTCATGCTCCTCTGTACTTAAGTCTTAGACAAAGGATTTAACATTTTTTTGTTCTCTGATAGGACTTTGATGTTGCTGGTTGGGCCTGCATTTATTGCACATTATTAGTTTGCCCTTGAGAAGGTGGTGGTGAGCTGCCATCTTCAACCATTGCAGTGCATGTGCTATAGGTAAACCAGCAATTCAGGCAGAGAGATTTTGATCCATCCACAGTGAAGGAACAGAGATATCTTTTCAAGTCAAGATAGTAACTGGCTTAGTGGAGAACGTGCAGATGCTAGTATTCTCATGTTCCAGTAGGTTGCTCTCAATGGAAGTAGTCATAAGTTTGGACAGTGCGATTTAAGGGTCTTGGGCAAATTTTTGTTGTGCATCCTGGGGACAGTACAAACTACAACTACAAACAGTTGGTAGTAGGGAGGGAGTGAATGCTTGTGGATGAGGTGTCAAACAAGGAGGCTGCTTTGTCCTGGATGGTATCATACCTCTTGAGTGTTGTTGGAACTGCAACCAAATATGTTCAAGTGAAAGGGTATTCTATCACACTTGTGATTTGAGCATTGTAGATTATGGACAGGCAGTGGGTTAGTCCTTGCAGGATTCTTCGAATCTGATTTGCTATTGTAGCCATTGTATTTACACAGTGAATCCATTTGAGTTTTTGGTCAATAGTTGTTCCAAGGACATTCATAATAGGGAATGCAGTGACTGTAACGTGATTTAATGTCATGGGGTGGTGCTTTAAATGATCTGTAATTGGAGGTGGCCATTGTGTATTGCTAAGTTTGCTTTCCATTTGTTAGCCCAAGCCTGGATATTGTTCAAGTCTTGTGCATTTGAAGAGAGACAGCTTTAGTGTCTGAGGAGTCATGAATGGTGCTGAACATTGTGCAATGATTGGTGAACATCCCTACTTCTGACCATAAGGGAAGGGCATTGATAAAGTAGCTGAAAGATACTTAGGCCAAGAAAACTACCCGAAGGAACTCCTTCAGAGATGTTGTGCAGCTGAGATGACTGACTTCCAACACCAACAACCATTTTCCTGTGTCTCATTTCTATGTCTAACCAGTGAATAATTTGATACACGTTAATTCCAATTTTGCTTGTGTCTTTAATGCCATATTCACTCCAATGCAACCTTTGACGTCAAAGGCTATCACTCTCACCCCATCTCTGGAATTCAGCTAACTTATCCAGTTTTGAAGTTAGGTTAGATTGAGGTCAGGAACTGAGTAGCCCTGGCAATACCCAAACTGGGCATCAGTGGGCAGAATATTGCTGAATAATGATACGTCATGGCACTATTGATGATGTCTAACACTTTACTGATGATTGAGAGTAGACTGACGGAGCAGTGATTGATCAAGTTGGATTTGACGTGCCTTTTATGTACAGAAGACAACCAGGCTATTTTCCACATTGTCAGGTAGATGCCAGTGTTGTAACTGAACTGGAATTTCCTGGATGAGGTTACGTTCAGAAGCACAAGACTTCAGGACCACTGCTGAGATGTTGTCTTGACCCATATCCGTTGCAGTATACAGTGCCTCCAACTGTTTGTTGATATCATGTGGAGTGATTGAAATTGGGTAAAGACTGGCATCTGTGATGCTGAGACCACTGAAACAGGCAATGATCATCCACTTGGCATTCCTATCTAAATATTGTTGTGAATGTTTCGGATTTATCTATTGCACTGATGAGCTGGGCTCTTTCACCATAGAAAGTACGATATTTTGGAGCCTCCTACTCATCCAGTGAGCTTTTAAATTGTCCATCAACATGCATTATAGGATACGCTTGACTGTTGATCCTGGCTTGATGGTAATGATATGCTGGGCAGTGAGGTTGCAGATTATGTAAGAGTATAGTTCTGCTGCTGCTGATGTGCCACAGTGCCTCATGGATGCCCAGCCTTGAGTTGCAGGACTGTTTGAAGTCTGTTCCATTTAGCACCATTTTAGTGCCACACAAAATGTTGCAGAGCATTCGCCATGTGTCAGAGTGACTTCCTTGCCAGAAAGACCGTGCAGTGGTCACTCACACAGATATCATCATGGACCAGCATATTCACAACCAGAAGACTGGTAAGGATGGGGTTAAGAATGTTTTTTTCCCTTTTCTCGGTTCCTTCATCTCCCACCGTAGACATGGGCCATAGACCTTTTGGACCGCAGCTGTTTGACCTGTAGTACTGCGTAACTGTCAGTGACAAACAGCTCAAGTACATTCAGTACTTCCTCTCTGCGTTATTCATCAGCTGAGTGAGAATAGTGCATGGTAAACAGCATGAGGCTTTCCTGCCCATGTGAAATCTGATATTATGAGGCCCAGAGTCAATGTTGAAGACATCAAGGAAAACTCCCTCTAGACAGTATACCAATGTTGCCATCTCTGTTTGTTCTGTCTTACTCAGTGGGACAGGAATGGTGTTGGTGGCATCTCTGACAGTATCTGCAGTGGAATAGTTGAGTATGTATGCATGTTTTTGAAGATTGACATTACTTCAATTTCTTACAATACAATAAAAATACTTTTTAAACGCATTACCTGAGAAAAAATACTGTAGAATCTAATGTAATTTGCAATAATGTACTGCAGTGATTCAATAGAAGATCTGGTCACACTCATGTATTAAAGCTATTCACATCATTTGATTTATTTATTGCAGTTAACTTCTTGGCGATTGTGATCCTTTCTCGGAGGAACTGTGGTCTCTCAAGATGTATCACACGGTACCTGATAGCAATGGCGGTGGCTGATTTCCTGGTTGTCATCTCTGACGTGCTGCTGAGGTGGCTTATTATGTACTTCCCAGTGTCTTTCCTGGATATTACTCATGTCTGTCGTTTTATTACCGTGCTCATTCCTGCAACCACAATGAGTTCTGTTTGGTTGACTGTTGCTTTCACCTTTGATCGATTTGTGGCTATTTGCTGCCACAAGATTAAAACCAAATACTGCACTGAGAAAACTGCAGCCGTGATTATTGGAACAGTCACCGTTTTAAGCTATTTGGAAAGCATTCCCTGTTTTTTGAAATTCCAATCCAAGTACATCTTCAATAATCTTCCATGGTTTTGCATCACAAAACCAGATTATTACACTTCAATCTTCTGGATATTATATGGTGCAGTCCATCGCTTTCTGTCTCCTTTACTGCCATGCATTATTTTGCTTGTTTTGAACACTCTGACTATCAGATATATCTTAGTAGCGAGCAAAGCCCGCAAGCGACTCCAGAATAACACTGACAGGGAGAAGCCCAATGACCCAGAGATGGACAAACGCAGAAAATCCATTGTTTTACTCTTTGCTATCTCAGGCAGCTTCATTATTTTATGGACCCCTTATATGGGATGTTTCCTTTATCAACGAATTGCATTCACACATCATTATTCTCCACTTCCCCCAGCTGCAGGTACCATTGGATACCTGTTCCAGCTCCTCAGTACTTGTACAAACACTTGTATATACACCGTGACACAGAGACAATTCCGAGAGCAGCTGAAAACAGTTGTGATGCTCCCTTTCGCTCTGATTCTCAGATCTATCAAACAGTAAGTGTAATAGGTTGCATGCAATGAAATTTGATTATATCACATAAATCATTTTATATCTCAGCTGAGTATCTCTGAGCCCACAATACAGTGGAGCAGTATTTTGTCCATTGCTCAAATATCATGGAAATCCTTACTTATCATTCCTTCCAATGACTTATCTATTTCCCCTCTGGATAATAGTGAACTATCCATTGTAGAGGAATACTAATTCATCAGCTGAGTGAGAACAGCACATGGTAAACTACATGAAACTTCCTTACCCATATTCAACCTAATACCATGAGGTCCAGAGACAATGTTGATGATAGCAGGGGAACCTCGCTCTGGACACCTTAAAATGTTGTTGCCCCCTCTACTGAGTCCTGCCAGTGGGACAGGGATGATGATGGTGGTGTCTTTGACAGTGGGTGCAGTGGAATATTTGAGTATGAGTACATGTTTTTAAAGATTGGCATTATTTAAATTTCTTACAATAGAGTAAAAATACTTATTCAAAACAATGCCTGAAAATAAAAGTTACATGGAAGGCATATATACACTGCAGCTCAAGAGGCAAGCGGAAAAAAGTGAGTAGGTCACCACCAGAAAGAACAGGTAGGTAGTGTAGGAGTCTCTTCCTGACTAACCGATATTCCAGTTTGGATGCTGATGTGATGCTGGCATCTCAGAGGAATGTAGTCAGAGAGGCTTCTGGCATTACAAACAGCTTGACTGTACACAGGGAGAAAAAGAAGAAAGGAAGATGAACAAGGATTCTAGAGTCAGACAAGCAAACAGGCGATTATATGGCCGAAGATGTGACTCCAGGATGGTGTATTGCCTCATTTGCGCCAGAGCCAGGGATGTCACTGATTGGCTGGAGAGCATCCTGAAAGAGGGGAGGGTGATGCATTAGAAGATTTTGCACACATTTGTACCAATGATATGGGCAAAGTGAGGAATGAGGTTTTGCATTCAGAATTTAAGTAACAAGGCTGTTGATTTAAAAGCTCTACCTGAAGCACAATGGCACCAACCTTCTGGCAGGTAGGTTTGCTAGTGCTGTTGCAAGGAGTTTAAACTCATCTGGCAGGGTAAGGGGTCACAGAATATCGATGAAGCAAGGACACTTCATGCAACAGCAAAGGAAGCAAGTCATGGTAAGTTCAGCTATGTAGAGTGTTAAGCGAGAAAGGCAAGGCTGAATGCTCTTTACTTCAATGCTCGGAGATTAATAGGACTGCTGAGTTAACAGCATAGATTGACACATGGCAGCATGATATCTTTGCTGTCACAGAAACATGGTTGAGGAAAGGGCTGGATGTCAACTCAAGATTTTGGGCATTGAATCAAGAAGCAAGACAGAGGGGGATGTAAAATGTGGGTTAAAGTAGCAGTATTAACAAGAGTCACTTATTGCAATAAAGAAAGATGATATCTTTGAAGGGTCCTCAAAAGAGCCTTTGTGCATCCAACTTAGAAATATTAAGGGGACAGCTGCTTTATTGCAAGTGTATTACCGGCCGCCAAGGAGTCAGCAGGAAATAGATAGCAAATATGAAGACTGTTTACAGAGGCGAATAACAGTAGTCATTGGATAATTATACTGGGGGAATTCAACTTTCCCAAAATAAATTGGCATAGTCCGAATGTCAAGCACTCTGAGGGAGTGGATTTTCTTTAAATGTACCCAGGGGAGTTTTTTGTATCAGTGCATCCAAGGCATGGTGTGATTCTAGATCTGCTTCTGGGGAAAGAAGACAGACAAATGTTCGACGTGGCAGTGGGGGACCATTTCGGAGACAGTGACCACAACACGATACGTTCAAATTTGTGCTGGACAAGAATAAAGTTAACCTGCAAGAGATGGCTTTGGATTAGGGAAGGCAGATGTTACTAAAGTAAAGCAGGATCTGGTAGCCCTTTTTGTAGCCCACATTCCTGGATATGACGGTAGAAAGAACACAGAATGCATCAAAAAAGGGTACAGGAAAGCCAAACTCACCAACCTGGTCCTGCACTACAACAACAACCACGTACACACACACACACAAGAGAAGCTGTATTTGGACCTTGTTCAAAAGGTCGACAACACACCGCAGCACTCCCGGCCTACAAAGGGAAGAAGAGCATCTCAATGGAGTATTCGCTCAGAATGGATATCCCCGCAACTTCAGCCACAGAGGTCTAACATACAATCAATGCGACGAGGACACGTCACAATGTAACCCACTAGTCACGCATGTTTACATAAAAACCTTCAATGAACTGATAGCCAGACTTCTCCAACTACTGGGATTCATGACAGCCCATGAACTGACAGCCGTGCTCAGACAACAACCCATCAGTACAAAAGACCCAATACCCATCATATGCAAGACAAACATAATTTACAAGATTCCATGTAAGTACTGCACCAAACACTATATCGAAAAAACAGGCAGACAAGTAGCAATCTGCAGCCATGAGCACCAACTGGCCACTAAGCGCCACAACCAGTTGCCCTTAGTAGCCACACACACAGATGACAACGACCACAAATGCAACTGGACAACACAATCATCATAGGACAAGCTAAACAGAGGACAGCCAGACACGTTCTCGAAGCCTGGCACTCATCCACGGACTCCATAGACTGAGACCCAATATCCCAGCCACCACAACGAACAACCAGAAACCGGTAACCAGAAGGAGCAGGAATGGAAACAAATAAATCCCAAAAGGCACAATACAGCAACACTTCACAGGAGGCTCCAAAGCACTGAAGATGTCACCTAGACAGGGGGCGAAATGCCTGCAAATGAACTTCGCAGCTCGGCGAACATACCCACAACTACAAAGCCACAGGATATTGGAAGTGTCTTGAATGAATACTTTCACTTCATCTTCACATTGGCAAAGAGAAAGTTTGGCGTAGAATTTAAGGAAAGGGACAATGAAGAACTTGCAAAGTCTGAAAAAGGAAATAGGGAGCTTTTGGAGGCTATGTTGGTCTTAAAATCAGACAAATCACTTGGTCTGGATGAATTGGATTTCAAGCTTCAATGGGAGGCAAGGTAAGAAATTGCAGGGGCTCTGACACAAGTTTTTAATTCCTCTCTAACCATGATAGAGGTGCCAGAGGACTGGAGGATGGATAATCTTGTTCACCTTTTTACGAATTGAACCAGGAAATTATAGACTGTCAAGTGCCACATCAGAGCTAGGAAAACAATTTGAGAAAATTCTGAATAAGCGCATTAATATCCACTCGGGAGGGCATAGGTTAATTAAGGAGAATTGGCTTGGCTTTGTCAGAGGGAGGTCTTGCATCACAAATTTGTGACAAGCTTTTGAAAACTTGAAAACAGAAGAGGGAAGTTCAGATAATTCAGCGAAACTTTTGATAAATTCCCATAATGTAGACAGATTGAGAAGATTAAAGCACATGGAATTGAGGGAAACTTGGCAAGATGGATCAGAAACTAGCTTAGTAATAGGACAGAAAGGGTAGTGGTAGAAGGCTGCTTGAGTGACCGAAGGTCAGTGTACAGCAGTATACTGCAAGGATCAGTACAGGGGCCCTGATCATTTGTTATGTACATTATGATATGGATGAAAATGTGGGGGGAATATTGTGCAAATTTGCAGATGAAACCAAGATTGGTAGAGTGGTTATGAGTGAAGATGGTTGTTGTTTCCAGAAAGGTATAGATGGGTTGGTTAGATGGGCAGGCCAGTGGCAGATGGTTTGCATGTGCAAGGTGACACACTTTGGAAGAAGAACCAAGATAAAAGAGCATTTAATGCATGGCAGGACACAAGATAGTTCAGAGGAATAGAGGAATCTTGGGACAACTATTCACAGAACCGTGAAATTGGCTGTACACGTGAATAGGAGAGTTAAGAATGTATGTTAGGACACTAACAATCATCAGTAATAGCATACAGTACAACAGCAAAGTGACGGTGTCAGAGTTGTACAGAGCATTGGTTAGGCCATAGCATGAGTACTGTGTGCACTTCTGGTCACCTCACTACAGGAAGGATCCGACAGCACTTGAGTGGGTACAGGGGGGTTCACCAGGATTTTGCCTGGGATGGAGAATTTGAACGAAATGAAGAGACTGGAATTACTTGGATGTTTTCTTTAGAACAGAGAAGACGAAGGAGAGACATGATTGAGATGTATTAGGTTATGAGGGGTGAGGTTAGGGTAAATAGAGACCAGCTGTTCACCTTGTTTGAGGGGTCAATCAAAAGAGGGCGCAATTTTCAGGTAGGAGATTCAGACTGGATCACGAAAATAAACTTTTCACTCAGCAAGTCGTGGTAATCTGGAATATACTAACTTATAACCTTTAAAAATATTTTAATGAGTACTTCAAATACATTCAAGGATATGAGATAAATAGAGGAAAATGGGATTAGCATACTCTCAGTAGTAGTTATTTTGGTGCATACTCAATGGACTGAACCGCTTTTTCTGTGCTGTATGAATCTATGAATAAACATTCACCCTGTCATTGCTGATACTCAGTACCAGCAATGTCTATGAGCTTCAAGAAGCAATGCAGAAATTCACTGAAGATCCTTAGGCAACAACTTCCAGACCCACAACCACTTCCATCTGGAAGGACAATGGAAACATGGGAATATCGCTACCTGCAAGTTGCACTCCAAGCCACTTGTCATCCTGACTTGGAAATATATGGCTGTTCCTTCATTGTCATCGACATCGCCCCTATTGACATTATGGATCAACCTGCAGAACTTGGAGTGAAGAAGGCAAGTCAGCACCACATTCTTAAGGGACAGGCAATAAATACTAGGCCAACAAACAATACTCACATCTCACAAGTTAATTTATAAAAAAACAGAAAGCATTTATCTTTCAATAAATTCATTCTTGGTTTTTTTCCCCCTAAACTCTATGAATCAATGCCCAATCTGCTGAAGAGTCCCGCACTCTTGCAGAAGAACATATTTTAGATTAGATTACCTACATTATGGAAACAGGCCATTCAGCCCAATATGTCCACACTGACCCTCCGAAATCAACCCACCCAGACCCATTTCCCTACATTTACCCCTGACTAATCCACCTAACGCTATGTGTAATTTAGCAGAGCCAATTCACCTAATATGAATATGTTTGGACTGTGGGAGGAAACCGGCGCATCCCGAGAAACCCATGCAGACACGGGGAAAATGTGCAAACTCCACTCCGTGCCATGCTGCTTAGTTATGGTATTCACTGATGGTATTCCTGGTGGCTTCTTCAACAGCATCTACAAACAACGTGGTCTCTATGAGGGATAAGAACAACAGATCCACGGAAACACAACCCTGATACGTCACTGTTTGTTCAAAGCTACTCTGTCCAATCCTAGAACAGAATAACTGACACTTGTGGTCTATAAGTGACTGATTAAATCAGATCACCAATGCTGTCCCCACAGCAATTAGGGACGACAATAATTACTGGCCATAAGAATGATGCTCCACCTCGTGTCATTTTCTTTTCCATCGTAAAGAAATACATAAACTGCAAGAACGAGCTGACTGAGCACTTTTTGAACTGCTGACCACACAAGCATATCCCACTTGAAATAAGAATGTCAAACCTCTACAAAAATATTAGTTGCTCTCACCAGTGCTCTGTACATTTGTAGCAAGACCTCCTAATTTTTGTATCTTTTTTCCTCACAAAAACATGAGAGGCCACATGACACCAGGTTTATTTGAAATCAGGTGAAGTGAAGAAGGAACAACGATGAAGGAGCAGCCCTTCAAAAGCCCTTCAAATATACCTGTTGGATAGTAATGGATCAGGCCAAACTGCTCTGAATATTTTAAGATAGCTTTGACCCTAACTTTTGCTTACTTTAAAGATCGGTGTGAAATGGGTGCTCCAGGTGTGATGTAAATGGTCAAACCACTCAACCTTGTGTAATACTCAATTTATTTAAACACTATAGTTAAAACACAAATAAAAGAAAGAGGAAGTTAGAATAACGTAACTATTGGATGGCTCAGTGGTTAGCACTGCCACCTCACATCACCAGAGACCTTTATTCAATTCCAACCTCGGACAACTGTCTGTGTGGAGTTTGCATGTTCTCCCGGTGTCTGTGTGGATTTCCTCCCACATTCCAAAGATGTGCAGATCAGGTGAATTGGTCTTGCTAAATTGCCCATGGTGTTAGGTACATTAGTCAGGGGTAAATGTAGAGGACTGGGTCTGGGTGAGTCACCCTTCAGAGGGTCAGTGTGGACATGTTGGGCTGAAAGGCCTGTAACCACTCTGTAGGGAATCTAATCTATTGGAAAATTTAACCGAATAGTAAATGCAGTTACTGTTACTAATTAACTGTTCCAACACAGGAACATTCCATAATCACATCCCTTGGCAAAAAAGGTAAACCAAACACAGATTCTTACAGGAAAGTTTTCAGTTCAGGATAGAACACCACCAAGAGAGATTTCAGGGAAAATCCCTGCAAGGAATCATTTATTGAAGCTTGCAATCCATCTGGGACTCAAACTTATGGTGACTTTCCAGCTACAAGAAACTAAAAAGTCTGCTCTGGGAGAATTGGCCTCTCCCCTTCCACTTTAAAAAAATAAATAAACATGAAGGACTCTTAACCTGGGCAGTTCATCACTGCCTTTACAAGCTCTCTTCAAATAACCTAGATCAGGATAATCATTTTAAAGTGACAGCATCGTCTGACTTCTGATTTTGTCTACACTCATCCCATACTAGCACCTCAACACCTTGTAATAATAGCCAACACACCATTGGCCTTTGGACGTACATACCATGCTGTATTTGAAAACTTTGTTTGCTGTTAGTCTTTTGCAGTGCTTTTAGGTCCCTCAATACAGCAGCATAATGTTGGCAAATGTTCTTTCAATCAAGCCTTTGCATTTCAATTCTTCCTTTCATAGAGTCATAGAGACGCACAGCATGGAAACAGACCCTTCAGTCCAATGCTGACCAGATATTCCAACCCAATCTAGTCCCACCTACCTGCACCCAGTCCATGTCCCTCCAAATTCTTCCTATTCATATACCCATCCTAATGCATTTTAAATGTTGCTATTGTACTGGCCTCCACATTTCCTCTGGCAGCTCATTCCAAACATGTACCACACTCTGCGTAAAAAAGTTGCCACTTAGGTCACTTTTATACCTTTCTCTTCTCACCCGGAACCTATCCCCTCTATTTCTGGACTCCCCCATTCTGAGGGAAAATACTTTGTCTATTTATCCTGTCCATGCCTCTCATGCTTTTGTAAATCTCTATAAGGTCACCCTTCAGCCTCTGACGTTCCATGGAAACTGCCCCAGCCTGTTCAGCCTCTCCCTATAGCTCAAATCCTCCAACCCTGGCAGCATCCTTGTCAATATTTTCTGATTCCTTTCAAGTTTCACATAATCTTTCCGATAGGAAGGAGACCAGAATTGCGTGCAATAATCCAACAATGGTCTAATCAATGTCCTGTACAGCTGCAACATGACCAATAAAAGAAAGCATACCAAATGCATCTTCACTATCCTATCCACCTGAGACTCCACTTTCAAGGAGCTATGAACCTGCACTCCAAGGTCTCTTTCTTCAGCAAAACTCCCTAGGACCTTACCATTCAGTGTATAAGTCCTGCTACGATTTGCTTTCCCAAAATGCAGCACCTCGCATTTATCTGAATTAAACTGCATCTGCCACTTCTTAGTCCATTGGCCCATCTGATCAAGATCCAATTGTAATCTGAGATAACCTTCTTCACTATCCACTACACCTCCAATTTTGGTGTCATCTGCAAACTTACTAACTGTATCTCTTATGCTCACATCCAAATCATCTCTATAAATGACAAAAAGAAGTAGATCCAGCACCGATCCTCATGGCACTCCACTGGTCACAGGCCTCTAGTCTGAAAAACAACCCTCCACCACTACGCTCTGTCTTATACCTTTTGGCTAATTCTGTATCCAACTGGCTAGTTCTCCTGTATTCTGTGAGATCTAACCTTGCGAACCAGTCTCCCATGGGGAACCTTTTCAAACGCCTTACTGAAGTCCATATAGATCACAGCTACTGCTCTGCCTTCATTAATCCTCTTTGTTACTTCTTCAAAAAATTCAATCAAGTTTGTGAGACATGATTTCCCACGCATAAAACAATGTTGATTATCCCTATCAGTTCTTGTTTTTCCAATTACATATACTTCCTGTCCCTGAGGATTTCCCCCAACAACTTGCCCATCACCGACGTCAGGGTCACTAGTCTATAGTTCCTTGGCTTTTCATTAACACCCTTCTTAAACTGTGGGACCACGTTTCCAACCTCGAGCCCCTCACCTGTGACTATCGATAATACAAATATTTCAGTAAGCAGACCAGCAATCACTTCCTTAGCCTCCCAAAGAGTTCTAGTGTACACCTGATCAGGTCCTGGAGATTTATTCACATTTATGTGTTTCAAGACATCCAGCACTTCCTCCTCTGTAATATGGTCATTTTTCAAGATGTAATAATCTATTTGCCTATATTCTATATCTTCCATGTCCTTTTCCACAGTAAATGCTGATGCAAAATACTCATTTAGTAACTCCCATTTTCTGAAGCTCCACAAAAAGTTGCCTTGCTGATCTTTGAGGGGCACTATTCTCCCCCTACTTACCCTTTTGTCCTTAATGTATTTGTAAAATCCCTTTGGATTCTCCTTTACTCTACTTGCCGAAGCTATCTCATGTCTCCTTTTTGCCCTCCTGATTTTCCTCTCAAGTATACTTCTCCTGCCTTTATAATCTTCTAAGGAATCACTCGATCTATCCTGTCAATACTTGACACATGCTTCCTTCTTTTTCTTAACCAAACCCTCAATTTCTTTTGTCATCCAATAATCCCTATACCTACCAGCCTTTCCATTCAGGAATATACTTTCTCTGGACTCTTGTTATCTCATTTCTGAATGCTGCCTATTTTCTGGCCATCCCCTTAGCTGTGAATATTTGCCCCCAATCAGCTTTTGAAAGTTCTTGCCTAATATTGTCAAAATCAGCATTTCTCCATCAATGTGGACTACTGCACATTTTTCCAAATTGTACTCTGTCTCCCAAATTTTGTCCATCTACTTCACCTATCTCTAAGCAGACTCACTGTATTTTCATAACAAGCTTTCTGAACAATCTGCATGTTCATCAGATCTGATGGATAAGCTCTTGCACACTTCATCCAAGTCATTAAGTAAAATCATAAATTGTTGACCTTACGTGCTAATCATAGAGTCATAGATATGTCCAGCACAGAAACAGACCATTCAGTTCAAAATATCCACGCTGACCAAAAATCCTATATAAATCTAGTCCCATTTGCCAGCATTTGGCCCATTTCCCTCTAAACGTGTCCTACTCCTATTTATCTTAATGCCTTTTAAACTTTGTATTTATACCAACCTCCACCACTTCCTCGGGCAGCTCATTCCATAATTGCACTATCCAATGTGTGAAAATCTTGCCACTTCAGTCCCTTTCATATCCTTCTCCTCTCACCTTAAAACTATGCCGTCTAGTTCTGGACTCCCCACTCCAAGGAAACGACCTTGTCTATTTATGCTGTCCATGCCCCTCATAATTTTATAAACATCTGTGATGTCATCTTTCTGCCTCTGATGCTCCAGAGAAAACGGCCCAAGCCTATTCAGCCTTGTCCTTTAGCTCAAATCCTCTAACCCTGGCAACATCCTTGTACATCTTTTCTGAACCCTTTCAGGTTTCACAACATCATGCCTGTAGCAGGGAGACCAGAATTGAATGGAGTATTCCAGAAGTGGCCTCACCAATGTCCTGTACAGCTACAGCCTGACCTTTGAACTCCTCTACTCAAGGTACTGACCAATAAGGAGAAGCATACCAAATGTCTTCTTCACTATCCTCTCCACCTCGGACTCCACTTTCAAGAAATTATGAATCTACACCTATGAGATATTGTATCATGGGTCCCTGCACTAACCCGCTCAGAAGCGCTTTACATTTTCTATTCACAAGTGCTTTATCTTTACTCACTCACAACTCCTTTACTAAACCACTCATAAATGAACACTGCATTTCCTTTTCATTCATTCATAACTCCCAAATGTAACACGGCTTCATTCATTCATAATACCACAGTAGCATATTTTATTATTGCAAGATTAAATGAAAACATTACTTACAAATCTAATACTGCTTCTTCGCACCCTTATCAGGCCTATTTCTACTTCAAAAGCTGACTCTGGATAGAGTTATAGAGTCTTAGAAATGTACTGCATGGAAACAGATCCTTCGGTCCAACTCATCTATGCTGAACAGATACCCCAACCCAATCTAGTCTCACCTGCCAGCACCTGGCCCATATCCCTCCAAATCCTTCCTATTCATGCACCCATCCAGATGCCTTTTAAATGTTGCAATTGTACCAGCCTCCATCACTTCCTCTTGCAGCTCATTCAATACACGTACCAACCTTTGCGTGAAAAAGGTGCCCTTAGTTCTCTTTTATGTCTTTCCCCTCTCAACCTAAACCTAAGGTTCTGTATTCCCCACCCCAGGGAAAAGGCTTTGTCAATTTATCATGAACAATGCCATCCCCATCAAGTCTCCACAGAACATTATAATATTAATCAGCCCTTCTCAACTATCTCAGACTTGAATAGATTAAAAAACACCGAACAGTTTCCCAATTAGCTTTAACTGAGTTGCTACCCTCTTAAGAAACTAACTGTCAAAACAGTGCTTCTGTGAAATTGCATGAATGACTGAAGCACACCAAGAGTATGGTGCTGGAAAAGCACAGCAGGTCAGGCAGCATCCGAGGAGTAGGATGCTGCCTGACCTGCTGTGCTTTTCCAGCACTACACTCTCGACTCTGATCTCCAGCATCTGCAGTCCTCACTCTCTCCCTCCTGGAAACTCACATAATCAAATATTCAATAATCTCCCAACCCAGCTGCGGTAATCAGTTTAATATCCTTTATTTGTTTATCCCGTGCAGATATAATTTCCAACTTATTTAGAGCATATAGGCCGAGTGCTTTTACGAACATTTACTGACTTAAAAGATAAAAGGACTAACTTCTCTTAATTATGCAAGCAGTCGAGACGGACACTTCTAATCCCATCAGAAGTAACAGCCAACATTGAACAGATGGTTAACCTATCTGCTATCTCCCTTCAAACCTTTGTGTACTGTAGATAAAACAATGTAACACCACATGATTTAACATATGTAAGAACTGTTTATAAAGAAGTAAATATAAGAACTGTATTTCAGGATTCTATCGCCACATTGAACTTGTGCAAGTGTGGTTGTTGAATAAAGAGGCTGTTTCCATCACTCACTGATTTTGGACATTATTTGAACATGATCGCACACACCGCAAGGTCTCTTTGCTCAGCAATACTCGCCACGGCCTTACCATTAAGTTCACAAGTCCTGCTCTGATTTGCCTTTCCAAAATGTAGCATCTCACATTTATCTAAGTTAAACTTCATCTGCCACTCCTCAGTCCATTGGCCCCCCTGCTCAAGATCGAGAGTGTGGTGTTGAGGCAGCATTTGAGGTGTGAGGCAGCATTTGAGGAGCAGGAGAATCGATGTTTTAGGCATAAGCCCTTAATCAGGATGTTCTCCACTACACCTCAAATTTTGAGGTTATCTGCAATCTTTCTAAGTATACTTATGTTCACATCCAAATAATTAATGTATATGATGAAAAGCAGTGAACTCAGTACCAATCATTGTGGCACACTGCTGGTCACAGGCCTCCAGTCTGAAAAGCAACCCTCCATTCCCATCCTCTATCTTCCAGTAGTTCTGTATCCAATGGCTAGTTGTCCCTGTATTCCACGTGATCTAACCTTGCTAACTAGTCTACCATAAGGAACCTTGTTCAGTGCATTACTGAAGTTCATATAGATTATGTCCACTGCTCTTTACTCATCAATCATCTTCATTACTTCTTCAACAAAATCAATACAGTTAATGAGACACGGTTTCTCACACACAAAACAATGTTGAATACCCCGAATCAGTCCTTGCCTTTTCAAATACATGTCATCAGTCTCCACCTATGTTCCAGCCATGCCAACATGAAAATGATCCATTTTGTTGCAAGTCTGACTGTTCATATGACTATTTTTAAAATATAACCCCTTTATCTGGACTTCCCCAACAATCAGAAGATTCTTGCCACATTTAGCCTGCCTTGTCCATCAGGATTTTACATGTTTCTATGAAATCCCCTCAAATTCTCCTAAATTCCGGTCATTATATCCTAATCAAACCAGTCTTTCCTCATATGTCAGTCCTGCCATCCTGGGAATTTGCTGGACTTCCCCAACAGCAAGAATGTCCTTCCTCAGACAAGGAGACCAAAACTGCACATAATACTCAAGCTGTGGCCCTGCATAACTGCAGCAAGACATCATTACTCTGATATTCAAATCCTCCCGCTTTGAAGGCCGGCATGCCATTAGCTTTCCTCACTGCCTGCTGCACCTGCATGCCAACCTTCAGTGACTGTTCCACCATGACACCCCGGTGTTGTTGCATGTCATCGTTTTATAAACTACCACCATTCAGATAATAATCTGCCTTCCTGTCTTTGTGAAATATTTAAAACCTTGCATTTATCTACATTTTATATTGCATTTGCTAAGTATTTGCAAAAAACAGACAAATCCCCATCCTGGATGACATTCTGTCTGGACATAGCGTAAGTTGGTCAAAGTATTGAGTACAGGAGTTGGAAGGTCATGTTGTGGCTGTACAGGACATTGGTTATGCCACTATTGGAATATTGCATGCAGGTCCGTTCTCCTTCCTATCAGAAAGATGTTGTGATACTTGAAAGGGTACAGAAAATATTTACATGGATCTTGCCAGGGTTGGAGTGTTTGAGCTATTCAGAGTCTGAATAGGCTAGGGCTGTTTTTCCTGGCACATTGGAAGCTGAGGGGTGACCTTCTCGAGGTTTACGAAATCATGAGGGGCATGGATATGGTAAATAGACAAGGTCGTTTCCCTGGGTTGGGAAGTCCAGAACTACAGGGTTTAGGGTGAAAGATTTAAAATGACCTAAGGGGCAACTTTTTCTTGCAAAGGGTGAATGGAATGAGCTGCCAGAGGAAGTGGTGGAGGCTGGTACATCTACAACATTTAAAAGGCATCTGGGTGGGTACATGAATAGGAAGGAATTAGAGGGATATAGGCCAACTGCTGAGAAATGGGACTAGATTAATTTAGGATTTCTGGTCGGCATTGACGAGTTGAACTGAAGTGTATGTTTCTGCGCTCTACATGTCTATGACTCTGTAAAAAGGCACAACAACACTATTTCTTCCTGAGGCAGCTTAGGAAATTCAGCATATCCATAACGATCCTCAACAATTTTTACAGTTGCATAACGACCTGGCATGGCAACTGCTCTGTCCAGGGCCATGTGAAAAGACAGAAAGTTGTGTGCACAACCCAGACCATCATGGAAGCTAATCTCCAATCCAAGGACTCCACTTACATTTCTCATTGTCATGGAAAAGCTGCCAACGTCATTGAAGACCCCTCCAACCCTGCTGATGCTCTCTTCTACCCACTTCCTATAGGGAGAAGATACTGCACACACACTCTAGAAGTTTCAAGAATAGCTTTTTTTTCTGCTGATATTAGCCTGCTGAATGTACCTTACTATATTCAAATAATTTTCATTTTGCTTTGCACATCTCCGATGCAGCCATAGCCTTGTCTACCTCATTCTGTCTAAGCACCCTCTGATCTGTACGTCGTGGTTTGCTATGATCTGCCTGTACTGTTTGCAAAACAAAGCTTTTCATTGTACTTAGGTATATGTGATGATAATGAATCAAATCAAATTAAATCAAATCAAATACAATCCTTAAACATAACTACAAAAAGAATCATTTTGTCGTAGCTCTTTATTTTGCATTTATCAGGACAATTCGCAAAAAAATAAAATGCAAAGTGGAAAGAAAATTCTTAATCTATGAGAGGAGTCAGATCCTTGGACAACAATCAGACTCTGATTGGTAAGGGCATTGCATGAAAAATGCATGAGTTCATGATAACTGATAGTTAACTGTCAAGTTTTATTACAATGTGAAATTGAAAAAAAATTGTTTTGGTTTGGTTAGGGCTGAATAATCATAATTATGACATTTTCAGTTTCAGTCCGCAGAGGCTGCCTGACCTGTTAAATCTTTGAATTGTTTTTTTCCTTCAGAGAGGTCTGTAATTTTCATCACACATCTTGATTCTTAAGGCTATGTTGTGTAACATCAGGAGGTGTGTTGTGCATTACAGTATTTCTAGTTATTGTCCCTTACACAGCTGGAACTAATCATGTTACTCATCAATGAAAACTCTTAGGGTCATGATGGTTGGATAATCAGTCATGTTTATATTGTTGAAAGTCATGGACAGAAAAGTGAATTCACTTGTTTGGAAACCATCTGAGATCTATCCCAGAATGCTGAGGGAGGTGAGGAAGGCAATTGTTGGGGCCCTGTCTGAAATCTTTATATCCTCTTCAGTAACAGAAGATATCTGAGTGAATTGCAGAGTAGCCAATGTTGTTCCTTTATTTAAGAAGAACAGAGGGGATAATTCAAGAAATTATAGGCCAGTGAGCCTTATGTCAATGGTAGGGAAGCTGTTGAAGAAGATTCTTAGGGATAGGATTTTCTCATTGTTGGAAAAAGTTGGATTTACTAGGATAGGCAGGATGAATATGACTGGGGGTGATCATGTTTCACAGATTTGGTTGAGTCTTTTGAGGAAATGATAAAGGTGATTGTTGACAGCAGGACAGTAAATATTGTTCATAGGGACTTCAGAAAGAGCTTTATGATGGTACCCCATGGCAGGCCAGTACAAAAGGTGAAGTCACATGGGATCTGAAAGCTGATAAGATAGTGATCATTGGTGATTTGGAGGAGAAGGTAAGGCTTCTGAATTCTGTGGATGGCACAAAGATAGTAAGGAGGATTGCAAGATAAGATGGAAGGATGTAGATAGGCGAGAGACTGAAGTAGAGAAATGGCAGATGGCATTTTATCTGGACAAATGTGAAATAATTCATTTTGGAAGGTTTAATTTAGGATGGAAGTCTACAGAAAAAGGCAGAATATTTAGAAGCATTAATATGCAGAGGAATTAAGGTATACAGGCCCACACCTCCTTGAAAGTGGCAATAGAAGTGGATAAGGTGGTCAAGATAGCAGATATTGCCTTCATTGGTGGGGGATAGAGTTTAAAAATCAGTACGTCATGTACAGCTGTATAGAACTTTAGTGAGGTCACATTTGGAACATTACAAATAGTTCTGATCACCACACGACCAGAAGGATTAGTCATAGAGTCATAAAGAATGGAAACATGCCCGTTGGTCCAATTCACGCATGGCAACCAAATTTCCCAAACTAGACTCGTTGCATTTTCCATAAAATGGCCCATATCCCTCTAAACCTTTCCTATTCATATATCTGTCAAAGTGTCTTTTAGAACATAGAAGAGTACAGCACAGAACAGACCCTTCAGCCCACGATGTTGTGCCGACCATTGATCCTCATGTAAAGTAAACCTAATGTACAAACCCTCAAATGTCTGTGACCATATGCATGTCCAGCAGTCTTTTAAATATCCCCAATGACCTCGCTTCCAGAACTGCTGCTGGCAATGCATTCCATGCTCTCACAACTCTCTGCAGAAAGATCCCGCCTCTGACATCCCCTCTATACTTTCCACCAAACAGCTTAAAACTATGACCCCTTGTGTTAACAATTTCTGCCCTGGAAAAAAGTCTCTGGCTATCAACTCTGTCTATGCCTCTCATTATCTTGTACACCTCAATTAGGTCCCCTCTCGTCCTTCATTCTTTCAATGAAAAAAGTCGGAGCTC
This sequence comes from Chiloscyllium punctatum, assembly GCF_047496795.1. NCBI lineage: Eukaryota > Metazoa > Chordata > Chondrichthyes > Orectolobiformes > Hemiscylliidae > Chiloscyllium > Chiloscyllium punctatum. The sequence continues at coordinate 67,181,138 of NC_092764.1, read as the reverse complement.
AGTCAAGCTCTCTTCGTAAGATAAGCCCCCCATTCCAGGCAGCATCCTGGTCAACCTCCTCTGAACCCTCTCTAAAGCATCCACATTTTTCCTATAATAGGGCAACCAGAACTGGGCACAGTATTCCAAGTGCAGTCTAACCAAAGTTTTATAGAGCTGCAACAAGATCTCACAGCTCTTAAACTCAATCCCCCTGTTGATGAAAGCCAGAACACCATATGCTTTCTTAACAACCCTGTCCACTTGGGTGGCAATTTTAAGGGATCCAGTACCTGCTCACCAAGATCCCGCTGTTCCTCCACACTGCCAAGAATCCTGTATTCAACTTCGCAGTTATCCAGGTTGAACTCCATCTGCCACCTCTCAGCCCATCTCTGCATCCTGTCAATATCACGCTGCAGTCTACAACAGTCCTCCATACTGTCAACGACACCTCCAATCTTTGTGTCATCAGCAAACTTGCTAACCCATCCCTCAATCTCCTCATCCAAGTCATTAATAAAATGTACAAAGAGTTGAGGCCCAAGAACAGAGCCCTGTGGAACACCACTCACCACTGACTTCCAGGCAGAATACTTTCCTTCAACTCGCTGTCTTCTGTCGACCAGCCAATTCTGTATCCAGACAGCTAAATTTCCCTGTATCCCATTCCTCCTGAACTTCCGAACGAGCCTACCATGGGTAACCTTAACAAATGTCTTGCTGATGTCCATATACACCACATCCACCGTTCGACCATCATCAACTTGTTTGGTAACATCGTCAAAGAACTCAATAAGATTTGTGAGGCATGACCTGTCCCTCGCAAAGTGTGTTGACGGCATTCAATCAAGCCATGCTCTTCCAGATGGTCATAAATCCTATCCCTCAGAACCCTTTCTAACACCTTGAAGACGACTGACGTGAGACTGACTGGTCTGTAATTGCCGGGGATTTCCCTATTTCCTTTCTTGAAGAGAGGATATACATTTGCCTCCCTCCAGTTCTCAGGTACGACTCTGGTGGAGAGCTAGGTTGCAAAGATCTTCACAAGCGGTGAAGCAATCACATATCTTGCTTCCCAAAGCAGCCGAGGACAAATCTGGTCTGGCCCTGGCGACTTGTCAATCTTAATGTTTGTCACAATTTTCATTACATCTGCTTCCTCAATCTCTATCCATTCCAGCATGCTTACCTGCTCCTCAGTAGTTTCATTCACGACAAGGTCCTTTTCTTTAGTAAAGGCAGAAGCAAAATACTAATTTAAGGCTTCTCCTACCTCCTAAGACTCTATACACAAGTTCCCTATGCTATCCCTGATCGACCCTACTCTTTCTTTGATCATTCTCTTATTCCTCACATACATGTAAAATGCCTTTGGATTCTCCCTAATCCTTCCTGCCAAGCCTTTTTCCTGCCCCCTCCTGGCTCTCCTCAGACCATTTTTGAGCTCCTTCCTCGCCTATCTGTAATCCTCTAGAGCTGAGCAAGAACCTTGCTTCCACCACCTTATGTAAGCTGCCTTCTTTCTTTTGACAAGAATCTCATACTTTAAATGTTGTAATTGAACCTGTATCCATCACTTCTTCTGATAGTTCTTTTGACATATTAACCACCATCTACGTGAAAATGCTGCCTTTTAAATTTTTCTCCTCTCATCTTAAAATATGCCCTCTAGTTTTGAATTTCCATACCCTAAGGCAAAGCATTTGCCACTCATCTTATCTGTGTCCTTCACGATTTAAAAAAAACCCCTCAATAACACCACCCATTAACCTCCTCTGCTTCAGTGAAAACACTCCCAGCCTGTCTTTGGAAAGAGAAAAGGTTTTTCGGGATGGTGCCTAGCTGGGAGAATATTAGAAATGAGGAGAGATTAGACAAATCTGATTTACTGTTGTTTGAATGTCAGAGGCAGAGGGGTAACCGAATAGAAGTTTACAAAATTATGAGAGGCATTTTTAAAATTGATTTAACCTGTATCGAAATACCTATGACAAGGGGATATGGTTTTCAGGTCAAAGGGGGGAAAGCTTAAAGGAGATGTGAGAGGCAAGGTTTTGCATCAAGCTTGGCAAGTGCCTGGAATGCATTGCTGGAGGAAGTGGTGGCAGATCCAAAGACAACATTTAAGAGGCATCTTTACAGATATAGCATCACAGAGTGAAGCCTTCATTAATTTAGAAAGCCATCATGTGTTAGTGCAGGCTTGACGGGCCAAAGGGTCAGTTCATCTGCTGTACATTTCTGTGTTCTTTTGTTGAACACATTTTACTTGCAAATATTCAGTCCAAGCCAGAATGTCATCCAGATCTTGCTGCATGTTGGCAGTAACTGCATTTCTGGCCATATGATAGAGGGAATAATATTGATGATGCAGCTGAGAATATTTGACAGTAATGACTCTATAACACGAGACACTGTGGAACAAATCATGTACTCTTTATCTGAAAGTTTAAATATTAGAGCCCTGTATTAGGAAGCTATATGAATCACTGTGCATCTCAGTTTAGGTCATGGATTACTTGCAAATACCCATCCCAAGTCTATGTTGAGAAAACAGTTTGAAGTTTGATGACTGTATAAAACTTGGGATAATGACATTAACCAGATAATCCACTCACTGAAGGAAGACCCAATTGATTTTGCAGCAGGCTCGCCACTCTCTGGGTGAATAACTGTTTCCTCATCTCAGTCTGAAAAGGTTTAACCCTTATCTATAAACTCCCCCGTTCTGTAATCCCCACCAATGGGAGCATCTGCCCTTTGTCTAACTTATCAGAATTTTATAGGTTTAGATGAGGCTATCCTCATTCTTCTGAACTTCAGTGAATTCTATTGTAACCAATTCAATCAGTGCGTGCAATTCAGTCCTAGTATTCCAGGAATCAGTTTTGTAAACCTTCACTGCATCCCTTCAAATAACAAAAAAACACCCTTCCTGCGAAGGGGTCAGTGGTTAGCACTGCAGCCTCACAGCACCATGGACCTGGGTTCAATCCCAGCCTTGGGCAATTGTCTATGTGGAGTTTGCATATTCTCCCTGTGTCTGCATGGATTATCTCTGGGTGCTCTGGTTTCCTCCTATGATCCAAAGATGTGCATGTTAGGTGAATTAGCCATGCTAAATTGCCCATAGTGTACAGGGATGCGTAGGTTAGGTGAATTGGTTAGTGGTTTATGTCGAGTAATATGGTAGGTGAATGGATCTGGGTGAGTTGCTCTTTGGAGGGTCGGTGTGGACTTTTTTGGGCCAAATGACCTGCTTCCTATTCTATGATCAAAGAGGAGACCAAAACTAGAGGCAATATTCCAGATGTGGCCTCACCAAAGTTCTACATAATTGCAGCATGACTTCTGCATTCCTGTTGTCTCACTGTGAAGGCCAATCTACAGTTTGCCGACTGCACCTTTGTACTTAACTTCAACGAACGGTGCACGAAGGAACCAGGTCTTGTTAAGTATTCTCTCCACTCAGTTTGCAGCCATTCAAATAATAATCTGTCTACATATTTTTACTACGGTAAAACTGTCCTCAGAAAAGACAAAGAACTATAAGGCAAGGTCTACACCGAGAGGAAAGGTGGGCCATTTCACTTGAATCACTGTACTCCCTCAAAAGCAAGAACATCCTTCCATAACCAGGGAGAACAAAACTGCAGACAATATACCAGGTGTGGCCTCACCACTCACCAATGTCTTATATAACTGCAGCAAGACATCAAAACTTATCACTCTGAAGGCCAATATTCAGTTTTCGACCCTTACTGCCGACTGCACCTGTGGGTTTATAGCTGAGCTGAGACACCAAGCTCTCATTGAACACTTCCTTCTCTCAAGTTGTAGGTATCCAAATAATAATCTGCTGACATATTTTTGCTATCAAAATAAATAACCTCATATTTTCCTAATTTCACTGTATCTGTCATGTATTGTCTCACTCACTCAACCGATCCAAGCCACACTGCAATATTTCCACATCCTCCTCACAGCTGACTCTTCCACCTAGGTTTCTATCATTTGCATGTTTTCAGATATTGCATTTAGCACTCTCGTCTAAATCTTTACGATATATTATGAACAGCTGGGGTCCTAAGACTGATCCCTGCAGTAACTCACTAGTCACTGCCTGCCATTCAGAAAAAGAACCATTTATTCCAACTTTTTGTTTCTTGTCTACTAATCAATATTTTATCCAGTTCAATGCACTAACCCCAATCACATATAATTTAATTAAAGTCCAAATAAACCAGATTCATTGGCTACCCTGTCCAACTTTATAAGTTGCATCCCAGGAGAATTTCAGCCTCGTCAAGCATGTTTTTTCCTTTTCCAAATCCATGCTGATTGTCTCAGGTTCTTTATAAGAATGCTTTAGAAGTGCTCTGCTATGATATCCTTCATAATGGACTTGAGCATTTTCCCAGAATTTACACAAGCTTCATTGGTGAATGATTCACTACTTTCAGTCTAACTCCCTTTTATAACCAATGGGGTTACATTAGCTACCCTCCAATCTGTAAGAACTGTTCTCGAATATAAAGAATCTTTGAAAATGACATCAATGCATCGATTATTTTTATGGTCATTTCCTTGAGTAATCATGGATGTAGATTACCAGACCTTGGCCTTTTCTGAGCCTTCAATCCCATCAATTTCATTAACACGATTTCTCTACGAATGCATATTTGTTTCAGTTCCTCCCTCTCACTAAACCTGTGTTCATTGTCATTTTTGGTGTGTTATTCATGTCCTCCTTTGTGAAGACAGAAGGGAAGTAGAAATTTAGTTTGTCAGCCATTTTTTTGTTCTGCGTTTTAAATTCACCTGTTTCTGACTGTGAGGGACTGACATTAGTTTTCCTAAATCTTTTTCTCTTGACATTCTCAAAGAAACCTTTATAGTTATTTCTTACATTCCTAAAACGTTTATCCTCAGGTTTTATTTTCACCTCCTTCAAGCAAGTCCTTGATGCCTTTGAAACTGTTCCCAATTCTCAGGTCTCTGGCCTTTCCTTTGTAACTAATACTTGATCATTTCCCTCACATGCCATGGTGTGACCACTATTCTCTTAGCACTATTGCACCAAACAGGAATAACCATTTTTTGTAGTTCATCCATTCGCTCTTTCAATGTTTGTCATTGCCTGTCAAATGTCACTCCTTTCAGTAACTTTACCCATTCCAGTGTGGGAACTCATGGTTTGTTCCATCATACTTTCCCTTAGTAAAGTTCAGGATCAGAGTCTCAGAATCAGATACGTCACTTTCCGTTTTTATAAAGTGGGCACCGGCATATGTGCACCCGCACCAGATGGACAGCAATGGTGCAAGAAGACGACTCACCACCTGCTCTCAAGGATAGATAGGAGTGGGCAGCAAATCCTGGCTTTGCCAAAGTTTTCACGTTCCTTGGAAAGAATGAAATAAATCTATTGCAGGTACTTCTGAACTGAGCCTTGCATCCTTCTGGAACATTCTCTAGGTATTCAAGTGCATGCTTTGCAGAACTATTTTTCTGGATGCCTCGTATTTCTGTGATCCTCGTCCATATTCAGTATTTCTGCAGTTTATTCCAATAACATTTCTTTTTAGGGTTCAAGTCTGTTTGTTCAACAGACTGCAAGTAATATCAACCTAATTATGTCCTTGAGGATTTGTTTACTATGTATATAGACTCCTTGAGTTGATGACACTTTCAAGTGAAGGTTTGAATGTGTGACACAGAAAATGAAGTATCCTTTCAATGCAGTACCAATTTTGCCTGATGTTGAAGTCATTTACTGCCCTGTGCTCGTAGCTATTGGAGTGTCCGGTAAGTATTATTTGTCCACAATTGCATAATCTGTCAACTGTTACTCTTTTGAAAATGATCCATTTCATAGGCAAGAATGGAAATCAAAGCAATGCTACTTAGGAGAAGTGCTTCTTTTCCTGAATGGTTAGTTCAACATTACCATCTTTTCAAAATCACATCTGAACCAATTGAGACCCTTGTTAAATGTAATGGTACTTCTCAACAAAAAAAAACTTCAATGATATTCCTTTACATCTTCAAAGAGTGATGATCTTATGCAGTTTGATTAATATGACAAAACTGAGCTTGCTGATGTCAAGCTATCTTATATGCTTGCAATTTGTCATCTAATTTAGATAGTTTGTGATATGTTCAAATAATGGAAATACTAGCTTTTGATTGATTAGACATGGAAATATGCAATTGCATGAACGCAGCCAACATTTCACATGATTCTTTACTGAAGCAAGTCAAAGTATTGGGAATATTTGAATGACAAACGTAATTTGAGTTTATAATTCTGTGACCATTGGCAATTATTTAATTGGTTGGGATGAGTTATGCTGAAAAGCCACTTCCACTAATTGGAAATTACTGCCTTTGAGTCAAGCACAGATAACACCACAACCAACTTAACCATGATCTTACTCAAAGTCTCCAGTCTCGAGTTTTGAATAGACAGCACATGCTTCTATGTTATTTGGTCTTTGCCAAAGTATTTAGCATTTTTAAATTCTCTCGTGGAGCATGGGTGTTGTTGGCTCGCCAACATTTACTTCTCATCCCTAGTTGCCCTTGAGAAGATGGTGGTGAGATGCCTTCTTGAACTGTTGCAGTCCACGTCCTGCCGATAAACCCACAATTGGAAATTGAAGGATTTTGAACAACATCAGAGAAGGAACAGTGATATATTTCTAAACCAAGTTGGTGAATGGCTTGGTGGGGAATTAGCTGGTGTTCACATGTATCTGCTGCCCTGATGGTTCTGGATGGAATTGAACATGGGTTTGGAAGGTGCTGGCCAAGGATCTTGGACAAAATTTCACAGTTCCTCTTGTGGATGATCGTACACATTGCAACTGCTAAGCTTTCATGGTGCTGCGAGTGAATGCTTGTAGATGTGATACCACAGAAGGAGGCTGCTTTGTCCTGGATGGTCAAACTTCTTGATTGTTGTTGGTGTTTCAAGGCAAGCGGAGTCTATTCCATCATGAATTGTGCATTGTAAAGGGTGGGCAGACTTTGGGAATCAGGAGGTGAGTTATTCACTGCAGTATTCCTTGGTTCCTATTTCCTTTTGTAGCCATTGTATTTTGCACTGAGCCCAGTTGAGGTATTGGTCAACAGTGACTCCAAGGATGTTGATAACAGGGAAGTCTGCGATCCTAACACTATTGAATGTCAAGGGGTAGTAGAAAAATTATCTCTAATTTGAGCTGGTCATTGTGTGGTACAAAATTTACTGTCGATTTGTCAGCCCAAACCTGAATAATGTCCATGTCTTACTGCATTTAAACATAAACCACTTCAGTATCTGAGGAGTTGTGAATGTTGCTGAACATTGTGCTACTGTCAGTGAGCAACCTCACATTTGACCTTATGATGGAAGGAAGATAATCAATGAAGCAGCTAAATGTTTCTGCAAGGGGATCAAGGTTGGGAGCTAAACATTCAAGGATATACATCCTTTTGAAAAACAGGCAGGTACGCAGAGCCTTGTTTGTGAAAAATGAAATTGAATCAAGAGCAATAAATGAAGTAGGGTCATATGTAATAGAATTTGTGTAGGTAGAGTTGAGGAACCCCAATGGTAAGAAAATCTTAATGAAAGGTATCTACAGGCCTCTAAACAGCAATCAAAATGTGGGGGATAAGATACACCAAAATATAGGAAAGTTGTGTAAAAACGGTCAAGTTACAGTGATGATGGGGGATTTCAATATGCAGGTGGACTGGAAAAACAGGTTGGTAGTGGATCACAAGAAAAGGAATTTGTGGAATACCTAAGAGATAGCTTTTTCAAGCAGCTTGTAGTGGAGCCCCCTGAGACAATACTGGATTTAGTGCTGTACAATGAGGTAGACTTGATAAGGGAGTTAAGGTGAAGGAACCCTTCGGAGGCAGTCACCATAATATGGTAGAATTTATGCTGTAGTTTGATCGGGAGAAGGTGGAATCAGATATCATGGTATTACAGTTGAATAAAGATAACTACAGAGGCAGGAGGGAAGAGCTGACCAGAATTGACTGGGAGACAAGCCTAGTACGGAAGACAGTGGGAGAGCAATGGCAGGAGTTTTTGGGAGTAATTTGAGAGACACAGCAAAAATTCATCCTGAGAAAAAGGAAGCATACTAAAGGGAGGATGAAGCAACCATAGCTAACCAGAATAAAAGCAAAAGAGAAAGCATATAATATGGCAAAGGGCAGTGAGAAGCAAGAAACTGGGAAGCCTACAAAGAGCAACAGAGGACAACAAAGAAATAAGGGGGGGAGGAGATTATATCTGAGGGTAAGCCAGAAATATTAGTAAACATTGCAAGAGTTTCTCTAAATATAGAAAGTACAAAGGAGAGGCTTAAGTGGGCATCAGGCAGCTGGAAAATGATGCTAGAGAAGGAGCAATAGGGAACAAAGAAATGAGTGAGGAATTGAATAAGCACTTGTGTCAGACTTTATTGTGTAAGACACCATAATGATTCCTGATGAAGAGCTGATGCTCGAATCATTGACTCTCCTGCTTCTCAGTTGATACCTGACTGGCTGTGCTCTTTGCAGAACCACACTTTTTGAGTCTGATATCCAGCATCTGCAGTCATCATTTTCCCCCAGTGTAATATCCTAAAAATTCAAGTGAGTCAGGGAACAGAGATGAGTATGCTGGCCACCATCAAGGAGAAGTTGCTACAAAAAATGAAAGGTCTGAAAGTGGATACATTGTGTGGACAAATGGGCTACACCATCGACATCTGAAAGAGATTGCTGAAGAGAGAACATAGAACATGACCGTGCACTACAGACCCTTTGGCCCTCGATGTTGCTCCGATCTGTGAAACCAATCGAAAGCCGAGCTAACCTACACTATTCCATTCTCATCCATATATTTATCCAAAGACCATTTCAATGCCCTTAAAGTTGGCAAGTCCACTACTGTTGCAGGCAAGGCAATCCACACCGCAACCACACAGAGTGGCAATCCACTCTGAATAAAGAATCTACCTCTGACATCGGTCCTATATCTTTCACCCTTCAATTTAAAGCGATGTACCCTCATGGTAGCCATCACCATCTGAGGAAAAAGGTTCTCTCTATCCACCATAACTAATCGTCCGATCAGCTTGTATGTCTCTATTAAGTCAGCTCTTAACCGTCTTCTCTCTGATGAAAACAGCCTCGAGTTTCTTCATAAGATCTTCCCTCCATACCAAATACATCTTAGTATTCTCCTCTGCACCCTTTACAATGCTTCCATGTCCTTCCTATAATGCGACCAGAACTGTACACAATTCTCCAGGTGCGGCCATATCAGTGATTCGCACAGTTGCAACATGACATCTTGGCTCCAAAACTAAATCCCTCTATTAATAAAAGATAACACACTATATGCCTTCTTAACAACCTATCAAACTGAATGGCAACTATCTGGGATCCATGCAATGGACTCCGAGATCTCTCTGCTCACCCACACTACCAAGAATCTTACCGTTACATTACTCTGCATTTCTGTTACTCATTTCAAAGTGAATCACCTCACACCTTTGTGCATTACACTCTATTTGCCATGTCTCAGCCCAGCCCTGCTGCTTATCTATGTCCCACTGTCATCTGCAACATTTTTCTGCACTCTCCACAACTCCACCGAATTTAGCATCATTCGCAAATTTATTAACCCATCCTTCTGTGCCCTCATTCAGGTTATTTATAAAAATGACAAACAGCAGAACCCCCTAGACAGATCTGTGTGGTACACCACGAGGAACTACATTTCAGAATGAATGTTTCCTGTAAACCACAATCCTCTGTCTTCTTTCAGCTAGCCAATTTTTGATCCAAACCATTAAATGACTTTCAACCCCATGCTTCCATATTTGAACCTTTTCTAATGCTTTACGAAATCCATATACTGCACATCAACCACTGTACCCTCATCCACCTGTCTGGTCACCATCTCAAAGAACTCAATAAGCTTTATTAGGTATGACCTACCCTTCACAAAACCATGCTGGCTACCTAATTAAATGATTCCTTTCTAGATGATTATAAATCCGGTCTCTTATAAATCTTTGCAACACTTTACCCACAACTGAAATAAGGCACACTGGTCTATAATTACCAGGGTTGTCTCTACTGCCCATCTTGAACAACAGGACAATATTTGCTATCCTCCAGTCTTCTAGCACCGCTCCTCTCAACAGTGGCGACATAAAGATCAAAGCCAAAAGCTCTGCAGATTTCTCTGTAGCTTCCCAGAGGAACCTAGGATAAATTATATCTGGCTCAGGGGACTTATCAATTTTCACACTTTCCCGAATTGCTAACATCTCCTCCTTATGAACCTCCATCCCATCTAGTCTAAAAGGCTGTATCTCAGTACTCTCCTCAGCAGCATTGTCATTTTCCTGTCTGAATACTGATGAAATATTATCCATTTAGTGTCTTCTCGAATTCTTCTGCCTCCACGCACAACTTCCCACTACTGTCCTTGATAGGCCCTAATTTTACTCGAGTCATTCTTTAATTGATAGAAAGCTTTAGTGTTTTCCGTGATCCTACCAGCCAAAGACTTCTCAAGTGTTCTCCAGGCTCTTCTCAACTCTCTCTTTAAGTCCTTCCTGGCTAACTTGTAACACTCAAGCAGCCTAACTGAACCTTCGTGTCTCATCTTTACATAAACTTCATTCATTCTCTTGACAAGAGATTCAACTTCGAGTCATACAGTCATAGAGATGTTCAGCACGAAAACAAATCCTTTGGTTCAACCCATCCATGCCGACCAGATATCCCAACCCAATCTTGTCCCACTTGTCAGCACCCAGCTCATATCCCTCCAAATGCTTCCTATTCATATACTCATCCAAATGCCTTTTAAATGTTGCAATTGTACTAGGCTCCACCACTTCCTCTGGCAGCTCATTCCAAACACGTACACCCATTGCATAAAAAAGATGCCCCTTAGGTCTCTTTTATATCTTTCCCCTCTCACCCTAAGCCTATGCCCTGTAGTTCTGGACTCCTCCACCCCAGGGAAAAGACTTTGTCTATTTATCCTGTCATAGTCATAGAGTCATAAAGATGTACAGCATGGAAACAGACCCTTCGGTCCAACGCGTCCATGCCGACCAGATATCCCAACCCAATCTAGTCCCACCTGCCAGCATCCAGCCCATATCCCTCCAAACCCTTCCTATTCATATACCCATCCAAATGCCTCTTAAATGTTCCAATTGCACCACCCCCCACCACCTCCTCTGGCAGCTCATTCCATACTCGTACCAGACTCTGTGTGAAAACTTTGCCCCGGAGGTCCCTTTTATATCTTTCCCTCTCACCATAAACCTATGCCTTCTAGTTCTGGACTGCACCACCACAGGGAAATGTCTTTGTCTATTTACCCTATCCATGCCCCTCATAATTTTGTAAAACTCTATAAGGTCACCCCTCAGCTTCCGACTTTCCAGGGAAAACAGTCCCAGCCTGTTCAGTCTCTCCCGAAAGATCAAAGCCCCCAACCCTGGCAACGCCCTTGTAAATCTTTTCTGAACTGTTTCAAGTTTTACAATATCTTTCTGGTAGGAAGGAGACCAGAATTGCATACAGTATTCCAACAGTGGCCTAACCAATCCCCTGTACAACCACAGCATGTCTTCCCAATTCCTGTACTCAATACTCTGACCATTACAAGTAAACATGACAAATGCCTTCTTCACTATCCTATTTACCTGTGACTCCACTTTCAAAGAGCTATGAACCGACACTCCAAAGTCACTTTGTTCAGCAACACTCCCTAGGACCTTACCATTAAGTGTATAAGTCCTTCCAAAATGCAGCACCTCACATTTATCTGAATTAAACTCCATCTGCCACTTCTCAGCCCATTGGCCCATCTGGTCCAGATTCTGTTGTAATCTGAGGTAACTCTCTTCGCTGTCCACTACACCTTCAATTTTGGTGTAATTTGCAAATTTACTAATATCTTATGCTCACATCCAAATCATTTATATAAATGACAAAAAGTAGTGGACCCAGCACCGATCCTCATGGCGCTCCACTGGTCACAGGCCACCCATCTGGAAAAAGAACCCTCCCCCACCCTCTGTGTTCTACGTTTGAGCCAGTTCTGTATCCAAATGGCTAGTTTTCCCTGTATTCTGTGAGATCTAACCTTGTTCACCAGCCTCCCATGGGGAACCTTGTTGAACGCCTTACCGAAGTCCATATACATCACATCTATTGCTCTGCCCTCATCAATCCTCTTTGTTACTTCTTCCGAAAAAAATCATGTTTGTGAGACACGATTCCCCACGCACAAAGCCATGTTGACTCTCTCTAATCAGTCCTTGCCTTTCCAAATGCATGTACATCCTGTCTCTCAGGATTCCCTCCAACAATTTTTCCACTCCCGATGTCAGGCTCACTAGTCTATAGTTCCCTGGCTTGTCCTCACCACCCTTCTTAAACAGTGGCACCATGTCAGCCAACCTCCAGTCATTTGGCAACTCAACTGTGACTATCAATGATACAAATATCTCAGCAAGGGGCCCAGCAATCACTTCTCTAGCTTCCCACTGAGTTCTAGGGTACACCTGGTCAGGTACTGAGGATTTATCCACCTTAATGCGTTTCAAGACATCCAGCATTTCTTCTTCTGTACTATGGATATTTTTCAAGATGTCACCATCTATTTCCCTGCTTTCTATATCTTCCATATCATTTTCCAAAGTAAATACTGATGAAAAATACTCGTTTAGTACCTCCCCCAGATCTCTGCAGATCCACACAAAGTCTGTCTTGCTGAACTTTGAGGGTCCCTATTCTTTCCCTCGTTACCCTTTTGTCCTTAATGTATTTGTAAAAACCCCTTAGATTCTCCTTAACACTATTTGCCAAAGCTATCTCATGTTCCCTTTCCCCCCTCCTGATTTCCCTATTCAATACACTCCTCCTGCCTTTATACTCTAAGGATTCATTCGATCTGTCCTGTCTATGCCTGACATATGCTTCCTTCTTTTTCTTAAACAAACTCTCAATTTCTTCAGTCATCCAGCACTCCCTATACCTACCTGCCTTTCTTTCACCCTAACAGGAATATACTTTCTCTGGATTATCGTTATCTCATTTCTGAAGGCTTCCCATTTTCTAGCCATCCCTTTACCTGTGAATGTTTGCCCCCAATCAGCTTTTGAATGTCCTTGCCCAATACCGTCAAAATTGGCCTTTGTGCATTTTAGAACTTCAACATTTAGATGTAGTCTATCCTTTTCCATCACTATTTTAAATCTAATAGAATTATGGTCGCTGGCCCCAAAGTGGTCTAACTTCTTTTGTAAAACATGGTTCCCTCGCTCAATCACTTTCTCCCCGTCGGACAGGTACATACTTATCGAGGAAAAGCAGTAACTGTTCCTTGAACAAGCTTCACATTTCAATTGTGCCCAACCATTACAATCGCTCTCCCATCCATGCACTCTAAATCTTGCCTAATAGCATCATATTTTCCTTTCCTCCAGTTATAATGCTTGCCCACTCGCATATTCTTGTCGGATTCCATCACTAAAGTAGAGTGTAGGCTTTAGCACTGATCTTTCAGTTACCACTGGAGCCTTGGAGAGTCCCAGAGGACTGGAAAGTCGTTAATGTAGCTCCCTTGTTTAAGAAAGGAGTAAAGCAAAAGATGGGAAATTTTAGGCTGATTAGGCTGGCATCAGTTGTTGGTAAAATTCTGAGTCTATTATGGCGGATGAGATTTCTGACTGCTTGAATGTGCATGGTAATATAGGGCAAAGTCAGCCCAATTTCATCAAGGGGAGCTCATGCCTGACAAACCTGTTAGAATTCTTTGAGGAGGTAACGAGCAAGTTGGACCAAGGAGAGAAAATTGGAGTTATCAATCTGGACTTCCAAAAGGCCTTTAATAAAGTGCTGCACAGAAGGCTGCGAAATAAAATATGGCCCATGGTGTAAGAGGCCAGGTATTAATTAGCATGGATAGAAGCTTGGCTGTCTGGCAGAAAGCAGAAAGTGGGATAAAAGGGTCATTTTAATAATGGAGGCCGGTGACTAGTGGTATTCCACAAGGATCGCTGTTGGGACCACAACTTTTCCACAATGTACGTTAATGATCTGGATGAAGGAACTGAGGGTATTCTGGCTACTTTCGCAGATGATATAAAGATAGGTAGAGGGACAAGCATTGAAGAGGCGGAGAGGCTGCAGAAAGACTTGAGCAAATTAGGGGAGTCGGCAAAGAGGTGACATATGAAATATAATGGGGAAGTGCACTTTGGTAGGAAAAATAGAGGTATGGGCTATTTTCGAAATAGGGAGAAAATTCTGAAATCTGACGTACAAAAGCATTTGGGTGTCCTCGTCCAGGATTTTCTTAAGGGAAAATTGCAGGTTGAGTATGTAGTTAGGAAGGCAAATACAATGTTGTTATTCATCTTGAGAGGACTAGAATATAAAAGCAGGAATGTACTTCTGAGGCTTCATAAAGCTTTAGTCAGATCACAATTGTGAACAATTTCAGACCCCATACACCAGGAAAGATATATTGGCCCTGGAGTGTGAAGCAGTTTCACGAGAATGATCCCAGGAATGAAAAACTTCACATATGAGGAATGTTTGAGGACTCTGGGACTATACTTGATGGAGTTTAGAAGGATGAGGGAGGAATTTGCTGGAAATTTACAGAATGCTGACTGACCTGGACAGAGTGGATATTGGGAAGATATTTCCATTGGCAGGAGAGATGAGGACGCAAGGGCACGGCCTTAGAGTAAAAAGATTGGTGAATCTGTAGAATTTATTGCCAAAGTTGGCTGCAGAGACCTGGTGATTGAGTATATTTAAAACAGATGTAGGGAGTTTCTTCATTGTCAAGAGCATCAAAGGTTACCGGGAGAAAGCAGAAAAATAGGTTTGAAAACCCTATCAGCCACGATTGAATGGTAGAGCAAACCCGATGGTTTGAAAGGCCTAATTTCTGCTCATATTTTGTATGATCTTATGGTCGTTATGGACACTACCTGAGAAATACCTTCAGAGCTGTCCAAGAGCTGAGATGACTGATTTCGAATAACCATAGCCATTTTCTTATATACCTGGTTTGGATTTAACCAATTTTGCCAGGAACCTTGACACTACACTCAGTAAAATGCAGCCGTGATGTCAAAGGCTGTCACTCTCACCTCACCTCTGGAATTCAGATCTTACATCCATGTTTGAAGTAAGGCTGTAAAGAGGTCTATTTAGAGTCCAAACTCGCATTGGTGAGCAGGTTGTTGTTGATAAGGTGCAGCTTGATTGCACTGTGGATGACATATTCTTCCACCTTACTGATGATCATGAGTAGACTGATGTGGCAAAGATTGGCTGTGTTAGATTTGTCCTGCATTTTGTGTGCTGGACTCACCTGGGTAAATTTTCACATTGTTAAGTAGGTACCAATGTCGGAACTGAACTGCAAAAGCTTGGCTGTCATTAGGTTTGTAAGCACAAGTCTTTAGTACTACTGCGCAAATATTGACATGACACATACCCTTCAGAGTATTCAGAGCCTCCAACTGTTTCTTGACATCATGTAGAGTGAATCAAATTAGCTCAAGATTGACATTTGTAATGATGGGGGCCACTGGATCAAGTGAAATTGTAAGATCTACTTGGCATTTCTTCAGACTTATCTTTCACACTGATGATCTTCCACCATTAAGGATGGGGATATTTGAATAGTCTTCAACTCCTGCAGTGAGTTGCAGTACGAAATAGTGCAGAGCCTAGATCTGAGCCATTGGTTGTGGGATTGCTTGGCTCTTTCCAACACTTGCTGCTTATGTTGTTTGGCACACAGGTAATCCTGGTTGGCAGCTTTGCCAGGTTGACATCTCATTTTTAAGTATTCCTGGTTCCTGCTCCTGGCTTGCCCTCCTGCATCTGTCTTGCATGTGAGGCACAACATCTCCAGTAATGTTGATGCCTAGGACATTGCCTGCAAAAGGAATATCTAGGGAGTAGTCACGCATTTTTTAAAGACTGATGTTACTTCAAATTTCTTACAACTGGTAAAAAAGATGTTTTATGTTTTTTTTTCAAACTATTGTCTGTGAAAAACACCTGCAGAATCAGATGTAATTATCAAATTTTTGATGAACCAAATTCAATGTAAGATCTGGTCAAACTCACGTATTAAAACTATCTACCTGATTTGTTTTGTAATTTGTTGCAGTTAACTTCTTGGCGATTGTGATTCTTTCCCAAAGGAACTGTGGCCTCTCCAACTGTATCACTCGGTACTTGATAGCAATGGCGGCAGCTGATTTTCTCGTTGTCATCTGTGATGTGATGCTGAGGTGGCTTATTATTTATTTCCCAGTGTCTTTCCTGGATATTACTCAGGTCTGTAGTTTGGTTATGGTGCTCATTCCTGCTACCACAATGAATTCTGTGTGGTTGACGGTTGCTTTCACCTTTGATCGATTCATAGCTATTTGCTGCCAAAAACTTAACACCAGATACTGCACCGAGAAAACTGCAGCTGTGATTATTGGAACAGTGAGTGTGCTGAGCTATTTGGAAAGCATTCCTTGGTTTTTTAAATTTAAATCTAAGTACACCTTAAATAACTTGCAATGGTTTTGTATCACAAACCCAAAGTATTATACATCAATCATCTGGACAATATATGAAATATTCTATTGCCTTCAAACCCCTTTGCTGCCATTTGTTATCATTCTTCTTTTGAACACTCTGACTGTCAGACATATTGTCAGAGCAAACAAAGCCCGCAGGAGACTCCAGAAGGACAGTGCTTGGGAGATTCCCAGTGACCCAGAGATGGACAAACGCAGAAAATCCATCATTTTACTCTTTGCTATCTCAGGCAGCTTCATTATTTTATGGACCCCTTATGTGGTGTGTTTCCTTTATCAACGAATTGTATTACTGCATGGTTATTCTCCACTTTCCCCAACTGCAGGTACCATTGGATACCTGCTCCAGCTCCTCAGTACTTGTACAAACACTTGCATCTACACCGCGACCCAGAACCAGTTCCGAGAACAGGTGAAAACAGTTGTGAAGCTCCCTTTCACTCTGATTCTCAGATTTATCAAATAGTGAATGTAATTGTTTACACTCAATAGAACTCAATTCCATCCAAAAGCATTTTATCTCTGAGTCAAGAATCTCTGAGCTCACAACAGAGATCAAGAAAATCTTCATTTAATTTTCTTATCTGTTCCTTTCTGAAAGTTACTCTTTTACCAGCCTCCACCATCCTTTCAAACAGACTATTCCATATTGGTACAACTCAGTGAGTAAATATTTTGATTTCTGGCTCCCCTCTACTTTATCTTTCAATCACTTTCAATTTGGGTTTTCTGGCTTCTACAATAATGTGTGGATGAATGTTTTCTTCTGATTGATGATGGCATAGTCTTGACTACTTGTATTCAAATGGTCTTGACAGACTCTGTTAAAAGCAAGCCCTATTTCTGCAGTTTAGCCTCTTCAAAGAAACTCTGCATCGATAGTTTAAGAAGAAAATCAACTCAGCAACCTCACAAACTCCTTAAACTTATGCTGAGCATAGAAGTGAATACTGCAACCTGGAACATGAATAGAAGTAACTGCAGAAGTACTGGATGTATTGTGGTAATCTTTCATGAATCCTTCAATTCCTGACTAGTCCCAGAGAATTGGAAAATTACCAAAATAACACCTTTATTTAGAAGGGGATTGAGACAAAAAACATGCAATTACTTGCTAAACCTACTTTGATTTATTCAGAGAGTCATAGAGTCACAGAGATGTACAGCATGGAAACAGACCCTTCAGTCCAACCCGTCCATGCCGACCAGATATTCCAACACAATATAGTCCCACCTGCCATCACCCGGCCCATATCCCTCCAAACCCTTCTTATTCATATACCCATCCAAATGCCTCTTAAATGTTGCAAATCTACCAGCCTCCACCACTCCTCTAGCAGCTCTTTCCATACATGTACCACCCTCTGCGTGAAAAAGTTGCCCCTTAGGTCTCATTTATATCTTTCCCCTCTCACCCTAAACCTATGCCCTCTAGTTCTGGACTCCCTCACCCCAGGGAAAAGACTTTGCCTATTTATCCCATCCATGCCCCTCATAATTTTGTAAACCGCTATAAGGTCACCCCTCAGCCTCTAACACGCCAGGGAAAACAGTCCTAGCCTGTTCAGCCTCTCCCTGTAGTTCAGATCCTCCTGTAACAACTTGCTTCAAGTGTCCTGGATCTACAAAGCATCATTTATATGAATACACAATGCTCTTGTCCATTTGTCTCTGTCTCTCCAGTTCGCATGTCCTTAAATGTGGTACTATTTTAGTGATATATTCATGTTTTCCTTATGACATCAATGTATACGTAAAATGAACAGGTTTTGGGTTGTAATATCAATGCCAAGCTATGATCTGATGTGATTTGATTTGATTTACTTATTACTTATATTATTACTAGTATCAAGATCGTGAAAAATATTGTATTATGTGCTATCCAGACAAATCTTGCCTTTCATAATTACATCAGGTTAATGGCAAAGAATGCAGTACACAGTTTTACAACAACAGAGAAAGTACAGAGAAAGATCAACTCTAATAAATGAGAGGTCCATTCATACGCCTGATAACAGCAGAGAAGAAGCTGTTCTTAAATCTGTTGGTCTGTGTTTTCAAGCTGTCATATCTTCTGTCTGATATAAAAGGGTGGAAGAGTGTATGACAGGCATAGGAGGGGTCTTTGATTAAGTTGGCTGTTTTCCTGAAAAGCTTGTCACCAACTAGGACAAAGCAAACAACTTGATTGGCACTACATCCATTAACATTAACTCTCTTCACCACTGATACTCAATAGCAGCAGTGTTGACGAGCTACAAGAAGTACTGCAGGAATTTGCAAAAGATCCATGTACAGCATCATTCCGCCCCCAAAATACTTCCATCTGAAAGGATAATGGAAGCAGCTATATGCGAACACCATGAGCTGCAAGTTCCCCTCATAGCCACTAGTCATCCTGATTTTGCAAATATATAGCTGTTCCTTCACTGGTGTTCATGACGTGGAGGAGCCGATGTTTGACTCGGGTGGACAAAGTTAAAAATCAAACAACACCAGGTCACAGTCCAACAAGCTTATTTGGGAACACTAGCTTTTGGAGCGCTGTTCCTTCATCAGGTGGTTGTGGAGTACGCGATCATAAAACACACAATGTTTAGCAAAAGATGATAGTGTCATACAGTAATATATTGAACAAATCTGGATTGTTAAGTCTTTCACCTTTGAGATTGCAGACTTCGGTTCATTTTGGAAATAGAATCAGTCTAACTCAAGATTGGGATGCAGATAGACTCTGACCTCACAATCTTAATGCATTATCTGAGCTGAGATGTCACCTTTTGCTAAAAAACCTTAAGTTATCTAGAGAAAGTGACTTAAAAGAAATTCTTTGACTAACATATTAATGATCTAAAGGCTGCTTTAAATTCATCAGCAAGGGTTTATGCCCGAAACATCGATTCTCCTGCTCCTCAGATGTTGTCTGACCAGCTGTGCATTTCTAGCACCACACTCTTGACATTAATTAGCAACTGTTATCCTGAGACAATCAAGCTGTTTATGGCACACTCTCTGACCACAATTGGTATAATTATTCCATTGATATGACAGTGTTGCACTATTACAGTCTATTGGCATGTTTACACTACATTCAGATTGTGTTCCAAGGCCACAGAATACAGGGTTGTTTCTACCATTGATCCAAATGTGAGGTCTGCGACCTAACTCTTTAAATCACAGGCTTCATTGCAGTTACACTGAGAATAGATCCTGAACCTGTTTACCCCAAACAGATGGGGTCCACTGCAAGAGTCTAGCCCACCGCTTAGGCCATTTATTTCATGGTGGTAAATAGGCTTTATTTACCTCTCTCTTGAAAGCAAAGAAATAAATTAAAATTGGTAAATTTCCAGACTTCATCTAAAAAACGACAAGTAAAATTTGTACTGCACAAATGCTAGGCAAAGACCATCTCAAATAAAAGAAATTCTAATCACAGGCACTTGACATTCAATTGCATCACCATCACCACACCCTCCGTAATCAATATCCTGGAGTTTACAACCAATCTGAAACTGAACTGGACTAATCATAGAAATACAGTAGCTACGAGAACAGGTCAGGGACTCGGAACAGGTCAGTGAATAACATTTTCCTATAATATATTCGATCTCCTAAATTTTGTCCAATCACTTAATATATCTCCACGTGGACTCTCTGTATCTTCACAAATTATTTTTTAACCAATCTGTATCTTCAGCAAATCTGATGCCAAGATACTTGGTCACTTCATCCAAGTCATTAATATAGATCATAAGTTGTGGAACTCAACGGATAAAAAAGGTTTGGATAGAAATGGGCCAGGACCAGGCAGATGAGACTAGTTTAGTTTGGGATTATGTTTGGTTGGACCAAAGCGTCTGTTTTTGCGCTATATGACTCTAAGATTGATAATCATCATAAAACATAGAACAGTACGGCACAGTACATGCCCTTCAGCTGGCCTTTCATCCTACTAAACGACATAAATAAGATCAGACTAAACTACATACCCTTCATTGTACTTTCTTTAATGTGCCTATCCAAGAGTTATTTAAATGTCCTTAATGTATCTGACTTTATCAGCATTGTTTGCAATAAATTCCACACACCCACCACTCTCTGCATAAAGAACCTACCTCTATCACCCCCCCGGAACCTTCTTCCAATTACCTTCAAATTATGCCCCCTTATGATAGACATTTCCACCATGGGAAAAGGTTTAGGTATCCCCTCTGTCTATGCATCTCAATATCTTATACACCTCTATCAAGTCACCTCTCATCCAATTTCGCTTCAGTGAGAAAAGCCCTAGCTCCTTCAACCTTTTTTCATAAGACATGCCCTCCACTCCAGGCATCATCCTGGTTAATCTCCTCTGCACCCTCTCTAATGCTTCTACATCTTTCCTATAATGAGGTGACCAGAACTGAACACAATATTCCAAGTGTGATCTAACCAGGGCGTTATAGAGGTGCAGCATAACCTCGTGGCTCTTAAACTCAACCCCCCTGTTCATGAAAGCCAACATACCATACCCCTTCTTACCAACCCTATCAATCTGGTTGGCAACTTTGAAGGATCTGTGGACGTGGACCCCAAGATCCCTCTGTTACCCCACATTGCGAAGAATCCTGACTTTAACCCTGTATTCTGCATTCAAATGTGACCTTCCAAAGTGAATCACTACACACTTTTCCAGCTTGAACTCCCTCTGCTATTTATCAGCCCAGCTCAGCATCCTGTCAATGTCCAGTTGCGATCTACAACAACCCTCCACACTATAGACAGCTCCTCCAACCTTTGTGTCATTGGCATGCTTACTAACTCACCCTTCAACTTCCTCATCCAAATCATTTATAAAAATTACAAAAAGAGCCTCTGTCTTCTATGGGCCAGCTAATTCTGCATCCAGACAGCCAGATTTCCCTGTATCCCATACCTCCTTACATTCTGAATGAGAGTACAGTGGATAACATTATTAAATGTTTTGCTAAAATCCATGTACACCACATCCACTGCTCTACCCTCATCAACATGTTTTGTTACATCCTCAAAGACTTCAATAACGTTTGTAAGGCATTAACTGCTCCTCACAAAGCCAAGCTGACTATCTCTCATGAAACTGTACTTTTCCAAGTAATCATAAATCTTGTCTCTCAGAATCCCCTCCAATACTTTGCCCACCACAGACATAAGACTCACTGGTCTGTAATCTCCAGGATTATCCCTATTCCATTTCTTGGACAAGGGACTGACATTTTCCACCCTCCAATCACCGAGCACTACTCCAGCGCACAGTGAGGATGCAAAGATCATTGCTAAAGGCACAGTAATTTTTGTCTCTCTCTTCCTGTCTAGGGTATATCCTGTCTGGCCCAGGGTTCTATCCTCACGCTTTACAAAATTTTCAGCATATCCTCCTTTCTAACATCAACCTGTTCTAGCATATCAGTGTGTATTACACTGTCCTCAGAAATGTCAAGGTCCCTCTCAGTAGTGAATACTGAAGCAAAGTACTAAGGACATTCCCTACCTCCTCTGATCCAGGTGCAAGTTCCTCCACTATCCCTAATGGCCTTAACCTCACTCTAACAATCGTCCTGTTTTCCTGACATAAGAGTAGAATGCCTTTGAGTTTTCCTTAATCCTACCTGCTGAAGCTTTTTCATGCCCCCTTCGAGCTCTCCTAAATCCATTCTTCAGTTACTTCCTGGCTTCCTTGTAAACATCTAAAGCCCTGTCTGATCCTTGTATCCTCAACCTAAGTAAGCTTCCTTCTTCCTCTTGACGAGATGTTCCACATCAGGCCTGTTGCAGCCTTACCAACCTGACTATGATCCATTTGTCTTCAGTCTGCTGTGTATGCACTTGGAATCCTCGCTCCACGTCAGTTATGTTCCCTTTTTTAGTAATCTTACAAAAAAGAGAGAATAAGTAAATCTTCAGAAATAGATGCGCATCATATAATGTTTCAGACATCAAACAGATGAATTTAAAAATATCCATTTGTTCCAATTTAATTCGATTATCCTGAAATACCATATTTTATCCAAGATATTCTGCTGGCCAGATATCTGTTTCTGAAGTGTAGATACGAGTTGTAGATTATGACCTTGCAGAGTTCCCAGGATATCAGGCTTAGAAGTGAAGATTCCTCCAGGAATTCCAATATGCGTGGAATGCTCTAAAAGTATTAGTTTACTTTGGATAATTTAGGGGGCTCTGCTGCAGTTAAGCAAATAGTAACTCAGGAAACATTAGACTATTCAATACGTAATCTGACTCCTGAGCAAACTCATCATCTGAGTTCACAAATTACAACAGACTACCACAACGTCTCCATCCGACACACACACACACACACAAAGAGAAACATGAGAGTCTGAGTCTACACCTAACCTTTTACCTCTCGGATACAGCATACCTAACACTTCAAGACGGTTTCCATAGCCGCTGATATCTGACTCCCATCTTCCCCTGCTGCGTTATCCAATATTTCCCATACTTCCCGTGACCTGACCTGCATTGCCATCCCTAGTCCCAATATCCCGCACATGACTTGAGACTAAACAAACTCCTACCACCAGGCCCAACAAGCCTTGCTCCAGAACAAAACACCATCTCACCACTCCATCAGCACCCTCCCTGGCAGCTTAGCCGCTCCGTATCTAGTAATTTACACTACCTGCCAACCTGCTCTGTTCATACCTTTCATTCTACTTACTCCCATACCTACTTAGCACTTACCTGCCTTGCAACCCATGGAATTAAGTGAATATAAATCAGTTAATTTCCAAAATAAGACTGAATGTTCTATCTGCAGGGATGATGATCCATAAATCAATTGGGTCTTCCTTCAGTGACAGGATTATCAGTTTAATCCCATTATCCCAGGTTCTATACAATTACCAAAGTCCAAAATGTTTTCTCAACACATGCTTGGCATTATTATTTGCAAATATTGCAGGACCTAAACTGAGGAGCACATTCAGTGAATTAAATAGCTTCCTAATGCTGCATCCCAATATTTACATTTTCAGATAAAGAATACATGATTTGTTTCACAATATCTCATGCTTACAGAGTCAGATTACCACAGTGGTTTCTTGGATTGCCATGTCAAATATTCTCAGCCGTGTCACTGATATCATTCCCTCCATCATATGTACAGAAATGCAGTTAGTGCTAACATGCAGAAGATCTGGATGACATTCAGGCTTGGACTGAATACTTGCAAGTAAACTGTGTACTACTCAAGAACAATGAAGTGTACAGCAGATTAACAGGCCCTTTTGCCCACCAAGCCTGCGCTAGCACATGATGCCTTTCTAAATTAAAGAACTTGTGCCTCTGTGCTGTCCGTATCACTCTGTTTCCATCTTATTCATATATCTATCTGGATGCCTTCTGAATGTTGCTGTTGTATCTGATTCCACTACTTCCTCTGGCAGTGCCTTCTAGGCACTTACTACTCTCTGTGTAAGACCTTGCCTCTCACATCTCCTTTAAACTATCTCCCTTTTATCTGAAATCTAAGACACCTGGTAGTAGATATTTTGATACTGGGTAAAAGACCCCAGCTATCAATTCTATCAATATCTCTCATAATTTTGTAAACTTCTGTCAGGTCATACTTCAGCCTCTGATGTTCAAGTGAAAATGCATCAAATTAGTCAAATCTCTACATAGCTAATACCCTCCAAGCCAGGCAACATCTTGGAAAAACTTTTCTGAACGCTGTCCAAAGACAGGCTATGACTTTTTTCACTGAAGTGTAGGAGCTTGAGGGGTGACCTTAAGAGGCTTTTTTAAAAAAATCATGGGGGCATAGATGAGGTGAAAACCCTAAGGTAAGGGAATTCAAAACTAAAGGGCATATTTTCAGGTGGGGGAAAAAAATTAAAAGGTGCCTGAAAGACAACCTTTTCACAAAGAGTATGGTTTGCATTGGAATGAATTGTCAGAGGAAGTGGTAGATGCAGGAACAGTTTTCACATTTAAAAGACGGTTGGGCAGGTAAACAAATAGGAAAGCTTTCGAGGGATCTGGGCCAAATGCAGGCAAGTGGGACAAGTTTAGTTTAGGAAACTTGGTTGGAATGGGCCGCGTTTGACTAAAGGGTCTGCTTCCATTTTGTATGACTCTATGACTAATCCTTTTGGCAGTGTGGTGACCAGAACTGTACGTAACACTTCAAATGCAGTCTAAATCAATACGGCTGCAACATCTTACTAATTTTAAAATCTATGCCCTGACGGATGAAGGCAAGCATGCAACATTCCATCTTGACCACCTTCATCCACTTCTGTTGTCACTTTCAGGGAAGTGTGGAACTGTGTACCTTAATCTCTCTGTATGCCATTGACTGCAGCCTCCGTTCTGCATGAAAACTTCCAAAATGCATTATCGCACATTCATCCAGTTTAAATTCCATCTGCCATTTCTATGCTTCAGTTTCTACCCTATCCACATCCTGCTTTATCCTCTGCAATCCTCTTCACTGTTTGCAATTCCCTAAATTTCTTTGTGACTGTCAGTGTGCACTATGGTCTCTCGTGTCTGACTGACTGTTCATCTCTCCCTTCCTAAGGAATTCTTTTTTACTTTTCCTTTCACAGGAAAGTTCATGGAGACTGATTTAACTCAACTGCAAAACATTGCAGATGCTGGAAAATCTGCCAAAAACAGAAAGTGCTGAAATAACTCTCAGCAGGTTTGTAGCAAAACAGAGTTTACATTTTGAATTTCTTCAGACTTGAAGAAAGAAATGGAAGTGTTTACACAAGGAAAATATTGCACAGAAAGAAGGCCAAGGAGGGTTGCAGAATGAGGGAAAGTAGAGATCATAGTTGTCACAGAACCAAGGGCAAAGGTGCAAGCGATGGTTGTAAGAGAAAAGAAATAAATCTCGGGAGGTATCAATGAAGGGAAACAAAGAATACAAAATATTGAGGTAGGATTGAGTGGGAGGTAAACAAAATAGAAAATAGGGTCTATGTTTTGAAATTTTTGAACTGAATGTTGAGTTCAGAAAGTTATAAAGGGAAATGAACAATATTCTTCCAGCCTGATTTGGGCTTCACCGGAACAGTGCAGCAGATCTCGGACAGAAATGTGACAGAAGCTGTGGACTCTCACAAACTGTCAATCATTACCTAGTGGCCATGGCAGTGGCAGATCTGACGTAATGTTGAAATGGTTTATCATTTACTTTATGCCATCGAGAGCATTCTGTCTGGAAGTATCACGACCTGGTATGGCAACTATACCATTCAAGATCGGAGATGGATACAGACTGGTGAACTCGGCCCGGACAATCACAAAAGCGAACCTCCCATCAATACAATCCATCTACCAGGCTCACTGTCAAGGAAAGGCCACCTGCATTCTCAAAGATCCATCCCACTCTGTCAATGCTTTTCTACAACCTCTGCCATGGGGAGAAGGTACAGAAGCCTGAATACATGCACCAGCCGGTTCAGAAACAGTTTCTATCCTACTGTTGTTAGGATAATGAATGGACTCCTAAACTCTTAGCATTTGCCTGTATCTGTGTTTTGGTTTTTGCCGCTGTTTACCTATTGTTTACTTTTGTATGCTACTTAACTACGTGATCTGCTTATATTGCTCTCAAGACAAAGCTTTTCACTGTGCCTCGCTACATGTGACAATAAATTCAATTCAATTCTTGTCAGGATATTATTTCACATGTCATTTGGTTGCAGTGCTTATTATTGACACCACAGTCTTCTGCATGGATCACGTTCGCTTTCACCATTCATCAATATGTGGCTATTTGTTGTAAGAAGCTAAGAACAAAATATCGTACTGGGAAAATGGCACTACTGGTTTTTGGAGCAGGGAGTGTGCTGGGCTGTTTAGAAAGCATTTCCTGGTTCTTTAGATACAGAGCTAAGTAGATCTTCAATGACCTGGAGTCATTTTTCATCACAAAACCAGAATACTACACTTCAATTTTCTGGACAGCATATGTGCCTCTCCATCACTTTCCACAACTTTCAGTCTGATTCGTTTTGACATTCTCTTTAACATTCTGACAGTCAGACACATCTTCATGGCAAGTAAAGCCAACAGGAGTGTCCGGGTGCAAACTGAAAAGGTCTGAGTAACTCAGAGATGAAGGTGCAGAAAGTCTGTTAATTTACTCTTCGCTATCTCAGGCAGTTTCATCCATAAGTCAATTGCATTTTTGTATGATTAATATTCATCTTCACCTACTATGGATATCATTGGCTACCTGCTCCATCTCCTCAGTATCCACACAAACACTTGCATCTACACAGTGACCCAGTGTCTGTTCTGAGAGCAGATATAAACAGTTGTGAAATATTCTTTCAGTTTCATTTTCAGAACTATCAAACTATGAATATGTTTTTAAATAAAAACTGTCATTACCAGAATCCATTTTGATCGGAAAATATTTATTAAAAGTTATTGTAAGCAAGGAGAAGGCAATGGAGTAAGGCAACGAATGAAAACAAAGTCCAGAGGCAATCAGCAACAGTTCGAGGAGCAAGTGAGATTGGACTCGAAGAACATCAGTATCAGTTAGCAGAGTGTGCAAAGATGAAAATCTGGACACATGCTGCATTTGTTAGAGCACTGAGTGGATGGAGGGCCCAGGAGAAAACTCCATCAGTTATAAGAATGAGCAAAAAGAGGACCTATAAAGACAAAGAGATCTTCAGCACAGAGAAATGCCCTTCATTCTATTGTGTTTAGCCAGTCAAATACAACCACCTATTCGAAATCCATTTTCCAGTGCATGGTCCATTGTCTTGTATGATTTAGCATTGCGAGTGCACATCTAAATTCTTTTTAAATGTTGAGAACATAAAGGACATCTACTGTCCTTCATTCTTAGAAGGATCCACACCCTCAACAAACATTTTTTCTCTGCCTTATTGGACATCAAAGATCGTAAATGTGCCAAACTCTCTCGTACCCACCTCCAGACACAGTCCTCGTCCACCACTCTGGACCCTCACCCCATTGCCAACCTCCTCTTGAATCTGTGCGATGCCACTAATCCATGTGGTTACTGTAGCTGCTTCCATGGATGCCAACGATGGCATCATTTTCCCTGATACTTCTGATCCCATGGATGCCATTGACCACACCAATCCTGTGTATGCCACTGATCATGCCGCTTCCACTGACGCTACTGACCATGCCAATCCTGCTGACGACCCCGATCCTGTTGACCATGCCAATCCTGCTAATCACCCCTTTTCCTGCTGACCATGCCAATCCTGCTGATCACACAGATCCTGCAGACCATCCCGATCTTGCTAACCTCACTGATCCTACTAACCAACCCGTTCCTACAGAACACTCCGATCCTGCTGACCATCCCGATCCTGCTGACCATGTTGATCCTGCTGACCATCCTGACCCTGCTGACCATGCCAATCCTGCTGACCACCCCGATCCTGCTGACCACCCCATTCGTGTTGACCAACCCGATCCTGCTGACTACCCTATTCCTGCTGACCACCCAGTTCCTGCTGACCACCCCGATCCTGCTGACCACCTCATTTGTGCTGACCAACCCAATCCTGCTGACTACCCTATTTCTGCTGACAACATTGTACCTTCTGACCACCCTGATCCTGCTGACCATGCCAATCCTGCTGACCACCCCGTTCCTGCTGACCATGCCAATCCCACTGACCATCCCAATCCTGCTGACCATGCCAATCCTGCTGACCACCCCGTTCCTGCTGACCATGCAAATCGTGCTGACCACCCCATTCCTGCTGACTACCCCGTTCCTGCTGACCACCCTGTTCCTGCTGACCACATCATTGCTGCTGACCACTCTGATCCTGCTGACCATGCCAATCCCGCTGACCACCCCGTTCCTGCTGACCCTGCCAATCCTACAGACCATCCCGATCCTGCAGACCACCCTGTTCCTGCTGACCATGCCTATCCGGCTGTCCATCCCATTCCTGCTGACCACACTGATCTGCTGACCACCCCATTCCTACTGACCACCCCGTTCCTGCTGACCACCCTGGTCCTACTGACCACCATGTTCCTGCTGACCACCATGATCCTACTGACCACCACATTCCTGCTGACCACCATGATCTGACTGACCATCAAGTTCCTGCTGACCACCATGATCCTACTGACCACCTGTCCCTTCTGACCACCCTGATCCAACTGAGCAACAATTTCCTGCTGACCACCCTGATCCTACTGACCACCCCATTCCTGCTGACCACCCCGATCCTGCTGACCACCCTATTCCTGCTGACCATTCTGCTCCTGCTTACTATCCTGATCCTACTGACCACACCGATCCTGCTGACCACCCCGTTCCAGCTGACCACGTTGATCCTGCTGACTACCTTGATCTGCTGACTACCATGATCCTATTGACCACCCCGATCCTGCTGACCACCCCATTCCTGCTGACCACGTTGACCCTGCTGACCACCCTGTTCCTGCTGCACACCCCGGTCTTGCTGTTCACCCTGATCCTGCTGACCACCACGGTCCTGCTGACCATGTTGATCCTACTGACCAATCCGTTCCTGCTGACCATCCCAATCCTGCTGACCACGTTGATCCTGCTGACCACCCCGATCCTGCTGACCACCCTGATCCTGCTGACCACCCCATTCTTGCTGACCACCCGATCCTCCTGATCACCCTGATCCTGCTGACCACCCTGATCCTGCTGACCACTCTGATCCTGCTGACCACCCCGTTCCTGCAGACCACGTTGATCCTGCTGACCATCCCGATCCTGCTGACCACCATGATCCTACTGACCAACAAGTTCCTGCTGACCACCATGAGCCTACTTACCACCCGTCCTTTCTGACCACCCTGATCCAACTAAGCAACAATTTCCTGCTGACCGCGTTGATCCTGCTGACCACCCTGATCCCATTGATGCCACCATCCATGCCGCTTCTGCTGATACTGCTGACCTAGCTGCTTTTGCTTACAATGATTCCACTGACCATACATACCACATCGCCTCCACTGATGACACTGACCACACCACTTCTGCTGATGCTGCCAATCATGTGACAAGTGCTACTGCCCACGTGACTAATTCTACACACGTTCTCGCTCCAGAATCAGTCTCCACCCCGACTCTTCCAGCTACAGCTTATCACTCAGCTTCAGTCCCAAGCCCTGCTGGATATTCAGCTTCTGCTCCCCCTCCCACCCCCCCCCCCCCCCGACCCACCAGCGCTCCCCCTCACTGTGGATGATCGGTTAATCCTGAGCAAAGGACTCACATGCTCACGAATGAATTCTGCAAGTGCCACGTGCTGAACTACCTTCCCACTGTCCACACCTCTGTGCCTACTTCTTCTCATTTGAATCCCACCTACCTATCCCTCTGTAGATGCAGGAAGTGCAACACCTATCCTTACATCTCTCCACTCACCTGTGTCCAAGGCCCCAAACAACCATTCCAAACCTGGCAGCGATTCACCTGCATCTCTTCTAACCTGGTCTACTGCATCCATTGCTCCCGATGTGGTCTCCTCTACATCGAAGAGACAAAGTGCAGATTCAGGGTCCAGTTCATGGAACATCTGCATTCTGTATGCTCCAGTCAACATCACCTTTTAGTTGCCAGCCATTTCAACTTCTCCTCCCACTCCCTTGGCAACATGTCCATCTTGGGCCTCCTCCGCTGCCAAAATAACACCACACCCAAACTGGAGGAACAAAAACTCATATTCCAACTTGGGAGAGTGCAGCACAAAGGCCTTCATATAGAGTTCAGTAGCTTCTAAATCTCCCCACCGCCAATCACATCCCATATCCAGCCTTCCCCCTCTTCTCACTGCCTCCTTGATTGGACGTAACCTGCCCATCTTCCTTCTAATGTATCTGTTCCACCCTTCCCACTGACCAATCACAACAACACCCCAGCTACATCCATCTATCACCATCCAAACTACATTTCCCCATCCCCAACTCACTCCCTCTATTTATCTCTCAGCACCCTTCCTCCTCCCCAGTCCTATTGAAGTGTCCTGACCCGAAAAATGACTTTGACAGGATCCATACTTTCCCTTTCCTGCAGGTTTTCAAGAATGCAATATGAGAACTATTCCTAATGGAATTGTGGTTAAAAGTGTTATTCTTTGCAAATTTCTCTACAAAAGATAGTTGAGACAAAATGATCCAAATCCTTGGAGTATTCTGCGGTGCCGAGGCCAGTCCCATCCTTTGCAACACTGGGGACAGATTGAACCTCGGTACTTAGTAATACTTGGTGTTTGCGTACCAAGGGTCTATACAAGCATGATACAGCTGCTCATGAAGATGGCCATCTGGACGAGGGTGGCATTTGGTACGTCCTTGCATGCCTCCTTATGCAGAGATTTGTACATGGTGTCCCTGCAGACACGGTCCACCTTAGACCTCCAGAAGAAGTGGAAGATGTCTCAGGTGGCTTCAACGGCGCAGGTTCTGAGAATAATCCAAATCTGCACTATGTACATACAAGGGTTTCCTGTACTATCCTTAACACATCCAGATATAATCATTTATCTTGGTCAAAGAAATAGACAATTACATTAAATGGTTTTACTGGACATTTACAAGAAGAATTTAAAATGGCACTGATTGAGTTGAAGTTGGCTGATGTGGTTTGTTATCATCTGGCAATATTAGTATAACTTCCCTGAACAGTTGAGCATATTTTAGGTTCCAATTTTATGAGTAAGTGCAAACTCTCTTTCGACCTGATGTATTGTTGCATATGGCAGATATGGATGTAAATGAAGTGTCAGTAGAGATATGTTCTGGAATCTGTGCAATCTATGCAGTCGGGGAATTCTGGCTGAAACTGACAAATATGTTCAACCTTAAATTTACCTGGACTATCTCTGAAACCTCGCTCCCCTTCCTGGACCTCTCCATCTCCATTAGTGACGACCGACTTGACACTGACATTTTTTACAAACCCACTGACTCCCACAGCTACCTGGATTACACCTCTTCCCACCCTATCTCTTGCAAAAATGCCATCCCGTATTCCCAATTTCTCCGCCTCCGCCGTATCTGCTCCCAGGAGGACCAGTTCCACCATAGGACACACCAGATGGCCTCCTTCTTTAGAGACCGCAATTTCCCTTCCCACGTGGTTAAAGATGCCCTCCAACGCATCTCGTCCACATCCCGCACCTCCGCCCTCAGACCCCACCCCTCCAACCGTAACAAGGACAGAACGCCCCTAGTGCTCACCTTCCACCCTACAAACCTTCGCATCAACCAAATCATCCACCGACATTTCCGCCACCTCCAAAAAGACCCCACCACCAGGGATATATTTCCCTCCCCACCCCTTTCTGCCTTCCGCAAAGACCGTTCCCTCCGTGACTACCTGGTCAGGTCCACACCCCCCTACGACCCACCCTCCCATTCTGGCACTTTCCCCTGCCACTGCAGGAACTGTAAAACCTGTGCCCACACCTCCTCCCTCACCTCTATCCAAGGCCCTAAAGGAGCCTTCCACATCCATCAAAGTTTCACCTGCACATCCACCAATATCATTTATTGTATCCGTTGCTCCCGATGCGGTCTCCTCTACATTGGGGAGACTGGGCGCCTCCTAGCAGAGCGCTTTAGGGAACATCTCCGAGACACCCGCACCAATCAACCAAACCGCCCCGTGGCCCAACATTTCAACTCCCCCTCCCACTCTGCCGAGGACATGGAGGTCCTGGGCCTCCTTCACCGCCGCTCCCTCACCACCAGACGCCTGGAGGAAGAACGTCTCATCTTCCGCCTCGGAACACTTCAACCCCAGGGCATCAATGTGGACTTCAACAGCTTCCTCATTTCCCCTTCCCCCACCTCATCCTAGTTTCAAACTTCCAGCTCAGTTACTGCCTCCTTGACTTGTCCGACCTGCCTATCTTCTTTTCCACCTATCCACTCCACCCTCTCCTCCTTGACCTATCACCTTCATCTCCTCCCCCACTCACCCATTGTACTCTATGCTACTCTCTCCCCACCCCCACCCTCCTCTAGCTTATCTCTCCATGCTTCAGGCTCACTGCCTTTATTCCTGATGAAGGGCTTTTGCCCGAAACGTTGATTTCGCTGCTCGTTGGATGCTGCCTGAACTGCTGTGCTCTTCCAGCACCACTAATCCAGTATTTGATTTTCAGCATCTGCAGTCATTGTTTTTACCTTACAAATATGTTCAATGATTTAATCGTTCAAGAATGCAAGATACACTTGCAACGTAAAAGCATGTTAAGATCAAATGTTAAGGGAAGTAATTATAGAATCATAGAGTGCAGAAAAGGCAGTTCAGCCCATCAAGTCTGCACTGACAATAACTACCGCTAATCCCAATTTTCCTGCAGTTGGCCCACATTGTTGAATACTATAATATTTCAAGTACTTATCCAAACATTTTTAGGATTTCCAGCCTCACTACCTTCCCAGGCAGAGCACTCACTGAGTGATTTTTTGTTGCTCAATGCTGCCCTGAATTTCCTGCTGCTTATCCTAAAACGTAACCTAGGGAAACAGATGCTGCCCATTCACCCTATCAATACTCCCCATAATCGTACACACGGCAATCAAGTCTCCCCTCAGCTATCTAGTGTCTCCTTATATCACAATTGCTCCATCCAGGCAACGACCTGGTGAACCTCCTCTGTATCTCCTTTAGTGCTATCACATCCCTCCCAGTGACCAGAACTGCACACATTACTCTAATTACTTCAATGTCCACATAGCTCTCTGTTCCTCTGAGCTACCCAGTGTCCCACCATTCCCGAAATACTACCTCACTTTGTGTATTCTTCTACAGTGCATCAACTTGGCCTTAACATGATGAATTATCATCTGCCACATGCAGATCTTCACACTTTCAAGAGCAAGAACATCCTTTCTCAGATAATGAGAACAAAACTGCAGACAATATTCCTGGTGTGGCCTCACTAATGCCTTATATAATTGCAGCAAGACATCCTTATGTTTGTTCTCAAATGCTCTCATTCTGAAGGCCAACTTATACTTTCCCTCCTTTACTGTCTACTGCACCTGTGGGCTTAATTTCCGTGACTGTTGCACAAAGGCACACAGACCTAATTGAAAATTCCTCTTTTTCAATTTGCAGCTATCCAAATAGTAACCAGCTGACTTATTTTGCATCAAACTGGGTAACCTCAATATTTTAACATGATACTGTATCTGCTGTGCATTGACACACTCACCCAGCCTGTTCAAATCATACTATAACGTCTCTGTATCTTCCACACAGCTTACCCTTCCACCCAGGATTGCTTTATTTCTTCAAAGTTTGAGATAGTACATTTGGTTCCCTTGTCTTTCTCATTGACATGCATTGTCAATAGCTGGGATGTTCGAACTGACCCCTGTAGCACCTCACTTATTACTGCATGCTGTTCATAAAGACCCATTTATTCCTACTGTTTGTTTCCGGTCTGCTGATCAATTTTTCATCCATTGAATACATTACCCCCAATCCAAAATACTTTAAACTTTACATATTGATCTTTAATGTGGGATTTTATCTAAAGCCTTTTGGAAGTCCAAAGAAACCAGATCCATGAGCTGCCCTGACCGACTCTGTTATTTATATTCTAGAACAATTTTTGTAGTGTTATCAAGCACAATTTCCCTTTTGCAAATCCACGCTGACTGTCTCAGACTCTACATTGTTTTCTAAGTACTCTGCTATGATATCCTTTATATTGGACCCAAGCATTTACCCACTACCTGACGTCAGATTCACTTGCTTCATTTTCCCTGTTTTCGCTCTAACTCTGTTTTAAAACAGTAGGGTTACATTGATCACTCTCCAATCTGTAGGAACTTTTCCAGAATCGAACGAATCTATCATATCTAGCATTATTTTCTTAAGTATCTGGGATGTAGATTTCCAGATCCTGGTAGACTTTAATCCCATCAATTTCTCCAACACTATTTCTTTATGACTGTATATATGTTTCAGTTTCTCTCTCTAACTAAACCCTGTGTTCCCTATCATTTCTGGAGAGTTTTCCATGTTCTCCTTTGAAGCAATGTCATTCCTTTCTTCCACAGTATAAAGTTCTAACTACGGACTAATTGTACAGGACTTACATTAGCTTTCATCAGTCTTTGTCTCTTTACATACCCTTAGAACGTTTTACGGTCAGTTCTTGTGTTCCGTGAAGGCTTACTCTCATATTTTGATTTCCCTTTCTTAAACGAGTTCTTGAACCTCCTTTGCTGACTTCGAAACGGTTCCCAATCCTCAGGTCTATTGCTTTTTCTACCTAATTTGTATGCTTCTGTTTGCATCTTAGACTCGCTAATTGCCATTGCCTATTGACTGTCATTCCTCTCAGCAATCTTTCCCAAACCATCATATCTAACTTGTTCCTCATTCCATCACAGTTTTCCTGATTAAGGTTAAGATGTCTCAGAATCAACTCCCTCACATCTCCATCTTGATAAAGTGTACAATATTATGTGTATGTACCTGCACCAAAGAAGGTAGTGGTACAAGACCGTGACTCATCATCACATTCTTAAGGATACTTAGGAGTGGACAGCAAATCCTGGCTTTGCAAAGGATCCCCACATGCCAGGAAAGAAGGAAATGAATATACTGTGGCTACTTGTGAAATCAGCCCTGCATTCTAATGGAACATTCTATGGATATTCACACATGCACTTTGCAGAATTTTTTTTTCCAGATATTTTGTATTTCTGTGATCCCAGTCCACATTCGGTATTTCTAGAATCTATTGCAATACCATTTCCTTTCAGGTTTTACATCGGTTTGTTCCGAACACTATGAGTAATATCAACCTAATTCTGTCCTTGGAGGATTTAATTGTTATGTATATAAACTCCTTGACTTGGTGACAGTTTCTAGTAAAGGTTGGATTATTTGTTGCAGAAAATGAAGTATCCTTTCAAAGCTATAGTAACACTTGCTGATGTTGAGTTAATTTACTGTCCTGTGCTTGTGGCTATTGGAGTGCCTGGTAAGTAATATCTGCTCACATTTGTATAATTGGTCAACCATTTCTGTTTTGAGAAAGATCCATAATCTGGGCAAGAATGATGCTCAAAACAGTGCCACTGAGACGTGTTTCTCTTCCTAAACTGTTCATTCAATCTTACTTCAACATTTTTCAAAATTAGCTATGAATCAATTGGAAACTCTAGCCAAAAGTAGTTTTTATTGAAATGCTTTCATGACATTCCTTCATTTTCTTAAGAGTGTTAAACTTATAATATAGTTTGATTAACGTAAGAAAACATAACTTGCTGATACCAACATCCCTAATGTATTCGCTATATGTAGCCTCATTTTAGACAATTTACTCTATGTTCAAGTATTGGAAATAGCAGATGGTGATTGATAACATACAGAAACATGCAACTTTGGGAAGAAAGCCTTTATGCAGGAAAAATAGATTGGTGGACTTGAATGATAAAGAAACATGATTGAGCTTGTAAATCAGTGATCATTGGCAATTGTTTCATTTTTATGCTGAAAAGCCACTTAAACTGCTTGGAAAAGCAGTGGGCGGCACGGTGGCACAGAGACCCGGGTTCAATTCCCGCCTCAGGCGACTGACTGTTTGCACGTTCTCCCCGTGTCTGCGTGGGTTTCCTCCGTGTACTCCGGTTTCCTCCCACAGTCCAAAGATGTGCAGGTCAGGTGAATTGGCCATGCTAAATTGCCCGTAGTGTTAGGTAAGGGGTATATGTAGGGGTATGGGTGGGTTGCGCTTCGGCGGGGCGGTGTGGACTTGTTGGGCCGAAGGGCCTGTTTCCACACTGTAAGTAATCTAATCTAATCTAAAAAAAACTCTTGCCTTTGAGTCACACAGGTTAGTGAAATTAATACCACAACCTACTTAGTCATGATCCTATCCAAAGTCTCCAGACTTGAATGCTGAATAGCAACAGATGTTCATCTGTTCTTTGATCTTAGGCAAAGCATTTACCATCTCTTCGTTCTCTCATGGGAGATGGGTGTTGCTGGATGTTCAGCATTGATGGCCCATCTCCAGTTTTCCCTTGAGTAGGTGGTGGTGAGCCGCCTTCTTCAACCACTATAGTGCATGTGCTAGACCCACAACTTAGATTTGAAGGATTGCGGCCCATCAACAATGAAGGAATGGACTTATATTTTCAAGTCCAGATAGTGATTGGCTTGCTGGGAACTTGCAGAAGCTGGCATTCTCACGTATCTGCTAGATATTTCGAGATGGAAGTTGTCATGGGTTTGGAAGGTAATGTCTAAGGATCGTGAAGAAATTTCTGCAATGCATCTTGTAGATATTACACATTAAAGCTACAAAGCATTTGTATGCTTCTCTTTGCATCTGCTGGAGGGAGTGCCAAAGAAGGAGGCTGCTGTGTCCTGGATGGTGTCAACCTTCTTAAGTGATATTGGAACTGCACCCATCTAGGCTAGTAGACAGTATACCATCACATGTCTGAATTATGCATTGTAGATGATGGACAGGTTTGGGAGTCAGCAAGTGAGGTAGACCCTGCAGTGTTGCCAGCTTCTTTATGGCTCTTATTGCCATTGTCTGTGTACGGTGAGTTCAGTTGAGTTTCTGGTCAATAATAACTCTAAGCACATTGACAACAGGGAATTCAGTGATGGTTACAGTATTGAATATCATGGGCATTTATCAAATTATCTCTAATTAGAAAGTTTACCTTCCACTAGTCAGCCCAAGCCTGGTTACTATCCAAGGGTTATTGCAATTGAACATTGACTGCTTCAGTATCTGAGCAGTCATGAATCATCTAGAAGAAAGTCAGCACTGCACCTGCTGTAGATTACGGAAGTTAATTTGTAGCTATGTAGCTAACTTAGTGTTGTAATGTATACACAAGATCATATTACATAGCTGCATTAACAGATAATGGTAGTACACTGTGATAGGCTAGTTAAATCACTGATAGATGATCTAACACTGAAGGCGATTGTGTTGTAATGTGACTGGTTAAATGTAATATAGTGAGCCAGTGAGGCAGATGATGAATAGGTTAAGAAGACAGAGGAAACCAGTGTGATTGGGTATGCTAATAGTATCAGATAAGCAGCGGGAACATAAGACTATCTAAACTGCAGAGAAACAAAGGTCTCGTGGGCAAACAGGGAAGACATTTTCTGGCTGTCACAGCTTTGATTTTGCAAGATTTTTTAACAAAATATTGAGTGATTCTGTCACAACAAATTTGGCACCCCAGTTGGTACAGGGAAGAGATTATTCCAAAACAGGCTGCAGTTGCAGGGCACTTCCCAGTTGAGTCGAAAGCTCTCCTGAGACAGACACAATAAAAGAGTTGGTCACTCACAAAATGAAGGGTAAGTGATTTGCTGCTAATTTGAACTATATTCTGTCATGTAAGGGCAGAAATGCAAAGAATGCTGCTGATGGGTCTCTCCAATCCAATGAACCATAAGGTGGATGGTAAATTGAAGTTTGAGGAGACACAGAGAATTGTTCATGAAGGCTGCGCTGGGTGGGGGGATAAGTAGGTATAGAATAAAGAGATTGAGACAAAATTCCACCTGGTGTGAATAGGTTCTGTGGATACCGTCCTGTTAGTAAAGGAAAATAAAGAAAAACAAAACAAAATGAAAAATCGGGGACTGAAGGGCAGAACTGGTAAGGGTTGTTTGATTGTGAGTATTAGTGATTTTGAATGGAATTGAAAACTGGCAGATTGATAGTAGATGATTAAAGGTACAATAATGGACAATAGCCAAGTTTTCTAAAGTGCTACTGGACTGCTGATTTTTAGTGTGTGTGTGGGTGTGTATGTGTGAGAGAAAAGCTCTGGCTTGCAGAAAGGCTTTTTTTTGTGTGTCTGTGCATGTGTGCCAGAGAGAGAGAGAGACTCCAGAGTTTAACCATTGCGATGTGGTTTGTACGCACAATTGCTTGTTGGTTGTTAATTGTTTGTGTATTGTTCCCAGGAGCTCGAGATCAGGGAGTGTTTTGATTTTATCTTGAACTGTAGGAATTTAAGATAGTGTTTTTTAAACAGGTTTTTCAAGGAACCATCAGTGATTGCTGCATTCTGCTGATGCAGTCTTAGAATAGTTTAGGAAGAATGAACAAGAATAGCTTGTCTTTAGTCATTAGTTGAAACTAAGGCATTTTAGGAACAGCTAGATTGATAAGGGACGAATGCAAGTTGTAGAGTGAGGAAATACTCACAATAATTGACGAGGTGCTACTGGACTTGTAAGGCATATGGTGAGGGAGTGGTGGTGGAGGAGGACCAGGACCTGCATGTCCTCGGCAGAGTGGGAGGGGGAGTTGAAATATTCGGCCACGGGGCGGTGGGGTTGATGGGTGCGGGTGTCCTAGAGATATTCCCTGAAGCACTGCAGGGAACAGCTGTTCATTTGCCTTTACAACTTTCGGCACTCAACACTGAACTCAAAAACTAAAAAATGTGAACCGTATCCACCTTTTAATTTACATCCCACAAAACTCTACCTTAATATCTTGCAGTCTTGGTTTTTCCCCTCATTGACACCTATCCAGGATCGAGCTCTCATCTCGACAAACATCACATCTTCCTTTGCCCATTGCTCTGTGGCAACCACACACTCTACTTTCCCTCCTTCTGCAACCTTTCCCGGCCTTCTTTGCTGTCCTGCTTGGTTCTCCCAATCATTTCCCTGCATAAAGCCTATCTCTATTCCATCTCTCTCTTCAGTACTGAAGAAATTCAAAATATTAGTTCTGTTTCACGATAAATTTGCTGAGTTATTTCAGCAGCGTGTTTTTCAGATTTTCCAGCACTTGCAGTATTTTGCTGCTGAGTTAAATCAGGCTCCATGAACCTTCATGTGAAAGTAAATACAAGGAGGAATCACCTGGAAAGGACGAAAAGGAGATCGGCCAGAGTTTAGTCAGACCAGCCATCAAAAAGGAATGGGGCTGAGGCAGGGGACACATTTGTAGGTGCAGCATTAAGTGGAAAGAAAATGAATGAACAATATGGAAATCGTACTTACGTCTAAAGTATAAAATATAAATTTGTTGCACTTAGTGCCATTCAGATATTAATATGTAGCAATTTTTACTTATACTGACTAAAATTTAGTCACTTTAAATCATTTCATCTTTAGAAAAAGAGAGTAAGGTTTAACTGAATTTCTTATCAATTTCGAAAGTATTTGGGAAGGAATTGTCAAAGACCCTTTGTGAGTTGTTGCAGTGCTAAAAGAAACAGACATCTGATGGTGGCACGGGTGGATCAAGAGAATCGCTTTGTCCTTGATGGTGTGAAGAATTTTAAGTTCAGTTGAAACTTCTTTCGGCAAACGGGACATTAACACAGGGCAATTCGAAAGAAATCCCAATGCAAAGTGAAAAGACAATTTATACTGCATTAGAGGAGACTGCTCGTTGGACAACAAGCAAACTCTGATTGAGAGGGTCATTGCATGGAAAATGAATAAATTCATGGCAACTGATAGTTAACTGTCAAGATTTGTTGAAATGTGAAATTGAAGGTAGATTTTCTGATTGGTTAAGGCTAATCTGATAAAGGATCATTGATATGAAATAAAGTTAAAACTCGCACAGCACCAGGTTAGAGTCCAGCAGGTTCATTTGGAAGCACTATCTTTCAGAGCGCT
The DNA here is from genome assembly GCF_047496795.1 of Chiloscyllium punctatum. Lineage (NCBI taxonomy): Eukaryota > Metazoa > Chordata > Chondrichthyes > Orectolobiformes > Hemiscylliidae > Chiloscyllium > Chiloscyllium punctatum. The sequence goes on along the minus strand of NC_092764.1, from coordinate 67,140,842 downwards.
GCTCCTTCATCAGGTGCCTACAGCTTAGGTGGAGAGTGTTATGACTGATAACTGGTAAGACTTGTTTAAGATGGCGAGTAAGGAGGTGTCAGGTGCTGATGGAGTGGTGAGAAACCTGAGGGACAGGATTTACATGTATTTGGAATAACAAAGACTGATTAGGGATAGTCAAAATGGCTTTGTGTGTGGGAATTCATGTCTCACAAATTTGTTTCCTGAGTTTACTGTTTGCTAATTGCAGGAGACATCCCTAAATACTCCAAAATAAACAAATACTTTTAGAGGGTTCCATGGATATCGACATTTTTGTTGGAATAATCAATTTATAAGTGATATCTTGGGGTCTCTACAAGGTCGCAATCTACAACTCCTTTGGACACTTCAGAAACAATCGTCCAGCCAGGGATGATTGAGACAAAATATGGTATTTCTGGATAATGGAACTACATTGGATCAGATGAATATTCACATCTGCATCTGTTTGATGTTCGAAACATTGTACAATGTACACCTAATTCGAAAGATTTACCTTTTCTCTGTGTTTGTTATTAACTATGAGCATTTTCATTTTTCCCACCAATAACTGAAATACAATAAAAATGTATTTTCAGATATCTTGTGGACATTTTGAACAGAAAAATAGTATGAAACTGTTGTATTATATCTTAGAGTCTTAGAGTCATACAGATGTACAGCACAAAAACAGATCCTTTGGTCCAACACTTCCATGGCGACCAGATATCACAACCCAATCTAGTCCCACCTGCCAGGACCTGCCCCATCTCCCTCTAAACCCTTCGTATTCATATACCCATCCAGGTGCCTTTTAAATTTTGCAATTGTACCAGCCTCCATAGCTTCCTCTGGCAGCCCATTCAATAAACGCACCACCCTCTGCATGAATAAGTTGTCCTTTAGGTGTCTTTTATATTTTTCCCCTCTCAACCTAAACCTATGCCCTCTAGTTCTGGACTCCCTGATCCCAGGGAAAAGACCATGTCTATTTACCCAATCCATGCCCCTCATGATTTTATAAATCTCTATAGGGTCATTCCTCAACCTGTAACGATCAGCGAAAAAAACCCGGGACTATTCAACCTCTCCCTGCAGCTCAAATCCACTAACCCTGGCAGCATCCTTGTAAATCTTTTCTGAATCCTTTCAAGTTTCACAGCATCTTTCCGATAAGAGGGAGACCAGAATTACATGCAATATTCCAACTTTTGTCATTGTCAGAATGCAGTTTGATCTTATGTGAAAAGATTTATTAAATGTTCTTGCAAGCAGGAAAAACACAATGGAGTAAGGCAGCAAGTGAAAGGAAGATCCAGGCGCAATCCGATCAGTTTAGAGAAGCAAATAAGATGAGGACCTGAAGAAAACCAGCATCAGTTAGTTGATTGTGCAAAAGCAAGATCTGGACTCAGGCTGCATTTGTTACAGGAGTGAGTGGATGGAGGACCCAGAAGCAATCCAAATCAGTGATCGGAGCAAACACAAAGAGGAGCCACAGAGTCATAGAGATCATAGCACAGAGGAAGGCAATTCAGTCTACTGCGTCTGGGCTAGTCAAAAACAGCCACCTATTCTAAACCCATTTTTCAGGACTTTGCCCATAGCCTTGCGTGTCTTGGCATCAGAAGAGCACATCTACTTACTTTTTAAATGTTAGGAAGGTTTCTGGCTCTATCAATCAGGAGAAAGTCAGTATAATTTAGCACAGCTGTCCTCTGCAGTCCAGTGAAGGAACCCAATCACACATACAGAGATGTTCATCTATCACTATTCATTTATCAAAGAAAGGGACAATTATTTTGAGGAGGTATACTGGACATTTAAAAGAAGTATTTAAAATGGACCTGACTGAGTTTAAGTTGGGTGATGTGGTTTGTTGTCACCTCGTCATATTAGTATGAATTCCAGAATAGCACAGCATGTGTTAGTTTCTGATTTTGAGTAATAGATTTTCTTTCAACCTAGTGAACTATTGCATCTGGAAGATGTCTGATGTAAATGAGGTGCCGGTAGAGATATGCACGGGTATCCTGTACAGTCTGTGCAGTGAGGGAAATCTGAAATCTGAAACCAACAGACAAGTCCAATGATTTTTAATTGTACTAGAAGAATGTATTGCTAAACATAGAGATGAATTTGTAATGCAAATGCATGAGTGTGGTGGAATATCAAGGTAAGTAATGGTACCGTCCTGGAGACAAAATCACAGTGCAGAAAAGGCAGCTCAGCCCATCAAGTCGACACTGACAATAACTACCACAAAAGATGCGCTAATCCCAATTTCCTCCAAGAACAAAGAAAATTATAGCACAGAAACAGGCCCTTCAGCCCTCCAAGGCCGTGCTGATCAAGATCTTCTATCTAAACCTGTTGCTTATTCTCTAAGGGTCAGTACCCCCTCTGCTCCCTGCCCATTCATGTATCTGTCTAGATACATCGTAAATGACACTATCGTGCCTGCTTCCACCACCTCCACCAACAACGTGTTCCAGCCACAAAACACTCACTACATTAAGATCTTTACATGCATATCTCCCCTAACATTTTCCCCTCTCATTTTGAACTCATGACCCTTCATAATTAAGTCTCCCACTCTGGGAAAAATCGTCTTGCTATCCACCTTGTCTATACCTCTCATGATTTTGTCGACATCAATCAGGTTCCCCCTCAACCTCTGTCTTTCTAATGAAATAATCCTCATCTACTCAACCTCTCTTCGTGGCTAACACCCTCCATACCAGGCAACATTCTGGTGAACCTCCTCTGCATCCTCTCCAAACCATCCACATCGTTTTGATAATGTGGCGAACAGAACTGTATGCAGTATTCCAAATGTGGCCAAACCAAACTCATACATCTGTTACATGACCTGACAATTCTTGTACTCAATACCCAGTCCGATGAGGGAAAGCATTCTTGACAACTCTGTTGGCCTGCATTGCCACCTTCAGGGAACACTGTACCTGAACACCCAGATCTCTCTGTAACTTCAATTTTCTCCAGGACCTTTCCATCAACTGCATAGTTCGCTCTTGAATTGGATCTTCCAAAATTCATTAACTCACAATTGAACCTTATCTGCCATTTCTCTGCCCAACTCTCCAACCTATCTCTATTCTGCTGTATTCTCTGACAGCCCACTTGACTATCTGCTACTCCAACAATCTTAGTGTCATCTCCAAACTTACTTATCAGACCAGCCACACCTTCCCCCATCTCATTTACGTATATCACAAAGAATAGTGGTCACAGCACGGATACCTGTGGAACATCACTAGTCACAGATCTCTACTTTGAGAAACGCCCTTCCACTGCTAGTCTCTGTCACCTGTTGCCCTGCTGGTTCTCTATCCATCTAGCTAGTACACCCTGGACCACATGCGACTTCACCTTCTCCATCAACCTACCGTGTGGAACCTCATCAAACACCTTACTAAAGTCCATGTATATGACACCTCAGCCCTTCCCTCATCAATTAACTTTGACACATCTTCAAAGAATTCTGTTAAGTTGGTAAGACACGACCTTCCCTGCACTTGTCTCATTGTCTAGAATGTTATGATATTTCAAGTACTCATCCAAATATGTTTTAAAGTTTGGAAGGTTTCTGGCCTCTACGACTTTTCCAGATAGTGCATTTCAGATTCCAATCAGTCACTAAGTGAAAATGTTTTAACTCAAAACACCCCTGAATTTCTTGCTACTTCCCCTAAAACTCAACCAAGGGATACAGATGCTCCCACTCACCCTTTCCATAGCCTGTTACAGTGGCTAGCACTGCTGCCTCATACTGCTTGGCACCTGGGTTTGATTCTAGCCTCAGGCGATTGTCTGTGTGGAGTTTGCACATTGTCCTCATGCCTGCATGGGTTTCCTGGTGGTCCTCTGGTTTCCTCCCACAATCTAAAGATGTGCAGGTTAGGTGAATTGGCCATGCTAAATTGCCTATTGTGTGTTCAGGGATGTGTCAGTTAGATGCATTAGTCAAGATAAGTGTAAAGGAATGGCTCTGGGTGGCTTAGTCTTCGGAATGTCAGTGTGGATTTATTGGGTTAAAGGACCAGTTTCCACACTGTAGGGATTCCACTTCTGATAATCCTATATACGTCAATCCTGTTCCACCTCAGCTGCCCCTGCTCTGACAAAAACAAACCATCCATTCAGCCACACACTATCACATGTTCAAAAAATTCTAGCACATTTGTTCGGCATGACCTCTTTCAGACAAATCTATGTTGTCTATCCCTAATTAACTGCATGATTTTCCAAGTGGATATCGATTCTGTCCTTCAGAATTTTATCCGGTAGTTTCCCTATCACTCGCATGAAACTCAACAATTTGTAATTTCCTGGTTCATTTCTATGAAAGTTCTTGGAAGGTGGAACCATATTAGTTATCCTTCCGTCCTGTGGCACTTTTCTCATGGTCAAAGGAGAATTTAAAAATTGTGTCAGACCCCCTTCAACTTCCTCCTTCACTTCCCACAGCAGCTTGTTCATTCAATTCATCCAGGCTGTGTCCATTTTTAAGCCTTTTGGAGTCTCCAAAACCTCCCAATTTCTTATGTAAAACTGTGCAAGTTCCTCACAATTCCTTTTCCTGAATTTCATATCTCTGTTCTCTTTTTCCAAATTGAAGACTGAAGAGAAAATTTATTTAAAATTTAATATCCTATGTCTTTACGTAGAAGTTCCACTCTTGATTAATAATGGGCCTCATTCTATCTCTGGTTAACCTTTTCCCTTGTTCTTCCAATGTGCCTTTCGGTCCACAGCTGAATTATTCCCTTTGGACTTGATAGAAACATTTATCTTCTTCTTTATCCAGTCCTCAACAACCAGAGTTCCTGTACTTCTTGCTCCTATATTTCTCTCTAAAGGGTATATGTTGGACCTGTACTCTCTTCAGCTTATTTTTTAATGCCCCCTCTGCTCTGCTGTGGACTTACTCCACTGCAGACTTTGGCCAGATTCTGCTTTATTTTAATAAAATCTGCCTTCATCTAATTTAAAGTCACCTGTTGCAGGCAGTCCTTCTCCTTGTTCATTAGAAATTAAAATTGTACCAGATTGTGGTCACTATTGGCAAAATGTTTCCACACTGCCATATTGAGCACCTGTCCAGCTGCATTCCCCAAAATCAGATCCAGCACTGATTTTTTTGATGACAGGACCCATGAGGCGGATTGAATCTCTTTTAGCGCTGAACTTTTCTGAACCTGAAATTGTCAGTTTTACTCATAAGAGAATTGTACAGCAGTTGCTGGACAATATTCAAGCAGTATAGATGCCAGCATCTATTAAAATGGGATACAAATGTAAATAGAGCAAAGCTTATTTTGATGTTAAGTGAATTCTATACAGAATGAGTTGGGACAACAGATTATGCATTGAGTTCATAAGCCAGGTTCATTTTTGTCACCTAGATACTATGGTTCCCATTCTAGTTTTGACAAAGTAAGTCCTTTGGTGTATATAAGGTGTTTACGGATTAGGAGAAAATTGCATGTTTTCATAGAAACCTAAAGAAGGCATTGGTATTCAGTGTAATAATCAGTATCACGGTACATTAAAGTCTATGATCCCTATACTCGGATTTGTAATTCCTACCTTGATTCTTCCTTGTTCAGTATAATAATCAGTATCATGGGATGCTAAAAGCATATGATCCCTACATTTGGATTTCTAATTCCCACCTTGATTCTTCTTTGTTCAGTGTAATTCGATAATTTCTTAACAGAGAGATAGATAGGAATAAGGAAGCTTCCATGGATGATCAGTTGGACAGTTTATCTGATACAGTGTTAAATCAGTTTCAAGGCTTCATGAAATAATTTAATTATTTCATGAAATAATTTAATTGCTGGTGTGTATGTGGGAACATGTGATGAGTTGATAGGTTGTCCAGGCTCCAGAAGAGGGACGTTTGGTTAAAAAAAAAAGTATTGTTGACTTTCAGATGAATTGCTTCTGATAAATCCATACAAACAGTACATACGATGCTTGCACTCGGTTTGGTCTTCTAAGGTTTAGTCTTAGGTTTGTTCTTTCTAGAAATTTTCTAGGATCATTAAGGATGTTATTTTCCTAATTCCATTCATCATCATTCTCATTTATCAGGAATATTGGAAAAAATTACATTAATATTTCCACATACTGGGAAACAATGTCAAAAATGTTGTTGCTCAACCATTTCTGGAAATTCCATAAAATAAATTGAACTGAGTGTAAACTGTTCATAACAGCAGACACTGGGGTGTGTCAAGAAAATTGTTCTTCTTGGTTTGGTGATCACCTCTTATTGTTGGAAATGCGGTTTCAAGATGAACGAATGCAAACTGAGAGGAGGTCTATACTTTCCTCCATGAGTGTGGGACATTGTGAAGATGGATATTCATGGGTTGTATTTGACGTGTCAATAGTAATTGGGTGCGAATATCAATTTGCGGGAGACTCTTTTGTTAGAGTCATGACACAAAATCAGAAGAGTCTGGAAGAGCTCAGCAGGTCTTGCAACATCTGTGAAAAGAAATAAGAGTTAATGTTTTAGGTCTGGTGACACTTCCTTAAAATTGATGGCAGCTCGGAAAATGTCAGCTTATGCGCGCAAGATAGGCTGGGGGAATAGGGTAAGAAACAAATGATAGGTGAGGATAGAGCGCAATGAGAGAGAAGAACAGGTAGCCAGGCAAAAGAGTGAATAACTATCTGGCTAGGAGGGTGAAGAACTTTTAATGGAGTCTGTTAATTGCTGACAATAGGTAGTGTGTGATGGCAGACTACGTGATAACTAGGCCTGATGTGTGGGATAGGGGGATGAGACGTGCAAAAATTCAGGCCCTAAAAGGATTGACCTTGATATTGAGTCTAGAGGGTTGCAGGGTCCCCACATGGAAAATGAGGTGTTGTTTTTTCAGCTTGAACTGAGCTTCGCTGGAACATTGCAGCAAACCTGAGACACAGATGTTGGCCAAGGAACAGGGTGGTGTGTTAAAGTGGCAGGCAACTGAAAATTTGGGGTATTTGTTTTGAGGGCAGAAAATAGATCGAGTTCTAGAGACATAGAGTTCTACAGCACTAATCCATTCGCCCCAACCCCATTTACCTACATTTAGCTCATATTCTTCGAAGCCTTTTCTATCCATGTCTTTGCAAAAATGTCTTTTAAATGTTGTTAATGTACCTGGCTCAAGCAGTTCTGTTGGCAGCTCATTCTGTATGCATACCACTCTCTGTGTAAAAAAGTTGGTCCATAGGGTCCCTTTTATTCTTTTCCCACTAACTTTAACCTGACGCCTTCTGGTCCTTGATTCCCCAACCCTGGAAAAACGATTGAGTGCATTCACCCTATACATGTCTTTCACGATTTTACACACCTCTATAACATCCCCACACAGTCTCCTATGCTCTAAACAAAAATGTCCTAGCTTGTCTAACCTCTCCCTACAACTCAGACTGTTGAGTCCAGGCACCATCCTTCCTATAACAAGGTGACAAAAACTGAACACAATACTCCAAATGTGGCCTCACCAACATCCTGTTATAACTGCAACAGAACTTCTATACTCAACGCCCCTGACTGATGAAGGCCAGTCTGTCAAAAGCCTTCTTCGCTGTACCACGTACCTTTGATTCCACTTTCAGAGAACTGTGAACCTGAACTCAAAGATTCTTCTGTTCCACTAGACTCCATAAGACCCGATCATTCACCATGAAATTCCTACCTTGATTTGACTTTCCATAATGCAAGACTTCACATTAATCTACATTAAGCTCCATTTGCCATTTCTCAGCTCACTTGCCCTTGCTGAGCAAGATACTGCTGCAATTTCTGTTAACGTTCATGATACCACCTATTATAGAGTCATCAGTAAACTTATTAACCATGCCTTCTGCATTCTCATCCAAATCATTGCTGTAGATTCAAAACAGTATCTGAGGCATTCCACTAGACACAGGCCTGCATTCCAACAAGCATCCTTCCACTATTACACTCTGCTTCCAACCATCAACCCATGCAATCTAACTTTCCAGAGCAGCCTACCATGTACATGTGCTGCAAAGCGGACACACGGTCTATGCTTAGTTTCCCAACGTAGAGGAGACTACATTGTGAGCAGAGAACACATGAGACCAGATTTTGTAAAGTGCAGTTAAAGTGCTGCTTCACCTGGAAGGTATGCGTGGGCCCTTGCACACTGAGGGAGGAGGTAAATAGGCAGATGTTACACCTTGGATGGCTGCAAGGGCTGGGTGCTGTGGTGCTGTGGGAAGGATGTTTGGAGTGAAGGAAGAGTAGAACACAGTGTCCCGGAGGGAACGGACAATGCAGGCAAGGGTAATATGTATCTGGTGGCGTCATGGTGCTGGAGGTGATGGAAATGGTGGCTTATAATCTTCTTGGTGTGGGTGTTGTTGGGATGGTACGTAAGGACAAGAGGAACCCTACTATCACTGTTTTAGGAGGGAAGAGAGGACATGAGGGCAGAAATCTGGGAGATGGGTCAAACCCATTTTAGGGTCTCATCTCAACAGTGCTGGGGGATCCTCAGTTGAGGAAGATGATGGACTTTTCGGCGACTCCATTGTTGAAGATGATCTCATTGGAACATATGTGAATGGAGACAGACAAATTGAAAGAATGAAAAGTAATATTTACAGGACGTAGGGTGCGAGGATGTCTAGCACAGGTAGCTGTGGGAGTCAGTGGGTTTGTGATGGATATTAATGTCTAGTCTGTCCTCAGCCATGGAAACAGATGTTGAGGAAGAGAAGGGGGAGTCAGAAATAGGAAGGTGAAAGTGAGGGCATGGGGGGAATTGGAAGCAAAATTGTTGAACTTTTCCAATTCCTGATGGGAGAGGGAAGCAGCACCAATGATGTCATTGATATATCGGAGAAAGAATTGTGGATGGGGGCTGGAATCGGATTGGTACCCCATGAAACAGCAGGCATAAGTAGGGTCCATGCAGTTACCTATGCCCACCTCTCTTATGTGAAGACAATGAAAAGAGTTAAAAGAGAAGCTGTTGAGGGTGAGGACAAGCTCTGCCAAGTGGAGAAGGGTGGTAGTGGGGGATACATTTCAGGCCTTTATTCCACGTGGATTTGATAGCACTGAGAATATTCCAATGGGGAGCAGAATATAGAAAAATACAGTAAATACAAGCCCTTTGGCCCTCGATGTTGCGTTGACCTATGAAAGCGATCTGAAGCCCACCTATCCCACACTCTTCCATTATCATGGACATATTTATCCAATGACCATTTAAATGCCCTTAAAGTTGGTGAGTCTACTACTGTTGCAGACAGGGCAGTCCCTGCCCTTACTACGCTGACTAAAAAAATTACCTCTGACATCTGTCCTCCATCTATCACCTTATCAAATGTTTTACTGAAACCCATTTTCACTACATCAACCACTTTACCCTCGTCCACCTGTTTGGTCACTTTCTCCGGAATAGAAATGTAAAGTGATTGCAGATCCATGGTAAAAGAGGAGGTGGTGGAAATTCTGAAACTGGCACAAAGTGCCAGAGAAATGGCAGATATATATGTGCAGGGACTTGACCAGGGGAGAAAAGATCGAATAAAGGTAAGAAGAGATGAGTTCTGTGTGACAGGATTCCTGATGAAGGGCTTAAGCTCAAAACGTCGACACTCCTGCTCCTTGGATGCTGCCTGACCAGCTGTGCTTTTTCAGCACCGCACTCTTCGACTCTGATCTCAAGTCCTCACTTTCTCCATGAAACAATGGGTCTGTCTGAGCAGACGTTATATGTGGAATAAAAGGCAAAAAAATGAGACCCTGAGCTTCCAATTGCCTGCCACTTTAACACACCACTCTCTTCTCTGACTAATGTCTCTGTCTTAGGCTTGCTGCATTAATCGAGCAAAGCTCAGTGCAAGCTTTCCATGTGGGGAACCTGAAGCACTCTGCACGCAATATCAAGTTCAATAACTTGAGGGCCTGAACTCTCCCATGTCACAGCCCACTACTCCACACACCAGGGTTTGTTAAGACATAGTCTGCCATTACACAGCACATATTGTCAGCCAATAACAGTCTTCATCAACAGCCATTCACCTTACTAGCCAGATCGTTATCTACTTCCTTGTCTGTTCAACTGTTCTCTCTCTCTTTGGAATCTATCCCCACCTACCTTTTAATCCTAACCTACTCGCCATACCCTATCTTGTCCATATAATCTGACATTTTCCTAGCTACTATCCGTCCTGAGGATGGATCATGGACCTGAAACCTTGCCACTGATTTCGCTTTACAGATGATGCCAGACCTGCTGAGCTTTTCCAGCACCTTCTCTTTTTTTATTTCTGATTTTCAGGATCCACAGTTCTTACAGTTTTTTATTTAGATCCAATTGTGATGTGTATGAAATTCAATCTAACCCAAATCAGAGTTGTTTTATCTTACTAGTTTCATCTTTTGTAAGACACGCATACCCCATGACAGGAAAGTGGATTTTAAAAATTAGTTTGAGATTTACCTTATCATGGTGAAGTTAGGGATAATCTTCACTTCATAAAAGGTGAGTATTATGTTTTGTACAAATGTAAAGATTTATCCTTGGGTTCATTTTATGCACATTTATCCCTGGTAATAATAATAATATGTACTTAATCATTTAAATAATATTTACATTTGAATTTGTGAAAGGGACATTAAATAATGCAGCATGTAAACACAGAATTGATGTTACATAGGCAAGGGTTTAATTGATTGTAAAATAATATGGCTTATACATTCATAGTCAGTTTGACTGTATTCAAATACTTCCATGTGAGACAGAACATGCTAAGAGTTTGTGATCCATTTCACTTGGAGTGTCATTTTCAAGAGGAGGGGTTGTAGTCAGGTGGCCAGACTGTGAGACTGGTTACTAAGGACAAAGCTGAGAATTTTGCTCAAGCTAGTTTAAATACTTACCTCAGTTAAAACTGTAGCCAGGATATGTTGTGGCCTGTTCCCACAGCTGTAACCTGCAATATTCTGTGTTGACAAATAAGGAAGTGGTATGGCAGTCAACAAGACAGATTGGCATCATATTGCCTTATATATGCATGGAATGTCGCCGTTTAATATTTGGGAGCTGTTTACCAGTAACACTGCTTTGGCTGGGACTGAACGGTGTGATCAGAGTTTTATTAATTCACTGGTTGAGTGCCAGAGCGTTTTTTTGCAGGAAGAGTGTACTTTGAGATAAAGTGAGCAGAACAAAGGATTTTGCAGGAGAAGGTCTCAAGAACAGCATTTGCAAAGTATGTGAGGTGAAATTGTCTTCTGAGAAGACAAAGAACTATGAGGCAACACCTACAAGCAAAGGCTGGCCATTTCACTTGAATTGCTGCACTCCCTCAAGAGCAAGAATCTACTTCCATAGCTAAGGAGAACAAAACTGCAGACAATATGCCAGGTGTGGCCTCACCAGTGTCTTATATAATTGCAGCAAAGCATACTTATTCTTGTAATCAAAACGTATCACTCTGATGGGCGATATTCAGTTTTCCCTCCTTACTGCCTGCAACATCAGTGGGCTTACTTTCAGTGACTGGTCTATGAGGACACCCAGCTCTCTCAATTTTCAGACATTCAAATAATAATCTGTCAACATTTTTTGCTACCAAAATGGATAACCTCACATGTTTCAAATTATACTCTTTCTGCCATATATTGGCCCACTCGCCGTCCAAATCACACTACAACATATTTGCATCCTAATCACAGCATACCCCTCCACCCAGGTTTGTATCATTTGCAAGTTTTGAGGTTACGGGAAGAAAGAGAGAACATAGGGTTGAGAAACTAATCGGTCATTATTGAGTAGTGCAGCAGCCTCAATGGGATGAATTGCCTAATTTCTGCTCCTGCATCTTATTTAGATTGTGGACAGGCTTTGGGAGTGGAGGGCTGAGTCACTCACTGCAGAACTTTGAGAATCTTATTTGCTGTTTACCCAGTATGTGAAGTCCAGTTGAGTTTCTGGTCAAGAGTAGCTTCAAAGACATTGTTCATAAAGAATTCAGTGATACTAAAACTGTTGAATGTTAAGGAATGGTGATTTAGATTATATATAGTTGGAGATGGCCATTATGTGTTGCGAAGTATGCTTTCCATTTGTCAGCCAAAGCCTGGATATTGTCCAAGTCAGAAATGATGAAGGGTTTCTGCCTGAAAGGTTGACTCTCCTGTTTATCAGATGCTGCCTAACTTGTACTTTTCCAGTGCTACCCTTTTCGACTCTGGATATTGTCCAAGTCTTGTTGCATTTCTGTATAGAATGCTTCAGTATCTGAGGTGTCATGAATGGTGCTGAACAATGTGCAATCATCAGTGAACATCACCAGTTCTGACCTTATGATGGAAAGGTCATTGATGAAGCAGCTGAGAGATGCTTGGGGCTAGGACACAACCCTGAGGAACACCTTCAGAGATGTCCTGCTGCTGAGATGTCATCCAGCCTCATTCTTGATGAAGGGCTTTTTCCCAAAACGTCAATTCTCTTGCTTCTCGGATGATGCCTGACCAGCTATGCTTTTCCAGCACCACACTGTTGCCTCTAATATCCAGCCTCTGCGGTTCTCACTTTGGCCTTCGTGCAGATGAAATAATTGATTTCCAAAAATAACAACCATTTTCCTGGATATCAGATACAAGTCTAACCAATGAAGAATTTGCATCCTGATACTCACTGATTTCTGTGTTGCATTGGTGCCGCACTCGCTCAAATGCAACCTTTGATGTCAAAGGCTGCCACTCTCAACTTATTTCTGGAATTCAGCTCTTTCATCCATTTTTGAATCAAGACCATAATCAGGTCAGGAGCTGAGGAGCCAGGCGACATCCAACACATGTGCCAGTGGGGACGTTACTGCCGAACAGGTTTGCTTGATAGCATTATTGATGATAGCCATCCCACTTTCCTGATGATCAAGAGGAGATTGACGGGGCGTTGTTTGGCCAAGTAGCAACAATTTTTATGTACAGAACACAGGTGGCAACTTTCCACACTGTCAGGTGGATGTCAGTGAACTGGCATCCCATGGCTGGGGTTACGTTCTGAAACAGATGTCTTTCTTTTGACTGTGGAATGGTGTCATGACCCATATCTTTTGCAGTATCCAGTGCTACCGACTGTTTCCTGATATCATGCAGAGTGAATCAAATTGGGTGAAGGCTGGCATCTGTAATGCTGGGGACTACTGCAGCAGGCCAAGACAGATCATCTACCTGGCATTTGTGGCTAAAAATTGTCACGAATGCTCCAGATGTACTTCAGCTGGGCCCTTTCAACATTGAATATAAAGATATTTGTGTAGCTTCTTATTCCTCCAGTGAGTTTTTAAAACAAATTATTCATAAGGATATGATAGACTTGAAGTCTTTGGCTGTGGGGTCACTTCACTCTTTATATCAATTACTGCTTATGCTGCTTGGTATGCATGTAGTCCTGTTTGGTAGCTTCGTCAGGTTGACAATTCATTTTCAGGGAAGCCTGAAACTGCACCTGAGATTCCCTCTTGCATTTTCCCTTGAACTGGGGTTGATCCCCTGGATTGATGGCAAACATTAGAGTTGGGGAAATGCTGTGCATTGAGATTGCAAATTGTGTTCTGCTGTTGCAGATAGGCCACAGTGCCTCGTGGATGCCAGTTTTGAGTTCCTTGAACTGTTTGAAATCTGTCCCATTTCGCACTATGAAAGTGACAAAATTATGATGGAGGGTATTGTCAGTGAGTTGGTGGGACTTTGTTTCCACAAGGACTGTGCAGTGGTCACTAATGGATATAGTCACAGACAATGCATCCACAACCAGGAGATTGGTAAAGATGAGGTTAAGTAAGTTTTCTTCCCTTTTGTTAATTCCTTCATCACCCACTGCAGACACCGTCCAATAGCAATATCCTTTCAGACCCAAACAGCTGAATCAGAAACGTGGAGCCACAGCAGGTGGTGAACAGCGAGAGTACATTTTGCGCACTTGCCATATTCAATGCTTCCTGTAAATCTTATTCATTGTAGAGGAACACTAATTCATCAGGTGAGTGAGTACAGTACAAGATAAACAGAATGAGAATTCCTCACTGGTGTTATATCTGATACCATGTACAAGAACATTTTCTGATTCGGTGTGTTAATGTACCTATGAGAGAAGGGAGAAAACCTGACCTACTCTTGGCAAATAAGCCAGGCCAATTGACTGAGTAATCAATGAGGGAGTACTTTAGGGCCACTGACCATAATTCTATTTGTTTGAAAATAGTATGGAAAAGGAGAGACAGGACCTAAATCTTAAAGTTCTAAATTGGAGAAAAGCCAATTCTGATGGCATTAGGCAAGAAGTTTCCGAAGTTGAGTGGGTTCAAATATTCGCAGGTAAAGGGATGGCTTCAAAAATGACATAACAAGAATCCAAAGAAAGTATGTTTCTGTTAGGCTGAAAGGCAAGGGTGGTAGGTGTAGGGAATGCTGGATGACTAGAGAAATTGAGGTTTTGGTAAAGAAAAAGAAGGAAGCAAATATCAGGTATAGACAGCAGAAATCAAGTGAATCCTCAGATCCTTAGGGAAATCAGAAGGGCAAAAAAGGGGGCATGAGATAGCTTTGGCAAATAGAGTTAAAGAGAATCCAAAGAGGCATTATAAATATAAGGACAAAAAGGTAACGAGGGAGAGAATAGAATCCCTCAAAGATCAGCAAGGCCATCTATGGGTGGAACCGCAGGAGATGGGCAAGCTACTAAATGAGGATTTTGCATCAGTGTTTACTGTGGAGAAGGATATGGAAGATACAGAATGTGACAAATAGAGGAGGAAGTCCTCGATGTCCTAACATGCATAAAGACAGATAAAAGCCCAGGACCTGATCAGGTGTACTTAAGAACTCTGTGGGAAGCGAGGGTAGTGATTGTTAGGGCCTTTGCTGAGATATTTGTATCATTGTTAGCCACAGGTGAGGTGCTGGAGACTGGAAGTTGGTTGACATGGTGCCACTATTTAAGAAAGGTGGTAAGAAAAAAAACAGGGAACTAGAAACCAGTAAGCCTGACATTGATGTGGGCCAGTTTTTGGAGGGAAAGGTTTTAAATGTAATTGGATAGCCAAGGATTGATTACAGATAGTTGACATAGCTTTGTGTAGTAAAATCATATCTCACTAGCTTGAATGATATTTTTTAAAGAAATGAGAAAGATAATTCATGAGGGCAAGGGGTAGATATAATGTATATAGACTTCAGTAAGGCTTTGACAAGGTTGTTTAGGGTAGATTGGTTAGCAAGGTTAGATCACATAGATTACAGGGACGTCCAGTCTCGTGGATACAGAACTGACTCGAAAGTAGATGACAAACTCAGATGGTGGAGAGTTGCTTTTCATGCTGGACATCTATTACCAGTGGTGTGCCACAAGAATCGGTGTAGTATCCACTGCTTTTTTAAAAATAGATATTTTTATTAGAAATTTAAAATTTTTACAAGTTTACAAAAATAAACAAAACTCTCAAGTACAAACATTGATATACAATTAAATCTTAAATATATGTTATATCCAAAATTTAACAAAAGAAAAATACTGACAAAAATAAACAAAACTCAACTAACTACTAATCTAACCTACAACTAACCAGAGTGTATATTTAAGTCTCTTACATTATTCAAATAAGAGAAAGAAAACAAAAACAGCGGATAAAATAGAAATTGGGTAGTGAGATACATTTTCGGAATGTGTAAACATCAAATGTAACAAAACACGTATTCGTGCGGGATTCCTCTCCCAAGGGGCCCCAGACCAGCCAGGTTCGTAATCTCAATTAAATAAAAGCCCTTGTTAGGATAGCCGAAATATCTGTATTCATATAATTCAAGAAGGGCTGCCATATTTTATAAAATAATTTGGTCTTTCGGTGCACCATATTTGTAAGGAAGTCAAGGGGAATACATTCCATAATTAATCTGTGCCAATTTGAAAGTCCAGGGGGGCCCTCAGCCACCCAGTTTACCAAAATATTTTTCCTTGCACAGAAAGAGAGAATAGAAAATAGTCTCTTCCCATGCATGTCCAGGGAGGATAAGTTCAAAAAGCCCAAAAGGAGAGGTCCACTTTACGGGGTCCACTTTAATTTCCGTTCCTAAAATTTCTGTCAGGGCACTTGCTACTTTAGTCCAGTATCTATGGATCTTATGACAGGTCCATAGACAATGTACAAGAGTGCCCACCTCTATTTTACATTTGGGACACATTGGAGATGCCCCTGTCTTAATTTTTGCAAATCGATGCAGTGGTATATGGGCCCTATGAAGTATCTTCAGCTGGATATCCTGAGTTCTGTTACAGTTCTGGCGTTTTCCCAAATGTCATTCCACGTTTCTATAGAGATTTCTAGTCCCAATTCCTGATCCCATGTTTTAAGCAGATTGTCCATATCTCCCGATACTTCATCATGTAGTAAATGATAAATGGTACTGATGGAGGATACCCCCATTGGTCGTAGTACTCTACATTCTCTATCTGATTTATAAAGACTATCTAATAATATAATCTTCTTCTGTATATAGTCTCGAATTTGGAAGTATCGATAGAGGTCTTTATTAGGCAATCTGAATTTCTGACGCAGCTGTTCCAAAGACATCAAGACCCCATCTTTAAATAGGTCCCCTAGACATGAGATACCCCTGGATCTCCAGAGTTTAAAAGTGGCGTCTGTAAACCCCAGTTGAAAACCCCATGCTCCCACTATCGGCGCATAGGGGGATGTTTTATGTGAGTTGCCCTCATTTTGCCGCATTATATTCCAAGCTTTAATTGTATTTAGTATTATAGGGTTTTTACAGTAATCCGTAATGATTTCCCTCTTGTCTGAAAATAAAAGGTTAATAAGTGGGCATTTTACTTGAGAGGCCTCGATGTCCAGCCAGATTGATTGTGGATCAAACAAGACCCAATCACCTATGTAACTTAATAAGGAACTTAACTGATATTTCCTAAAATCTGGGCGGTCCAATCCTCCCCTTGCCTGTGGAAGCTGTAGCTTCTTCAGCTTAATGAGGGGCCGTCTATGATTCCAGATAAAGGAACCCAACCAGCCACATAACTTATGTAGTGCCAGCCTCGGCACCATCATCGGAAGCATTCTCATATGGTATAGGAGACGGGACAGGATATTCATTTTAATTAGTGCTTTTCTACCCAGCCAGGAAATTGGAAGGTCTCTCCATTGCTGGAGGTCCTGCCTTACCCTTTCCAGTGAATGCACAAAGTTAGCCTTGTATAACTGACCAAATACTGGGGTAATAAAAATGCCTAAATATAAGAAACCCTCCAGGGACCAATGAAAGGGAAAATGGGACCCATCCACTATGTGGGGTATAATAGCAAGGCATTGGCATAGACTCCGATTTTGAGAAATTAATTTTATCGCCTGAGAGTGCGCTAAATGTATTAATAACTTGGATTAAGCAAGGTGCGGACATCAGAGGATTACTGAGGAATAGAAGAACATCATCTGCATACAGGTAATATTTATGTTTACCTGTACGAATCCTCGGGGCCGTTATGTTAGGATCAGCCCGTATTGCTGCTGCTAGTGGCTCAATTATTCACATAAATATCAATGGCGAGAGAAGACATTCCTGACGGCAGCCCCTATCCACACTGAACCTGATCCATTGGTAACCACAACTGCTTTGGGATCACTATACAATGTTGGGACCCATTTGGTAAACACCTTTCCAATGCCAAACCTTTCCAATGTGTAAAACAAATATGACCATTCAACCCTATCAAATGCCTTTTCCACGTCTAATGGAACTACTACTCCTGGTATCTTTCCCTGATGACAGGCTTGAATCATATTCAAAACCCTTCTAATATTATTGGATGATCTACGACCTTTAATAAACGCCGTCTGATCCTCCTTTATGATATATGGCAGTACCCTTTCTAGTCTCAATGCTAACGTTTTAGAAAGGAGTTTAAAATCTACATTTAGCAAGGATATTGGTCTGTATGACGTACAATCTTCTGGATCCTTTCCTTTTTTAAGGATAAGAGAGATATTTGCCTCTTTCAGCGAAGGCGGGAGTCAGCCCTGACTATATGCATAGTTATACATGTCCATAAGTGAACCAGCCAATATTTCTGTAAATTTTTAAATAGAATTCAGCTTGAAAACCATCTGGGCCAGGTGCCTTACCACTCTGAAGTTGCCTGATTGCATCAAGTATTTCTTGGACTGTTAGGAAAGCATTTAAGACCGATACCTGTTCAGGAGTTAGGCCCGGAAAGGTCAAATTTTTAAAAAATGATTGCATCCTCCTAGTCCTGTCTTCACAATCCTGCGATTTATATGAATCAGAATACAATTTTCTAAAGATTGCATTAATCTTTTTATGATCATGAGTCAAAATACCCATACTTTCCTTGATAGATGTGATAGTTTGAGGGGCCATTTTTTTCTTTGCAAGAAATGCTAAGTATCTACTTGGTTTGTCGTGAAATTCATATAACCATCCCTGCTTTTTGTCATTTATATGAAAGATTTGGATGTGATCATCGGAGGTATCATTAGTAAGTTTGTAGATGACACCAAAATTGGAAGTGTAATGGACAGTGAAGAGGGTTACCTCCGAATAGTTTCTTGATTAGATGTGCCAATGGGCTGAGAAGCAGATGGAGATTAATTTAGATACACGTGATTTGGAAAAGCAAATCCGAGCAGCACTGATACACTTAATCGTAGGGTCCTGGGGAGTGTTGATGAACAAAGAGACCTTGAAGTGCAGATTCATAATTCCTTGAACGTGCAGTCTTGGGTTGATAGGATAGTGAATAAGGCAATTAGCATATTTACCTTTAATGGTCAGAGAATTGAGGCAGGCAGTCATGTTACGGCTGTACAGAACATTGATTAGGCCATTTTTGGAAAATAGTAGAGCCCCTATATCTGCACATTCAGTTTCAGTGGTTTTAGTTAGCAGCGGTTTACTGCGCTCACAAATGTTGCATAGAACATTCCCGTCATAATTGCTGGGGAGGTGCGTTTCCCACTTAAATGATAGGGTTCGCTATCTACAGTTTCTAGCATCCACAGTAAGTCTTGGAATATATCACTCAGATAAGGCACAACACCTGTATTGTGTGCTGTTCTAGACTCCCTCCTGTAGGAAGGATGTTGTCAAACTTGAAGGATTCAGAAAGATTTACAAGGACATTGCCAAGGTAGGAGGATTTGCCCTATAGGCAGAGGATGAATTGGTTGGGGCTAGTTTTTCTGGAGCATCGGAGGCTGAGGGGTGATCTTCTAAAGGATCATAAAATTATAAGGGGCACGGATAGGATAAATAGACAAGGTCTTTTTCTCCGTGGTGGGGGCATTCAGAGGTAGAGGGCACAAATACAGGGTGAGAGGGGAAAGATTTAAAAAGGAGCCGAAGGTCAACGTTTTTCACGCAAATGGTGGTGTGCATAAGGAATGAGGAAGTGTTGGAGGCTGGTACAATTACAGCATCTGGATGGACACATGAACATGAGGGTTGACAGGGATGTGGGCCAAGTGCAGACAAAAGGGTCTACATTAATTTAGGACATCTGGTCAGCTTGGATGAGTTGGACTGACTGGCCTGTTTCCGTGCTATACATCTCTATGATTCCATCATTCTATGAGGTCCACAGTCAATGTTGAGTCCGATGATGGAAACTTCTGCTGGACTATATAATCACACCTTTGACATCTCTGCAGGTCTGTCTAGCCAGTGGGATAGGGATGGTGATGATGGTATCTCTGACAGTGTTGGCAATTGAATTTTTGAGTAATCATGCATGTTTTTGAAGTTTGACATTAGTCCAATTTCTTACAATAGGCTAAGCATACATTTTATTGAAAAAATGCCTGAGAATAGCACCTGTAGAATCAGATCTAATTATCAAACATTTGCTGCAGTAAACTCAGCAGAAGATCTAGACACACTCATGTATTAAAAATAACCATCTGTTTTATTCATTGCAGTAAACTTGTTGGCGATTGTTATCCTTTCTCGGAGGAACTGTGGTCTCTCAACATGCATCACACGGTACCTGGTAGCAATGGCAGCAGCTGATTTCCTGGTTGTCATCTGTGATGTGATTCTGAGGTGGCTTATTATGTATTTTTCAGTGTCTTTCCTGGATATTACTTACGTCTGTTGTTTAGTTACAGTGCTCATTCCTGCAACCACAATGAATTCTGTCTGGTTGACTGTTGCTTTCACCTTTGATGGATTTGTAGCTATTTGTTGCCAGAAGTTTAAAACAAAACAAACTGAGAAAACTGCGGCTGTGATTATTGGAACGGTGAGTATTGTGAGCTATTTGGTTTTTGAAATTAAAATCCAAATACAACTTCAATAACCTGCCATGGTTTTGCTTCACAAAACTAGAGTATTATACTTCCATCTATTGGACACTATATGGTGTATTCCATCACCTTCTTTCACCTTTACTGCCATGCCTTATCATTCTTCCTTTGAATACTCTGACTGTCAGACATGTTTTAGTAGCAAGCAAAGTCCACAGAACACTCCAGAAGGACAGTGACAGAGGGAGAAAACCAGTGACCCAGAGATGGACAAATGCAGAAAATCTATTGTTTTACACTTTGCTGTCGCAGGCAGCTTCATTATTTTATGGTCCCCTTATATGGCATGTTTCCTTGTTGAACGAATTGCAGTAATGCATGATTATTCTCCACTTTCCCCAACTGCAGGTGCCATTGGATACCTGCTCCAGCTTCTCAGTACTTGCACAAACACTTGTATATACACAGTGACCCAGAGGCAATTCCGAGAGCAGCTGAAAATGGTTCTAAAGCTCCCTTTCGCTCTGATTCTCAGATCCATCAAACAGTAAGTGTAATAGTTTGCATGGAATGGAATTTGAATGCATCCCATAAATCTTTTTTAATGCTAAGCTGAACATCTCAGAGCCTACAAAACCACGCAGTAAAGTTTTGCCTACAGTAGAGAACAGAGAAAATCTTTATTCAGTTTTCTTTTCAAAGGCTTATCCATTTCATCTCTCATAGTTACTCTTGTGTTAGTTGCACCATCCTATCAGGCAGGGTATTCCACATTGTAACAACTCAGTCAGTAAAGGTTTTTATTTCCAGCTTCCTTCTACTTCACCTTTCAATTACTTTCCACTTGGATTTTCTGCTCACAACAATGATGTCAGCATAAATGTCTCCTTTTATTCGATTGTATCATGGTTTTGCCTACTTCTATTCAATTTCTCTTGTGTGATTTTGTGAAGAACAGCTCCTTTTTTTGCAGTCTCACCACTTAACTGAAATTTGTCTTCCCTCGTATCAGCAGGATATGTACCCCAATCCCCAAACCCCCAACCTCACAAACTCCTTATATCTTACTCCTAATATACATCTGAATACTGCATCCTTCAATACGAAAGAAAATAACGATATAGATAGTAGAGGTCCCAGAGGGTTGGAAATTACCAATGGAGCACCTTCATCTAGATATGGAAAGAGACAAAGAACATACAACGACGAGCAAAATGTGCTTTGTTTTTTGCATCTACGGGTACACAATTTCCTTTGTGACAAGTTGCTTCCTGTATCTTGTGCCTATAAAGCATCTTTTATGTGAATGCAGAGGTCTCTTCTCCATGTTGCTCTGTCTCTGCCCTCTGCATGCCTTTAAACCAAGTTCTATTTACTTTTCTGTTCTTACTCTTCAAATGATATCAAGGATTAAGTGGATAGAACGGGATTTTGGCAATGACCAGCCATCTGATTTCATTTAATTTAGTATTATCACATGTACTAAGGTACAGTAAAAAAGTGTTGTGTTGCGTGCTATACAGATGCTATACAGATAATTCATACCTGTCAATGAGGACATCAGGCTAACAGAAAGAATGCAGAACATAGTGTAACAGCTACAAAGAATATACAAGAAAGACTGATTCTAAAATAGGAGAAGTCTGTTCTTAAGTCTGATAAGTGGTAAATAAGCTGTTCCTAAGTCTGTTGGTCCATGTTTTCAAACTTTTGTACCTTCTGTCCAATGGAAGAGGGTGGAAAAATGTATAATAGGGGTGAGAGAATCTTTGATAAAGTTGGCTGCTTTCCTGAGTCAGCAGTAAATGTAGACCATGATAATTGAGGGAAGGCTGGTTTTTGTGAAGGACTGGACTGCGTTCACAACTCTCTGTATTTACTTGTGGCCTTGGGCACAGTCGTTGCCATAAACAGTTGCCTGTGATACATCTACATAGGATACTTTCTAATCAAATGATGGGCCACACTCAATGAAAGGAACTGCTTCCTCCCACTCACATCTGCAGACATCCTTCCAATGAGGCTTTCCACCATTTGTTTATGTCATTAAACGGCAACTGTGAACCTGAGACAATAGCTGTTTACAGCATACTCTGACAGTGTTGGTCTCACCACTTAATGCATTGATGCAACTTTATTGTCCTGTTATAGTCTATTGAAATGTTTGCACCACATTTGATTATGTTGCAAGGCAACCTTATTTCTACCAATGTGAGACAGTCTACCAAACTCTTCGAAGCACAGACCTCACTGCTATGACACTGGGAGAATATATGGCACTGGGAGAATCTAGCCCACCTTTTATACAATTGACCCTCCACTGTTACACTGAGAATAGCTCACCTTAATGTGTTTACACTACACAGATGGAGTCCACTGCAAGAGTCCATCTGGCCCACTGTTTTGGCCAGTTATTTCTGAGTGGTACATAGACTTTATTTAGCCTGCTGTTTTAGCACAGAAAGAGTTAGATCAAGATTGGCGAATATCCAGACTTCATTTTGAAAATGTTAAGTAACATTCACATCACACAAATTGCTAGGCAATGACCATCTAAAATCATAAAATATCGAATCACTGGCATTTGACATTCAATGACATTACCTTCACTGAATCCTCAGTAATCAACATCCTGGGGTTTACAACTGACCACAAACTGAACTGGACTAGTCACAGAAATATAGTGGGAACAACAGCAGGTACGTATACTACAGTGAGCAACTCACCTCCTGCTGCTGCAAAGCTGGGCCACCATCTACAAGGCATGAGTCAGGATTGAGATAGAATATTCGCTAGTTGTCTGGATGAATGCAGATGAAAATATAGTCAAGAAGCTTGGCACCATTCTTGCTTGATTGACATTACATTCATAAGGAGACTTAGCTTGGAGCAGCAGTGGGGAGAACCTTGCTTCAATGGCTGGGAGGTAGGGAGTGACACAGTAACTTATTTAAAGGGCACTTACATCAGAGCAGCAGCAGTCAGACGCAGGGATGGTTATCATAACCGATAACTTGCACGAGCACAGCAAGAATCTTTAGTGTGGCTCCTATTGATGTCATAACTTGAAAAACTGAGAAAAGTTCTGGAATAATGAGCAATGATCAGCTGACAATTACTGGTTAACCCTTTTTTATCCTATAGCTTTTGAGGCCTGCGATCTTAGTTAGAGTTCACATTTTCATAACCCTAGTGGTAGAATAGGAAGTCTCACAAGAGATATATCAAGAGAGGCCACCCAGGTGAAATGTGCAGATTGTCAAAAATGTGTCGTGTTGGATACTGCCAGTGGCCTGATTGACTACGTGCAGGTGTTCCCAGCTGCAGACATTAAGAGCCCCAGGTCTCAAAGCTTGAGAAATGGTTGGAGACATTATGGCACATCCATGAGACTGCGAGTTACATGAATGGCATGTTTAGAGAGGAAGTTACACCGCAGCTCAAGGGGCCAGAGGACAAATGTGACTAGAGTCCTCCAAAAAGAACAGGTAGGCAGTGTAGGAGTATTTTACTCACTAACCAGTATTCCAGTTTGGATGACGATGTGAGTGCAGGTATCTCAGCGGAATACAGTCAGAGACAAGTTTCTGGCACTGGTTAGATTAGTTACAGTGTGGAAACAGGCCCTTTGGCCCAACAAGTCCACACTGACCCGCCGAAGCGCAAACCACCCAGCCCCATTCCCCCACATTTACCCCTTCACCGAACACTAAGGGCAATTTAGAATGGCCAATTCACCTAACATGCACATTTTTGAACTGTGGGAGGAAACCGGAGCACCTGGAGGAAACCCACGCTGACACAGGGAGAATGTGCAGACTCTACACAGTCAGTCGCCTGAGGTCGGAATTGAACCCGGGTCTCTGGCATTTTGAGGTAGCAGTGCTAATCGCTGTGCCACCATGCCGCCCACTGCTACAGGTAGTTTGGATGTACAGCAAGGGAGGAGAAGAAAGGAAGAACCACAGTGATAGGGAAAACTCTGTCAGGAGAGCAGACAGGTGATTCTGCAGCCGAAGATGTGACACCAGGATTGTGTGCTGCCTGTAAATGCCAGGATCAGAGATGTCACTAAATGGCTGCAATGCATCCTGACAGGGGAGGGTGATGAGTTAAAAGTCTTTGCACATGTTGCTACCAATGATACAGGCAAAGTGAGAAACACGGTCTTGCATCAAGAATTCTGGAAGCAAGGCAGTAGAGTAAAAAGCAGTACCCCAATGATTGTCATCTCCAGATTACTGCCGGTGTCATGTGCTAACGAGATTAGAAATAGACTGGATAATGCGTGGCCCAAGAGTTGGTTTCAGAGAGAGGATTTCAGATTCCTGAATCAGTGGAACTATTTCTGGGGAATGTGAAACATGTACAAATGGGATGTTGTGCACTGGATCTACAATGCTACCAGCAACCTTGCAAATAGGTTTACAAATGTTGTTGGGAGAAGCTTAAATGAGTTTGGGAGGGGCAGGGATACAGACAATCAATGAAACAGGGGCACACCATGCTACAGCATAGGAAGCAAAGCCATGGTGAGTGTAAAGTGAGAAAGGCAAGACTGAATGGTCCTTATTTTAATGAGAGGAGTAAAATAGGTATAACTGTGAAATCAGCAGTGTGGTTTGGCACATGGAAGAAAGATATTGTAGCTACAGAGAAAAATGGTTGACGAAAGGGCTGGATTGGCAATTTAATATTCTGATGGAAAGGATCAGTACACAAGACAAAGGAGAGTGTAAAAAGGATTCTGGTGCAGCAAGATTAACTAATGAGTCACTGACTGCAATGAGGTGAAATGGTATATTTAAAGGGTTGAAAAGTGGACCGCTTTAAAAGTACAGCAGGTCAGGCCGCATCCAAATGGCAGTCGACATTTCAGACATAAACCCTTCATCAGGAAGGGCTCCCATTCTTGATGATGGACTTATGCCCAAAATGGAAATTATCCTGACCCTTGGATGCTGCCTGACCTGCTGTGCTTTTCAATTTGATTCTGATTTTTGATTCTGATCTTCAGATAAATGTGAGATGGTGCATTTAGGGAAAGCAAATCTTAGCAGGACTTATACACTTAATGGTAAGGTCCTAGGAAGTGTTGCTGAACAAAGAAACCTTGAAGTGCAGGTTCATAGCTCCTTGAAAGTGGAGTCGCAGATAGATAGGATAGTAAAGAAGGCATTTGGTATGCTTTCCTTTATTGGTCAGAGTACTGATTACAGGAGTTGGGATGTCATGTTGCGGCTATACAGGACATTGGTTAGACCACTGTAGGAATATTGCGTGCAATTCTGGTCTCTTTCCTATCGTAAAGATGTTGTGAAACTTGAAAGCGTTCAGAAAAGACTTACAAGGATGTTGCCAAGGTTTGGAGGATCTGAGCTACAGGGAGAAGCTGAACAGGCTGGGGCTGTTTTTGCTGGAGCGTCAAAGGCTGAAGGGTGAACTTATAGAGGTTTAAAAAATTATGAGGGGCATCGATAGGGTAAATAGGCAAAGTCTTTTCCCTGGGGTCGGGGAGTCCAGAACTAGAGGGTCTAGATTTAGGGTGAGAGGGGAAAGATATAAAAGAAACCTAAGTGGCAACTTTTTCACACAGAGTGTGGTACGTATATGGAATGAGCTGCCAGAGGAAGTGGTGTAGGCTGGTAAAATTTCAACATTTAAGAGGGATTTGGATAGGTATATGAATAAGAAGTGTTTGGAAGGATATGAGCCGGATGCTGGCAGGTCGGACTAGATTGGGTTGGGATATCTGGTCGGCATGGACAGGTTGGGCCGAAGGGTCTGTTTCCATGCTGTACATCTCTATGATTCTATAACACTATCACCAGTCCTCAGTTGCTCTCAATCTTTGCAGGATTCTCAGATGTGGGTAGAACTGAGGAATGATAAGGGGACAGCTACTTTACTTGAATGAAATGACAGGTCCCCAAAGGGTCATTGGGAAATTGAGGAGCATGTAGGTCGACAGTTCGCAGAGTAATTATTGGATAATTATAGCAGGGAAATTCAATTTTCCTACCATAAATTGGCACAGTCATTGTGTTATGTTTTTAAAGGTTGTGGATTTCTTGAAATGTATACAGGGGAGTTTATGGGCTCAATATGTCAAAGACCCAACAAGACATGACACAGTGCTGGATGTAGTTCTGGAGAAAGAAGCCGGACAAATGATCCATGAAGTGGCAGGGGGGGGGAGACATTTAGACAACAATTTCAAATATGTTCTGGATAAGGATAAAGATGGCTGGCAAGAAATGGCTTCGGATTGGAGGAAGGCAGATTTTATGAAAAAAAAACAGAATTTGGTTACTGTGGACTAGGTGCAACTCTTGGCAAGTAAGTCTATGGTGGAGAAAAGGGGCCATTCAAAATGGAGCTGGTGAGAGAACAGGTTCAAATATGTCGAGGCAAATGTAAGAGAAATAAATTCAGAGAACCCTGGATGACTAGGACAATTTGTGACTTGATCAAGAAGAAGAGAAATGTTTATAGCAAGTCCAAAGGGAGCAATTCAACTGTGGCCCTCAAAGAATACAGCAAGTAACTTAAGAAAGGAACTGGAAGAATAAAAGTGGGGCAGAAGAAAGGACATGCAAAAAGAATTCAGGAGAATCCGAAGACATTTTATAAATACATTAAAGGGAAGATGTTAACCAGACAAAGAGGAGGACCCATTAAGGACCAAGCATGTAATGGTTGTGTGAAGCCGCAGAATGTTGGAAGGGTAATGAATGAATACTTCTCTTTGGTCTTCATTCTGGAAAAGGAGAAGTAGATATGGAATTCATTAAAAGCGGTTGCGAGGAACTTGTAAAGTTTGACATCAGGAATGGCGAGGCATTGGAGGCTCTATGAGGAATAAAAACCGTCAAATTCCCTGTCCAAATGAATTGCATCCGATGTTGTTGTGTGCGGTGGGTTGGAAATTGCAGGGGCTCTGACACAAAATTTTAATTCCTCTCTGGACATGGGCTAACTTACAGAGGTCTGGCTTATGCCTAATTGGTATCACTTTTGAAGAGGTACAGTCAAGTTGAACCAGGAAATTACAGACCAGTGAATCTCACGTTAGTGGTACAGAAATTATGGGAGAACATTCTGAACACGCGAATTAATACCTATTATGAAAGGCATGTATTAGTTAGGGATAGGCAGCAAGGCGTTGTCAGAGGGAAGTCATGCCTAAGACATTTGTTTCAGTTTTTTGAAAATATGATCAATGTGAGCACAAGGGAAGTTCAGTTGATGTATTAATATGGATTTTAACAAACTTTTGACAAGTCCCCACTTGGGGGATTGATTAAGAAAGTTAATCCACATGGAAATGTGGAAACTTGGTGAAATGGTATGCAAATTTAATGATGACACCAAACATGATAGAGTGGTTTATACCAAAGAAGATGGTTGTCTGTACAGGAAGACAGGGACGGGTTAGTCACATGGTTAGAGCACCAGTAAATGGTATTTAAACCTGATTAGTGTGAGGCGATGCACTTTGGAAGAAAAAAAAAGACAAGGGAGTATTTAGAGAATGACAGGAAACTGGGTAGCTCAAGAGCAGAGGGATATTGGGGTGATTACTCACAGATATTGGAAGGCAGCAGAACATGTGAATAGGATAGTTAAGAAGGGATATGGATCACTTGCTTTCATTAATTGTGGTACATAGTATGAGGAAGGAGGTAAGGAGCTGAAGAAAGCATTGGTCACCCTGCATCTGGAGTGCTGTGTGCAGTCTGGTCACTTTAGTACATGAAGGATTTAATGGCACTCTGGGGGGGGGGGGGGGGTGGTGGGTGGTAGGGGGAGGTACAGAGGAGGTACACGAGGATGTTGCCTGGGATGGAGAAATTGAGCTATTAAATTAGATAGGTTTGGATTGTTTTCTAAAGAGCAGAGAAGACTCAGGGTGCCATGATTGAGATGCATAAAGTTAAGATGGGTATGGACCAGGTGTGTAGAGAGCAGCTGTTCCCTTTGTTTGAGAGTTCAATCATGAGAGCAAATTGTTGTAGGATAAGGGGCATTTAATTGAGGGAGATTTTGCAAAAAAAAATTTCATTCTGCAGGTGGTGGGAATCTAGAAAGCACTGCTTGGGAAGGAAATCGTGGTTGGAAATTATTAAAGGATATGTTGATGTGTTCTTCAAATGTCATTATTTGGAGGTGCCGATGTTGGACTGGGATATCCAACGTTAAAAGTTACACAACACTAGGTTATAGTCCAACAGGTTTATTTGGAAGCACTAGCATTCACAGCACTGCTCCTTCATCAGGTGGTTATGGAGTATTAAGATCGTAAGACACAGAATTTCTAGCAAAGTTCAGATCTTAATACTTCACGACCATCTGATGAAGGGGCAGTGCTTTGAAAGCTTGGGCTTCCAAATAAACATGTTGGACTATAACCTGGTGTGTGATTTTTAGCTTCAAAGATCATAACATTCGAAGATATGTAACAAATGCAGGAAATTGGGATTTGCACACTTTTAGTGGAATTTATGTTGATGCAGACGCGATGGGCCGAAGGGCCTTTTCTGTACTGTGTGAACCTAAAAGGAATGTAATGCAATGCTCCTCAATAACCTGCATAAGTGCAGCTGCAACAAAATACATGAGGTTTCACACCATCCAGGACAAAGCAAATAGGTTAATTGGCATGATATTCACAAGCATTAACTCCCCTAACCGTCACTCAGTATGTGCAGCATGTACTATCTTCAAGATGCACTGTAGAAATTCACAATCCAACGTGAGACAGAATCTTCCAAACATATGACCACTTCCATCTGGAAGGGCAAGGACAACATAGGCATGGGTACACCACAACCTGCTAGTTTTCTGCTGAGCCATTCACCATCCTGACTTGGAAATATATCACTGCCATTTCACTGTTGCCAGGTCGAGATCCTGCATTTCTCTGCATAACGGCAATGTGAGACAATCAACGGCATATGGACTGCTACAGTTTAAGACGGCCCCTCCCCACAATCTCTCAAGGACAACCAGGGACAGGCAATAAATGCTGGCTAGCCAGCGATGTTCACAACCCGTGTGAAAAACATGCGTCTCTTTTTGAGATCCACATGTTCTACATATACTGGTACCCCTTTGTCAATCCTGCCTTTTAAAACTGATTGCATTATGACTTTTCTAAATGTCCTGCTATTACTTCCTAAATAGTGGATTCAAGCATTTTCTGATGTGGGAGTAACTAGCCGAAAGTTGCCAGCCTTCTGTCGCTCATGTCTTGAGCAGAATTGTTAAATTTGCAATTTTCCAATCCATTCAGACTTTTTAAGCATCTAGATAGTTCTCTTTGATCGCAAAAAATATAATATAGAATAAGGTCAGGCAAAGTCCAAGCCAGCAATAGTGGTAGCAAACGTGCCAGCTTGGGGCACAAGCAGGCCTTTCCGTGGCCTGGTTCAAGATGCCAGGATGGCGTGTTGGCTCCCTGTGTCAAGGTCAAGGATTTCACTGTCTAGCTGCATGAATGCTGAAGGGATTGGATGAGCAGTCATTTTGCACATTGGAACCAACAAGGATGAGGTCCTGTGAGTGACTGCAGACATAGGAAAGAGACTGAAAATCAAGAGCTCGAGGTGGGTAATCTCTGGTGCCACATGCTAATAAAGCAACAAATATACAGTTAGGACTAACGAATACATGGCTAAGGAGCTGGTGTGGGGGGAAGGTTTCAGGTTCTTGGATCATTGGGATCTCTTCTGGGGCAGTGTGACCTTTAGAAGTGGAATTGGTTGCACCTAAACTGGAAGGGAACCAATATCCTCTCAAGGAGGTTCACTAGTGCTACCCTAAAGGCTTAAACTGGAGAAGCAGCAGGCTGGAAACCAGAGCAAGACATCAACAAATGAATGGAGTGAGGGGAAGGTAGATGTTACGACCAGTGAATGAGAAAGGAACAATAGGTAGGGACAACTAAATGAGCACAATGGTACTGATGGGTTGAAATATATTTATTTCACCGCAA
Source organism: Chiloscyllium punctatum (assembly GCF_047496795.1). NCBI lineage: Eukaryota > Metazoa > Chordata > Chondrichthyes > Orectolobiformes > Hemiscylliidae > Chiloscyllium > Chiloscyllium punctatum. Next base: position 67,110,481 of record NC_092764.1, on the reverse strand, counting down.
GGAATAATATAGTTAAGACAAATTAGCTTAGATTCTTGAATCATAAATGGGATTATAATGTTGTGGCCATTACAGCGACTTGAATGAGTGAGAAACATGATTGGCCATTGAATATTCCAGGGTTTTGTTGTTTGAATTATAATGCAGAGGGATCAGGAGCAAGTACATAGCCCCTTGAAAGAGGCCACACAAATAGACCGGGTGGAAAAGAAGGTGCATGGCATGTTTGCCTTTATCTGTTGGGGAACGGAATATAAAAGTCAGGGCACTTGTTGCAACTTTATAAGATTTGGTTAGGCCATAATTTAGAGTATTATATTCAGCTCTGGTCGGCACATTGCACGAAAGAAGGGAGAGGCTTTGAAGAGGGTGCATAAGAGGTTTATGAGGTAGCTGCCTGGATTAGAGGGTATCAGCTATAAGGACAGGCGAGTAAAACTCATATTCTTTTCCCTGAAGCGGCGGAGGCTGAAGGGAGACCTTCTTAGATGTTTATAAAATTATGAGATGCGTAGATAGGGTTGGGAGTCAGGATGTTTTCCCCAGAGTTAAGGTGTCTAATACTAGGACCTATGCATTGAAGGTGTGTGTGTTGGGGGGTGGGTGTGTTAAAGGGGAGGCGAGGGCAATCTTTTCCATCGAGAGTGCTCAGAGTATGGAATGTACTGTCAGGGGTGGAGGAGACAAATACAACCTGCGCGTTTCAGGGACCATGGGCAGGCAGAAGGGATTGTTTTGGTCTCTTCAGCACATCATGGGCCGAAGGATCAGTTCTTGTGCTGTAGTCGTGGAATCCCTACAATGTGGAAACAAGCCATTTGCGCAATAAGTCCAAATACTCCGAAGAGTAACCTAACCTGACCCATTCCTCAGGCGAGGTGGGTTCATACAAATCATAGAATCCCTACAGTGTGAAAAAAGGCCCTTCGCCCCAACAAGTGACCCTCTGAAGAGTAACCCACCCAAACCAATTCTCCCATCCTGTTACTCTAACTATGACACCTAACCTAGACGTCCTGAACACTATGGGTAATTTAACATGGCCGATTCACTCGAGCTGTACATCTTTGGATTGTGGGAGGAAACCAGAGCACTCTGAGGAAACCCACACAAAACACCGGGAAAACGTACAAACTCCATACAGGGAGTCGCCCGAGGAGGGATCGAACCTGGGACACTGGTGTTTTGAGGTAGCAGTGCTAATCATTGAGTCATTGCGCAACATATATACTGCCCTATGTTCGACAGAGAGGAAGGCAAAAGAGGCGGAGGATTTGCATTATTAATCAGGGAGAATGTCTGCACTCAGACAGGATATATTGGAGGGCACATCTCACCACATTTGAGGGTTACTGAGGCAATATGGGTAGCGCTCAAAAATAAGATAGATGCAATCACCCTGAAAGAATTATACTAAATGCACCCCAACAGCCACTGAGACATTCAAGACCAAATACATAGCAGAATGTGAAATAATGCCATAACAACAGCGTTGTGATATTGGGTAACAATATTTAACTTCCTCAATTTTGACTGGGACTCCCTAAGAGGAAGAGGTTTAAGCTGGGCAGAATTTGTTCAGTGAATCCAAAATAGTTTATTGAAACAGTATGTGGATACTCCAACTCGAGGAAGGGCCATTCTGGACCTTGTACTGGCTAATGAGCCTGGGCAGGTGACTGAGCTTTCAGTACGACAGTATTTTAGAAGCAGTGTTCACAACTCCTTAAGTTTTAAGATAGCTGTGAGTAAGGATAAGTCAGGAACTTGCTGGAAGGTACAAAATTTGAGGAGTTCAAGTTATGTCAGTATTAGGTTGGAGCTAGGGTGTGTAAGTTGGGAGGAACAGTTATCAGTCAAGTCCTGATTTGACAAATGGGAGGTCCATAAAGACCTACAGATCAGAATTCATGGTATGTCATGTTCCAGTAAAGATAGACTTGAGGGTGAAGTAGAGAAATAGCAGATCGAACTTAATATGGACAAACGTGAGATAATGCTTTTTGGAAGATTTGATGCAGGAGGGAAATCTACATTAAATAACAGAACACATATAAAAATTAACACTGAGGGATTACAGTTCTGCAGATTAACTGTAATAGACCTACATTAGTTTTCGTCAGTCTTTTCCTCTTCACATACTCAGAGAAAGTTTTACAATCCGTTCTTATGCTCCCCCCACAAATTTACTCTCATGTCCTGCTTTTCATTTCTTAAGCAACTCCTTCAACCTTCTTTACTGACTTCTAAACTGTTACCACTCCTCAGGTCTTTTGCTTTTTCCAGCTAATTTGTTTGCCTCTAAGTCAGTAACTTCCCTCATAAGTCTTGGTTTGACCACTATTGCTTTGCACTCTTGCACCAGACTAGATTAAACAATTTTTATAAGTTCAGTAATTTGCTCTTTGAATGTTTGCCATTGTCTGCTGACTGTTCTTCGTTTCAGTAACCTTTTCAATCCATTATATCTAACTCATACCTCATTCCTTCAGTTTCCCTTATTAACATTCAGGTCGCTGGTCTCAGAATCAAACACCTCAATCTCCGTCTTGAAGATATGTGCCCCTGAACAAGATGGATGGCAGTGCTACAAGAAGACAACTCACCACCACCTTCAAGGATATCTAAGATTGGGCAGCAAATTTTGGCTTTGCCAAGGAAGCCCACATACCAGGAAAGAATGAAATGAATACACTGCAGCTACTTGTCAAATCAATCCTGCATCCTTTTGGAACATTCTCCAGGTATTCATACATATGCTTTGCAAACATTTTTTCTGAGTGTATTGTGTGTGTGAGATCCCAGTCCACATTAGGTATTTCTACATTTTTTCCAATACAATTTGCAGGTTTTACTTCTGTTTGTTCATAGGACTGTAAGTAATATCAATCTAATTATGTCTTTGGAGGATTTGGTTGATATATATTGAGTTGGTAGCAGTTTCAAGTAAAGATTGGATTATTTAACACAGAAAATGAAGTATCATTTCAACTCGCTACCAACACTTGCTAATGTAGAGTTCATCTACTGTCCTGTGCTTGTGGTTGTTGGCATGTCTGGTAAGTAATATCTGTCAATGGTTGTGTACTTGGTCAACTATTTCAGTTTTCAGAGTGATCCATAATCTGGGTAAGAATAGTGCTCGAACCAATGTCACTTATGAAAATGTTTCTCTTCCTAAACTGTTCATTCAATCTTACTTCAATATTTTGCAAAATCAGCTATGAATCAATTGGGAATATTGTAAAATATTATGTTATTTTTTTAAAACAAACCCTTCATAGTATTTATTCATTCTTTTGAGAGTGTTTGTGCAGTTTGATTAACTTAACAAAATTGAATTTGCTGATATCAAATTCTTTAATGTATGACCAAAGTTTAAACCCAACTGAGAAAATTAATTCCATGTTCAAGTAATAGAAACCACCAATGGTGATTGATTAGACATGGACTCATGCAACTTTGAGAAGACAGCCAATATTTAGCAAAATATTTGTGGACTTGAATGATAAACAGACATAATTGAGCTGTTAATTTAATGATCATTGGCAATTGTTTCGTTGTTTGCAGGTGAGTTATTCTGAAAAGCTACTTCCATTGATTGGAAATTCCTGCCTTTGGGTCTCACAGGTTAGTGAATTCAAAGCAACAACCGACTTAGCCATGGTCTTCTCCAGATTTGAGTGCTGAAGAGCGACTCAAGTTCCAATGTACTTTGGTCTTGAACAAAGTATTTGCCATTTCTTTATTCTCTTGTGGTACCTGGAGTTGTTGCTGACTGTCCAGCATTTATTGCCATTCCCTAGAATATCCTCGAAAAGGTGATGGTGAGCTTTCTTCTTCAACTACTGCAGTGCATGAGTTATAGATGGATCCAAAATTCAGGATTGAAGGATTTTGACTTATCAACACTGAAAAATGCTGATATATTTTCAAGTCAAGATGGCCGCTGGCTTAGTAGGGAACTAGCAGGTGCTGGTATTACCATGCATCTGCAAGATGGAAGTAGTCATAGGCTTAGAATGTGCAGCCTATGGAATTTGGACAAATTTCTGCAGTGCACCTTGTAGACAATACACTACAGCTACAAAACATTCGTGCTAGAGGGAGTGAAAGGTTGTGGATGTGGTAACAAACAAAATTGCTGCTTTGTCCTGGATGTGTCAAGCTTCAGGGTTGTTGGAATTGCAACTATCTCGGTAAGTGTAGAGTATTCCGTCACACTCCAGAATAGTGCATTATAGATGGTGGAAAGACTGTGGCAGTCAGGAGGTGAGTTATTCACTGCAGTATTCCTTGACTATTATTTCTCTTGTACCCATTGTATCTGTTGTTCAGGTGATGTTGCATTTGAACTTGGATCATTTCAGTGTCTGAGGAGTCGTGAATGACACTGAATATTGTGCAAACATCGGTAAGATTCCCACTTCTGACCTTATAACAGAAGAAAGATCATTGATGAGGCAGCCACATACACTTGGGCTTGAACACCTTCAGAGCTCTCCTGGAGTTGAGATGACTGACTTCCAACAAAAGCATTTTCCTATATACAAAATATAACTAATTTGCTTCCTAACACCCACGGATTCCAATTTTGTTTGTATAGCGTCAAGGACTCTCAGTTAAATATAGCCTTGATGTCAAACTGTGTCATTCTTTCCTCACCTCTGGAATTCAACTCTTTCATCCAGTTTTGAAAGCAAGGCTGTAATGAGGTCAGAGGCTGAGTAGCCCTTGCAACATCCAAACTGGATGTCAGTGGGCAGATTATTGCTGAACAGATACTGTGTGACAGCACTGTTGATCCCAACTTGAGTCACTTTACTGATGATTGAGAGGAGACTGATAGGGCAATGATTGGCCAGGTTGGATTTGTCCTGCTTTTTGCATACAGAACTCACCTGGGCAATTATTCACATTGGATGGTAGATATCAGTGTTGCTACTGAAAAGGAGCATCATGGCTGGGATTAAGTTTTGAAGCAGAAGTATTTAGTACTACTACCAGAATACTGTCAGGACCAATATCCTTTGCAGCATCCAGTGCCAAAAACTGTTTCTTGTTATGGCGTGTAGTCAATCAAATTGGGTGAAGACAGGAGCAGGCCAAGATGGATCATCTGCTTGACATTTCTAGCTAAAGATAGTTATGAATGTTTCAGATTTAACTTTTGCACTGATGATCTGGGCTCTTCCATCACAATATATGAGAATACTTATGCAGTTTCCTCTTCATAAAATGAGTTTATCTGTCCATCTGAATGTATTACTGGATATGGTAGATTTGAGTCATTGGTTGTGGGCTTATTTTGCTCTTTATAACACTTCCTGATTGTGTTGTTCGATATGCATGCAGTCTGGTTTTGCACTTAGTCGGTGGTCAATTCATTTTCAGGAATGCCTGGTCTTGCTTCTTTCGTGCCCTCCTCCACTCTCCACTGAAATAAGTTTAATTCTCTGCCTTGATGGTAATGGAAGAATGGGGCTGAAGTTGGGCCATGAATTTGCAAGTTGCGTTAAGAGAACATATCTGCAGCTGCTGCCCGCCCGCCATTCAGCACTATGAGGGTGCCACACAACATAACGCAGAGTATTATCAATGTGAACATGGGACTTTGTTTCCACAAGGACTGTGTAGTCATCACTCTTACAGGTACTGTCATGGATCAATGCATCTGCAGCTAGTAGATTGGTAAGGATGAAGCCAAGAACACTTTTCCCATTTTGTTCATTCCTTCATTAATCATGGCAGACATTGTGTGGCAGCAATGAACTTTTGGACCGAAACAGATTTGCTTAGCATTATTGATCACTCTTGATGGTGAACTTTTAAATTCCCCTGCCAGACTACAGTTTAAGAATTTGAAATCCTAATTACTTCTCAAAATTTTATTCATTGTGGAGGTTTACTAATTCAGCAGCAACAGAACACAATAATCACTAGGCAGTTTCCTTACCCATGTTTAACCTGATTCTGTGAGAGTTGATGACGTCTAGAGTCAATGCTTTGAACTTTCAGGGAAAGTCCCTCCTGACTGGCTTTGTGCATGGGAAATCATGTCTCACTAAATTGATTGAGTTTTTCAAAGAAGTAACAAAGAAGATTGATGGGCAGAGTGCTGGATGTGATCTATATGGACTTGAATGAGGTGTTCGACAAGGGTCCTCATGGGAGACAGGATAGCAAGGTTAGATCGCATGGAATACAGGGATAACTGGCCATTTGGATACAGAACTTGCCTGAAGGTAGAAGACGCGAAAATATTGGTGGTGGGGAGGAGGTGTTGCTTTTCAGACTGGAGACCTATAACCAGTGGTATGTCACAAGAATCAGTGCTGGTTCTACAACCTTTAATCATTCACATAAATGATTTGAACGTGAACAGAGGTGATATAGATTGATTAGATCTTGATTAGATAGGCCAATAGACTGAGGAGTGGCAGATGGAGTTTAATTTAAATAAATGTGAGGTGCTTCATTTTGAAAAAGCAAATTTACCACGACTTCTACACAAAATGGTAAGGTCCTAAGGAGTGTTGCTGAACAAAGAGACCTTGAAGTGCAGGTTCATAGTTCCTTGAAAGTAGAATTGCAGGTAGGTAAGATAGTGAAGGTGGTATTTGATATGTTTTCCTTTATTGGTCAGACCATTGAGTACAGGATTGGGGATATTATGTTGCGGATGGACAGGACAATGGGTAGGTCAATTTTAGAATACTGCGTCCAAATCTGGTCTCCTTATTGATATGATGTTGCAAAACTTGAAAGAGTTCAGAAAAGATTTACGAGGATGATGCCAGGGTTGGAGGATTTGAACGACAGGGAGAAGCTGAATAAGCAGTGGCTATTTTCCCTGGAGGGTCGGAGACTGAGGGGTGACTTTACTGACGTTTTTAAAATCATGACTGGCATGGAAAGGATAAACAGACAATACCTCTTTCCTGGGGTTGGAGAGTCCAGAACTAGAGGGTATAGTTTCATGGTGAGAGGGAAAAGATATCAAAGGGACCTAAGGGGCAACATTTTCACGCACAGATGGTGAGTGTATGGAATGAGATGCCCGAGGAAGTGATGGAGGCTGCTATAATTGCAACATTTAATATGCATCTGGACGGGTATATAAATAGGAAGGGTTCAGAGGAATATGGGCCAAGTGCTGGCAAATGGAACTACATTAGTTTAGGATATCTGGTCGGCATGGACCAGTTGGACCGAATGGTCTGTTTCAGTGCTGTACATCGCTATGACTCTAAACCAGTGTATCCATCTCTACTATGTCTGTTGCGAGTAGGACAGGGCATATTGAAGGTGGTGGTGGTTGTCTCAGCAACATTGCAATGCAACATTTGAGTATTCATGCATTTTTTTAAGATTGATATTACTTCAATTCCTTACAATTGGGTTAATTTTTAAAAAAAGTGTTTTCAAAACATTGCCTTGAAAAACATCTGAAGAATCAAATGTAATGATTAAATATTTGATGTAGCAAATTCAACAGCTGATCTGGTCATACTCATATACTAAATCTATCCACCTGATTTATTTATTGCAGTTAATGTGTTGGCGATTGTGATCCTTTCTCAGAGGAACTGTGGTCTCTCAAGATGTGTCACACGGTACCTGATAGCAATGGCTGCCTCTGATTTTCTTGTTGTCATCTGTGATGTGCTGCTGAGGTGGCTAATTATGCATTTCCCAGTGTCTTTCCTGGATATTACTTATGTCTGTAGTTTGGTTACGGTGCTCATTCCTGCAACCACAATGAATTCTGTTTGGTTGACTGTTGCTTTCACCTTTGATCGATTTGTGGCTATTTGCTGCCAAAGGTTTAAAACCAAATATTGTACCGAGAAAACTGCAGCCGTGATTATTGGAACAGTGAGCATGATGAGTTATTTGGAAAGCATTCCCTGGTTTTTCATGTTCCAATCCAAGTACATCTTCAATAACCTGCCATGGTTTTGCATCACAAAACCAGAATATTACACTTCAGTCTTTTGGGCATTATATGGCATATTCCATCGCATTCTATCCCCTTTACTGCCATTTGTTATTATTCTTCTTTTGAACACTCTGACCGTCAGACATGTTTTAGTTGCAAGCAAAGCCCGCAGGAGACTCCAGAAGGACAGCGACAAGGATAAAGCCAGTGACCCAGAGATGGAAAAACGCAGAACATCCATTGTTTTGCTCTTTGCCATCTCAGGCAGCTTCATTATTTTATGGACTCCTTATAACACATGTTTCCTTTATCAACGAATTGCATTCACACATGAGTATTCTCCACTGCCCCCAGCTGTGGGTACTGTTGGATACCTCCTCCAGCTCCTCAGTACTTGCACAAACACTTGCATATACACAGTGACCCAGAGGCAATTCCGAGAGCATCTGAAAACAGTTGTGAAGCTCCCCTACACTCTGATTCTCAGATCAATCAAACAGTAAGTGTAATAGTTTACATGGAATAGATTTTGATTCCATCCCATAAATCTACTTACGTCTGAGTTGAGCACGTATGAATTACAGCACAGTGCAGCAGCATTTTGCCCACAGAACAGAGAAAATCTTTATTCTTTTTTTCACAGACTTATCTATTTTCCCTCTGGAAGTGACTCTTGTATCAGCCTCCACTATTCAGTCAGGCATCTCTTTCAAACTGTAACAATTCAGTGAGTAAACATTTTTTCGTTCCAGCTCCCTTCGACTTCACCTTTCAACTATTTTCCAATTGGGTTTTCTGGATACTACATTTATATCAGTGTAAACATTTTTATTCTCATTAATTATATCATGGCCTTGACTATTTCTATTCAATTTCTATTGACTGACCCTGTTTCTGCAGTCTTACCACTTCACTGAAATTCCTCATTCTGAATATGAGCAATAAGTCCTGACCACACCCTCTCAAACTCCTTCAACATATGCCTTATGTACAACTGAATACTGCATCCTCAGATACTAAGAGAAGTAAATGCAGAGATAGTAGATGTATTGGTCGTAATCTTTAACGTAAGTCCCAGATGTTGGAAAACTACCAATGGAACATCTTCATTTAGACAAGGAAGAAGGCAAAAAACATAGGCTAAATGTGCTTTGATTTATACAGGTACTCAATTTCCTTTTGTATCAACTTGCTTCATGTGTTCTGTCTCCACAAGGTAGCTTGTATGTGAATGCTCAGGTCTCTTTTCCATTTTCTCTATCTCCACTATCTGCATAACTTTTAATGAGGTTTTACTTTACTTTTCTGTTCCTACTCTTCTCATGACATCAAGAATACATGGATATAACATGTTTTGGGCAATAATGTCAATCACCAGCCATGACCTGATTTAATTTGATTGATATTGCCACATGTACCAAGATACCATGAAATGTATTGGATTGTACGCTGTCCAGACAAATCATACCTTACATTGGTACATCAGGCTAATGGAACAGAATGCAGAATATAGTATTACAGCTACAGACAATGTGCAGAGAAAGTTTAATTCTATTGTAGGAGAGGTCCGTTCAAAAAGTCAGATAACAGTGGGGAAGAAGCTGCTCTTTGTTTTCAAACTTTTGGATCTTCCTTCTAATGGAAGAGGGTTGGAGAGAATAACAGGCGCTGGAGAGTCTTTGATTATGTTGGCTGCTTTCCCAAGGGACCAGGAAATGTAGACCATGAGAATCGAAGGAAGACTTTTTATTTGTGATGGACTGGGCTGCATTCATAACTCTGAAATTACTTGTGGACTTGGGCAGAGCAGTTGACCCATATGATGCATTTGGATAGATGCTTTTTAATCAAATGATGGGGTACATTCAAATGGATGACACAGCTTCCACCCATTCAGATCTCCAGACATCCCTCCAATGAGACAACCCACCCTGTTGCTTATACCATTAAATAGCAACTGTGAACCAGTTTGCACCACACAGATGGATTTCACCACAAGAGTTTAACTCACTGTTTAGGCCATTTATTTCATGGTGATACATGTCTTTATTTACCCATCTCTTTATAGCGCACAAGCACATGGGTTAAGATTAGTTAATATTGAGACTTCACATTAAAAGTGGCAAGTAACATTTGCACCACAAATGCTAAGCAATGAGCATCCCCAGTAAGAAAAAATCTAATCACTGGCACTTGACATTAAAACATGAAATTCTCTGCAATCAACATCCAGTGGTTTACAACTGACCAGAAACCAAACTCACAAAAATAAATACTGTAGGAACAAAAGCAGATCACAAGCGAGGAATACTACATTGATTAACTCAGCTCCTGAATCTCCAGAGCACTTTCACCATCTACAATGCACCAGTCAGGATTGTGATAGAATGCTCCTTGCTTGGCAAGATGAGTGCAGCTCCAATAACAGTTAAGAAACTTGACATCATCCAAAACAAAGCAAAACACGTGATTGGCACTACGTCCATTAGCTTAGAGTCGCTGTTGGGAAAACTCGCAGTAATAAGTGGAAGGTGGAGAGGGACAGAGTAATTGATGAGTTGCAGGGACAGTACAAATCCTGTTAACACCATAAATGTAAAAGGTGAGAAAGGCTCTGGATTGCAGAGCACGAGTCAGTTGACAATTACTGACTAATCCTTTCTTATCGTTGAGAGTTTTAAAGGCCTGAGGTCTTAGAGTTCAACGTTTTCATAACCTGAGTGAAAGGATTACGAAGTCTGACAAAATAAGAGGTCAAGAGAGGCCTACCAAGTGGAATGTGCAGCTTGTCATATGTGGGGACTCCTGGATGCTACCCTGTGCTTGATGACCTCATGTGCAGGAAATGTCCTCTCCCACAGAAGCTGGAGATCCTGGGCTCAAAGCTTGAGAATCAATTGGAGACATTGTAGTGTATCCGTGAGGATGAGAGTTTGGTCGATTGCATGCTTAGAGAGGTGGTTCCACGCACCTCAAGGGGCCATGGTAACAAAGTGAGGATGTCACCACCAGAAAGAAAAGGCAGGTATTACAAGAATCCCCTGGGTACCCACTCACAGAAAGGTATTCCATTCTGGATGATGACATGGCTGCTTGTATCTCAGAGGACCACAATCAGTGACAAATATTTGTCACCACCAATAGCTTGACTGCACAGAGGGGGAGGAAGAAGAAAGGAAATGCAACAAAGATTCTTTAGTCAAAAGAGCAGACAGACAATTCTGTGGCTAAAGATGTGACACCAGAATGATGTACCCGTTCATTTGTGTCAGTGTCAGGGATATCACTGAATGGTTACAGTGCATCCTGAAAGGGGACAGTGATGAGTTAGAAGTCTTCATACATGTTGGTACCAATGATATGAGCAAAGTGAGGAACAAAGTCTTACATTGAGAATTCAGGGAGCTGAGGAGCAGTTTAAAAAGCAGTACCTGAACTACAATGGCACCAACATGTCACAGGTAGGTATGCTCGTGCTGTTGTGAGGAGCTTAATCTAGTTTGGCATGGGGACAGGACACAATATTGAAATAGAGACACATGCTAAAGCAAAGGAAGCAAGTTATAGTGAGTTCAATATTGATTGTCAGGAGAGAAAGTATACTCCTTCTTTTCGTGCGAGGAATGTAATACTGTTGAGTTAACAATGTAGATTGATACAAAGAAATATGATATTATTGCCATCACAGAAACATGGGTTGAAAGAAGTGCTGGACTGGCAAGTCAACATTTCAGAGTATTGCATCATGAGGCAAGACAGAAGAGAGTATAAAAAGGGTGGTGGTTTAGTAGTATTAACTAAGGAGTCACTTACTGCAATAAAGAGAGATGATTACTTTGAAGGGTCCTCAAACGTGGCTTTGGGCTTGAACTTACGAATGTTAAAGGGACAGCTACTTTAGTGGGAATGTATTACAGGTTCCCAAAGAGTCAGTGGGAAATAGAAGAGCAAATATGCAGAGAGTTCACAGAGGTGAGGAAGAGTAATAATCAGATATTTCTCCTCGAGATTTCAACTTGCCCAATATGGGCACAATGGCTCAGTGGTTAGCACTGCTACCCCAGCACCAGGGACCCATCCTCGGTAGACTGTCTGTATGGAGTTTATATGTTCTTCCCGTGTCTGCGTGGGTTTCCTCCCAGGTGCTCCAGTCCAAAGATTAGGTGAATTGGCCATGATAAATTGTCCAGTGTTCAGGTATGTGTAGGTTACGTGTATTAGTCAGGAGCAAATGCAGAGTAATAGGGTTGGGTAGTGGATTATTCTTTGGAAGGTCTGTGTGGACCTGGGCAGACAGGCCCGTTTCCACACTGTAGGGATTCTATAAAAATTGGCACAGCGATAGTGTCAAGTGTTTAGAGGGAATGGATTTCTTCAAATGTACCGTAGGGGATTTTTTTGTATCAGTACATACAAGGCCCAACAAGACATAGAACATAGAATATTACAGTGCAATACAGGCCCTTTGGCCCTCTATGATACACCAACCTGTGGAAACAATCGAAGCCCACTATTCTATTTTCATCCATATGGTAATCCAATGACCAACTTAAATTCTCTCAAAGTTGGCAATTTTACTACTGTTGCAGGAAGGACGTTCCATGCTCCTACAACTGAGTAAAGAAACTACATCTGACATCTGTCCTATATCTATCAGCCCATAATCGAAAGCTGTGTCCCCTCGTGCTAGCCATTACTATCCAAGGAAAAAGGCAGACACTGTCCACCCCATCTAACCTTCTGATTAGCTTCCATGTCTCAATTAAGTCACCTCTCATCATCCTTCCCTCAAAACAAAAACAGCCTCACGTACCTCAGCCTTCATTAGTCTCTCATAAGACCTTCCCTCCATACCAGGCAACAACCGAGTAAGTCTCCTCTGAACCCCTTCCACATCCTTCTGACAATGTAGTGACCTGAACTGTATGCAATACCCCAAGTGCGGCCACAACTGAGTTTTGTACATCTGCAGCATGGTCTCATGGTTCCGAAACTTAATCCCGCTACCAATAAAAGTTAAAACACCTTCTTATGCCCTCTTAAAAATCCTCGTAAACTGTGTGGCAACTTTCCGGGATCTATATACATGAACATCGAGATCTGTCTGCTCATCTACACTACCAAGAATCTTACCATTAGCCCAGTACTCTGCATTACAGTTACATCTTCCAAAGTGAATAACCTCACACTTTTCTGCATTAAACTCTATTTGCCACTTCTCAGCCCAGCTCTGCAGACTCTTTGTAACCTGAAATATCCCTCAGCACTATCTACAACTCCACCGACCTTAGTATCACATGCAAACTTACAAACCCACCTATCTATGTCCTCACCCAGGTCATTTATACAACTGACATACAGCAGTGGCCCCAAAACAGATCCTTGCGGTAGACCACTAGTAACTGAAAACCAGGATGAACATTTTCCATTAGCCATCACCCTCTGTCTTATTTCAGCTAGCCATTTTCTGATCCAAACTGCTAAAACACCCTCAATTGCATGCCTCCATAATTTTTGCAATAGCCTACCATGGGGAAACTTATAAAATGGTGTGATGCTGGATCTGGTTCTGGTGAAAGAAGTTTGACAAATTTTGGATGTGACAGTGGGGAAGCATTTCACCAACAGCAATCACATGGTATTGTTCAAATATGTTCTGGACAAGAATAAAGTTGGCCTTAAAAGCTGACTTTGGATTGGGGGTGGGGGCAGATTTAATTTTATATATGTTAATTTATTTTTAAAAAAGCTTTTCACGTTTCAATAAGTTCATTCTTGTTTCTTCTTAATTCTGAACTCCAACAAGTAAATGACCAAAGTGCTTAATAGTCAAGTACAGTTGCAGAGAAACACATTAACAGCAGTGAGTACCATCAATAAGATAGACTGCAGCAATTCACAGTGGCATATATAGAAAACATACATAGAAGATAGGAGGAGCAGGAGGCCATTCAGCCTTTCGACCCTGCTCCACCATTCTTCTCGATTGTGGCTGATCATCCAAGTCAATAGCCTTATCCTGCTTTCTCCCGATAAGCTTTGATCCCATTTGTCCCAAGTGCTATATCTATTTTGGCATCAACTGCTTCCTGTGGTAATGAATTGCACAGATTCATCACTCTTAGGATGACGAAATGCATCCTCATCTTGTTAGAAATGGCCCAACCCAAATCCTCAGACTGTGACCTCTGGTTCTGGACGCACCTTTTAGGGAAGCAAATCTGTCATCCTTACCTGGCTCTGCCTACATGTGACTCCAGACCCACAACAATGTGGTTGACTCTCAACTGCCCTCTTGGACATTAGGCATGGGCAATAAATGCTGCCTAGCCAGCAATGTCATCATCCTGGAACAGAATAAACTTTTAAAAATCCACCATTGCAAACATCCTCCCAGCATCTACTCTGTCTAGTCTCTTTAGAATTTTATATGCCTCTATGAGATCACTCCACATTCGTCTTAACTCCAGCAAAAACAATCCTAATATAGTCGATTTCTCCTCATATGTCAGTCCCACCGTCCCCAGAATCTGCCTGAGAAATCTTTGCTGCACTCCTTCGAGAGTAAGAGCATCCTTCCTCAGAAAAGATGACCATAACTGCAAACAATATTCTAGGTGTGACTTCACCAAACCCTGTATAAATACAGCAACACATCTCTGCTCCTGTATTTGAAACCTCTTGCAATTAAGGCTAACATACCATTTGCCTCCTTTACCACCTGCATGCTTACCTTCAACGACTGGTGCACGAAAACACTGCGCAATCCGCTCTCCCATGTTACAGTCAGTCAGGTAGTAATCTACCTGCTTCCCTTTTCGACCTTTTGGTTTTGTCCTCGCTCCCTCCTTCTGACTCCTTACATCATTCCCATCCACCTGACGTATTAGTTTAAAGCCTCCCCAACTGTTCAAGCAAACACCCCCAAGACATCAGTTCCAGTCCTTCCAAGTGTAACACATAAAATACGTACAGCACCCACCTTCCCTCGAATCTGTCCCAATGCCGCAAGAATCTGAAATCTTCTTGTTGACACCATCTTTTCAGCCACAAATTTATCCGATATATCCTGCCATTCTCACTCTGACTAGCACGTGGCATTGGTAATAATCCTGAATCACTACCTTTGAGGTCCGATTTCTAAACTTTCTTCCAAACTCCCTGCATTCTGCTTTTAAGACCTCATCCTGTTTTGCTTTTACCTCGCTTCTTCAACAGCACCTTAAAACCATGTGGCCTCTGTGAAGGATAGGGGCAGCAGATACATGAAAACATGGAACTAAGGCACTGTTTCCTCAATGCCACTCTGTCCAATCCTGGACTTCACTCACTGTCACTTCTGTGGTTTACACAGTGATAAATAAAGCCAGATCACTACCGACCTCTCCATTGCAATTAGGGAAGTCAATAATTACTGACCATGAGAGTGATGCCCCATCTCATGGAAGAACTTTTCACTCTTTGTCCCTCATAAGACAATACATAAACTGGAAGAATCAGCTGATTGAATACTTTCTAAACTGATGGCCACACATGCATATCCCATTTTAAATAAGGATGTCTAAATGCTTATTACATTAATTGCTCTGTACATTTCTAGTAGGTTCTCCCAAATTTTGCACCTTTCTCCTTCACAAACACATGAGAAATCACAACACACCAGGTTATAGTCTGAAAGGGTTATTTTGAAATCATCATCTTTCAACAAGTGAAGTGATGAAGGAACAATGCCTCATTTGATGAAGGAGCAGCGCTCCAAAAGCTTGTGATTTCAAATGAAGCTGTTGGTCTTGATATGGATCAGGCCAGACCCCTCAAAATATTTTAAGATAGCCGAGAACCTAACTTTTGCTTATTTTAAAGGTAGATGTGAAATGGATACTCAAGGTCAAACCACTCAATATTAAGCAACAAAATTTATTTAAACACTATAGTTAAAACACAAACAAAGAGGAATTTGGAATAACTTAACTATCAGAAAACTTAACTAAATACTAAATACAGTAATGGTTAAAAATGAACTATTCAAAAACAGAAACATCCCATAAACACACCACTTGGCCAAAAGGTAAATCCAAACATTGATTCTGACAGGCATGTTTCCAATCCAAGAGGGAACACCAAGAGAGTTATCAGAGAAAGTCCTAGTTAGGAATCATTTACTGAAGCTTGCAACCTTTCTGGGATTCAAACATCTTGTTACTGCTACAATTAAAAAAGACTAAGAAGCCTGATCAGGGAGAACTTGCCATTCCCCTTCCATTGTTCAAACTTTTAAAAATAAACCTGAAGGCCTCTTAACCTAGACACTGTATCACCTCTGCTTTTACAACCTCTCTTCAAAAAACCTAGGACAAAATAACCATTGTAAAGTAACAGTATAATCACACACTATAACCTGGTGTCATCTGGCTTCTGTCACTCTTTTACCGTGCAATTAGGCCACTCAATACAACAGCATTCTGTTAAAATGTTCTCCTTTATTTAAGGCTCCGTATATTAATTCTTCCTACCCATGTGGACTACTACGTATTTTTCCACATTGACAAGATTTGGGAGATAGAGTACAAACTACTTCACCTGTCTCAACCTCGAAGCAGACTCACATCAGGCTTTCTCAACAATTTGTATGTTCAGCAAATCTGATGAAAAAGTACTTGGCCACTTCATTCAAGTCATTAAATATAAATCATAATTTGTTGAACTCTAATGCCTATCATAAAGTCACAGAGATATACACCATGGAAACACCTTTCAGTCCAATCTGCCTTTGCTGAACAGACATCCGAAATAAATTTAGTCCCATTTGCCAGCATGTGGCCCATATCCTTCTAAACCCTTCCTATTTTTATACCCATCCAGATGCCTTTTAAGTGTTGTAATTGTACCAGTGTGTAAAAACATTGCCCCTTGTGTCCCTTTTAATTCTTTCTGTTCTCACCTTAAACCTGTGCACTCTAGCTTTGGACTTATCATTCCAGGGAAAATACCTGGTTTATTTGCTCTATCCATCCCCTCACGATTTTATAAATCTTTAATTGTAAAGTCACCCCTCCGCTTCTGATGCCCCAGGGAAAACATCCTCTCCTGTATTGAGTATGTCCTATAGCTCAAACACTACATTGGCAACATCCTTGTCAATCTTTTCTTAAGTTTCACAACATCCTTCCTTTCGAAGGGAAATCAGAAATGAACACTGTATTCCTCGAGTAACCTAACCAATATCCTGTACAGCCACAACTTGACCTCCCAACTCCTATGAGGAAAGTGAGGACTGCAGATGCTATAGATCAGAATCAATCAGTGTGGTGCTGGAAAAGCACAACCAGTCAGGCAGTATCAGATGAGCAGGAAAGTCGAAGTTTCGACATATACTCTTCATCAGCAATGAGGCTCCTGGCCCAAAGGGACTGAGAGATAAATGGGAGGGAGTGGGCAGGTATCTGGGAATACGATAGGTAGATGAAGATGGTGGTGAATGTGATAGGTCAGCGAAGAAGGTGGAGTGGATAGGTGGAAAGGAATATGGACAGGTAGGACAGGTCAAGGGGGCGGTACTAAGTTGGAAGGCTGGATCTCGGACAAATTAAGGGGAGGCAACATGAGGAAACTGGTGAAATCTCCAGCTGGAAGGTCCCAAGGCAGAAGATGAAGAATTCTTCCTCCAGGTAACAGGTGGTTAGGGTTTAGTAGTGGAGGTAGTCCAGGATTTACATGTCATAGGCGGAGTGGAGGGGGAGTGTTCAGCCACGGGGTGGTTGGTTGGTTTTGTGCGTGCGTCTTGGAGATATGCTCTGAAGTGTTCCACAAGTTGGCATCCTGTCTCCCCAACATAGAGGAGACCACATGGAGAGCGACAGACACATTAGATGGCGTGTGTGGATGTACAGGAACTACTCTGCTCAATGCACAGACCAACAATGGCAAGCATATCAAATGCCGTCTTTACTATCCTATCCAACTGGGACTCCACTTTCAAGGAACTATGAACCTGCACTCCAAGGTCTCTTTGTTCGATAACACTGTTCAGGACATGATTTTTAAGTATATAAGTCCTGCCAACATTTGCCTTTCCAAAATATAGCACCTCACATTTATCTGAATGAAATTCCACCGGCCACTTCTCAGCCCATTGGCCCATTTGATCAATACCCTAGTGTACACTGAGGTACTCTTCTTCACTGTCCACTACACCTGTACCTCCTACGTTCACATTCAGATCTTTTACAGAAATGATGAAAAGCAGTGGACTCAGCATCAAGTGTTGTGGCAGACCGCTGTTCACCAGCCTCCAGTCTGAAAAGCAACCATCCATCCCCACCCTCTGTCTTCTACCTTTGAGCGAGTTCTGTATCCAAATAACTGGTTTTCTCTATATTCCATGTGATCTAACATTGTTAACTAGTCTACCATGAGAAAATTTGTTGAGTGCCTTACTGAAGTCGATACAGATCATGTTAGCTGCTCTGCCCTCATTCAAAATACTCAAATTAGCGAGACACCATTCCAATGCAAAAAGCCATGCTGACTATCTAATTAGTCCTTGCCTTTCCAAATACATGTCATCTGGTCCAAAGTCACAGCCTTGTCAACTTGAAAATGATCCATTTATCTCAAGTCTGAATGTTCATTTGGCATCCTTTTCCCATGCTCACTCGAATCCACAAACCCTTACGTGGGATACAGGTAAAGCAGTGTTGCTTCTGCAGACATAATTCAAGGTAATGAACTAACTTCCACAATTATATAATTGTTTCAGCAAAGAGCTGAGTTAGCTAAAGCTTGCATACAAAGGTGAAACTATATGAAGGAAATACATAGTTCATTACTTTGCAGAAGAAATTAACTTACACAATTGTATAATTATCTCAGCAAAGAGCTGAGTTAGCTAGAGCGCGCATGCAAACAATCGAATATGATACAGACAAATAGATAAAGAGGGCAAAGAACATTAAGTTATGCCAGATTGGCAGATTGACTCCATGTAGGCACCAGAACGAGCCAAGTTAGCTGCAGAAAAAAAGGATAAAACAAATAAAAGTAAGGGTCGCCAGGCTAAGAGTCGTGGGAGAAGTGAACAAGAGCAGAGCGCAGCTAGGCAGGGGCAAAATACAATAAGGAATATTGCATAGTTTAACACGTAATATGCTAGGCCAATGCAGTAAATGGGGAAGTACTGAGAGAGACTCAGTAAAACTGTATAAGTTTTGGATCGCTGTGCCTACTTGTTAGACACCCGTCTTGCAAGAATGTTTCAATAAAATTCGCTGCTTCAGAATTTGACTCGAACTGAAATTTATTGATATGTGAGCTTTGTTTCTCACAATTTGGGCTCTTGCCCAGGATGTCTGTAGGAAATTTAAGTATTGTGAAATAAGAAATTTAAGTAGGCACAGGGAGATGTTGAGCCAGGCAACTCCGTGCATGGACCAAGGCAGGAAAATTGACTTTTAAGTACTTCCTTGGTGGCTGGGATTGAGTTCTAGTAGTTAATAAGGGACCAACGAAGGAACTCAGTATGTGTTGTGCCGAGGGTAAAGAAAATACCTCCGGGAAAAATGGAAATGGAAATGGAGGTGGGGTCCCTTACAACATAGCTCCAGAAAGTCCATTGGGCAGGATGTTGTGGAATTGGAAAAATAATTCTTGTACAAGGGAAAAAGATAGGAAAAAGATAATTAAATATTGTTGCTTTGTAGGGACTAAGGAATACATTCTTTATCCGGCCGTCTTCTTGCCAAAGTACGGGTTGGCCAAAGACTAGGTTCATACATATTTGAATTTATAGGTCAATGGAAA
Source organism: Chiloscyllium punctatum (assembly GCF_047496795.1). Taxonomy (NCBI): domain Eukaryota; kingdom Metazoa; phylum Chordata; class Chondrichthyes; order Orectolobiformes; family Hemiscylliidae; genus Chiloscyllium; species Chiloscyllium punctatum. Next base: position 67,090,740 of record NC_092764.1, on the reverse strand, counting down.
ACAACCTTTCAGTCTGGCGGAATCAGATTATGCTTCATGTCGGAAGGGCTAGTAGCTGAAGGGCTACTGAGGGTACACTTTGTAACTAAATCATGGCCAGACATCCAGAAAGAGATTCAAAAGATAGAGGGGTGGAGCAAGAAGCCTCTAGGTTGTTGCGGGAAGCTCAGAAAGTGTCTGTGAGATATGGTGTGTATGTGAGACAGGGAGAGAAAGAGCTGTAGAACTAAAAGAAAGTTTAACCTTTTATGATTCGGTTTCAATGCACATTTGTTTGTTCTTTGAATGTTTGTGCTTTGCTCCCTGGAGCTTGACATCGGGGACTGTTTTGAAACTGACTTCTATTACGGAAATCTAACGTAATTTATTTTAAGGTTAAGGATTTTACAGTGATTATAAAATAAAATGTTCTACAGGTCATATCTGAATTACTACCAGTTTCTAACTAATCTCTTTTATCCTTACATAAAAGCGATTTCAAATCACCTTAATACGGAGGAAAACAACATTATAACCTTCTGTTGTGTTTCAGACTCATTTGTTTCCACTTAATTTTAAGGTTGATGTGTTTCGTTGGTGATTATGATGTGCCAGCCGTCGCTTTATTCAGAAAGACCCCTCCCTCAATGACAGTTGAAGTTTCAGTTCAACATTAGACTGTAATAAATCATTTAAAAATCCTATGGTTAATATCTGTGACCTAGCATTTGGACATTATTCATGCATTAGAAGTTTTTTTTTAACTTGAATAGACCAATCCTTTTAAGGCAGTTCCGGTTATTTCCCAACCTGTAGCAATGCAATTGAGCACTGACTGGTCAGAACTACTTAAGAAAACTAATTTTCGATTTAAATTAAGGGATTAAAACCAGGTAATTATAGTGGATTTCAAAGTCGTGAACTGAATGCATTTTACGTTTTAAATATTAAATACTGATTAAATCAATTTATAATAAATAAACATATATTTACAAGTAAGGTTCAAAAATGCATAGTTAGGAACAAGCTATGAAGTTAAACAAGCATGAACTGATAAATTGGCATTTAAAGTTACAGGGAGCCGGAGGCTCCTGGTATTTGAGGTTACAGGGAGCAAGGGGCTCCTGGTATCGATTGGAGTAATTGAAAAAATATATAGGGGAATGTTTCAGACAGAACAGATGGTCCATCATCAAAGGAAGTAAAATTACATGAAAAATTTCCTGAAAAGTCTGAAGCCTTTAGAAAACTGTCTGGAGGACTAAACAAAACATTGGGTGCTGGAGAATGGCCATTAGATGGCTCTAAAGCTGTTCAATTTGTTAAATCGGCTCAGCAATTGATCTGGCAACGTAACATTGGAGTGGGAACGAAAGAGTTAATTGGATTATGGCGACAGTTTAGTGATGAGAGGCACAAAGAATCAATTTTGCGGTCATGACAAGATACTGCCACCAAATTGGGGATTGAATTAACTGCAAATGGTGCTATGAAATCGGTTTAGGTTTGTAAAAATGAATGTGCTCGAGCAAAACAATGGCAGAAACAGAATGAGAAGTCACAAGTGACTGGTAAACAAACAGAACGGCGCAATTACAGTTTTTAAAATGGTTTAGTCACTTGTTGCATTTTCACCCTGAATTACCGATAATGATTATTTTATTTATATATTATATATAATTAATAATTAATATTTATAATAAATCAATTGTGTTAGCCTGAATCAATGTTAATTGGCAGGATTCCTTCACATATTGTCAGTGACCTGTTATATTGATTCATAGTTAATTTAAAACATAACTGCATTAATTCATTGTTAATTAAAGAATGGAAAGTTACATTACTGGCCAGAGTGTGTGCTCGCAATGGCAGTAACAGCCTTCTTCGTAGAGGAGTCGGAAACTTACTTTAGAGGGGGCCTTAATAGTCAGCACCCCACACCAGGTACGAACCGTATTAAATCAGAAAGCAGGACGATGGCTCACAGATTGTAGGATCTTGAAATATGAGGCAATCTTAATAGAGCAGAATGACCTTGTGTTAGTCACAGAAAGTTGCTTAAATCCAGTTGCATTTCTGTGGCGGGGAGAGGGGGAGGCTCTCGGCAATCCAGAATACGACTGCCTTGATATTTTTGAATTACAGACTAAAGTGCGAATGGATGTAAGGGACATCACGCTGCATGCGGGAGCTTGGTTGTTTATCGACAGGTCCTCCCAGATGATTGAGGGTAAAAGGCACAATGGATATGCTGTAGTAGATGGGATAGAGGGAAGCATTATCGAGGCTGAAAGACTGCCTAACGGCTGGTCATCCCAAACCTGTGAACTCTATGCCCTCGAAAGAGCTCTCTGAGTCTTCGAAGACAAGGAAGGAACGGTATATACAGACTCCAAATATACGTTTAGAGTGGTACACACCTTCAGAAAAATTTGGCAATGAAGAGGACTAATAAATAGCAGAGGAAAATAACTAGCACACGAGGAATTGATAAAACAAGTGCTGGAATTCCTGTTCATCCCGAGAGAAATAGCGATAGTTCGTATAAATGGACATCAGAAAGGGAATTAACCGGATGTAAGAGGAAATAAACTGGCCGATGAGGTAGCTAAGGAAGTAGTCCTAAATCCACAATAAGCAGTGATATACTCCCTAATACCTAGAATTCCAGATCTTCAGTGTGCCCCGTTGTTTACTGCAAAGGAGGAAAAGGAACCAAAAGATTTAGGGGCCGCAAAGACAGTGGATGGTTGCTGGTTGTTATCTGATAGGAGGGAAATGCTGAATAAAATGATGATGCGAGAAATTACGGCTGTGTTCCATCAGGGAGTCACTGGGGAGTGCAAGCAATGTGTAACTTAGTCTTAAGGAAATATGGAAACAGATATGTGAGGGATGTATAACATGCAGGAAGGGAAACAAGAAGGTGCTAAGGAAAGAAGTCCCAGGAGAGAGAGAACGTGGGCTAAGACTATTTCAGAGCATTCAGGTAGATTATACTGAATTACGCCAAGTGGGAAGACGAAGGTATATGCTGGAAATGGGTGATCACATACCTGGATGGGTGGAGGATGTGTACCATTTCTCCACTGCCAACGCAAGTGGGGTGTCCAAGATAATACTTGAGCATATAATTCCCAGGTATGGGATAGTGGAATGTATAGATTTGGATCAGCGAACTCATTTTACTTCCAGGGTACTCCATGGAGTGATGAAGGGGTTAGGAGTCTCCTGGGAGTTCCACACCCCGTGGCACACAGCTTCATGAGGATAGGTTGAGAGAATGAACCAGACACTCAAGGAGCAGTTATCTAAATTAGTAATAGAAACCAGATTCCCTTGGACTAAGTGTTTACCTATCGCCCTTTTGCGAGTGTGAACGGCCCCAATGAAAGATATGGCGCTGTCCCCTTATGAAGTATTGTTTGGCCTGCCCTATCTGGGAACGAAAGGGAAACTGCCAATCCTGGAGACTAAAGATCTGTTCTTAAAGAAGTATACACTGGGCTTGTCGTCCTCTTTGTTTTTTCGCAGGAAACAGAGTTTGTTGGCACAGATTCCACCCCTTGAATTCACCGTCCATCCGATCCAACCGGGAAATTGGGTCCTACTCAAATCATGGACTGAAACCAAATTGCAACCAGACTGGGAGGGGCCGTACCAGGCACTTTTAACGACTGAAACAGCGATATGAACGGCAGAGAAAGGCTGGACTCACTACACCCGGATTAAGTGGCCTGTGGATTCTCCAGTTGGAAGAGATGCCTGGACAACCGAATCGACAAAATAATCCCTTAAACTCAAGCTAAAAATTCCTTAAATAGCTGATTATACTCTAGCAGTGTGAGTGTGGGATAGTTTCTGGAGTATTGTATGCTCAGTCTCTCGGTGCTTCAGTACCATTGTAGTATGAGGGGGATGTTTAGGTACATGATATTAGCTTTTCTAGCCCTCAGATTCTGCCAGGCACTGGTGTGGTCGTCTTACTAAGTGATAACGGTTCCAGAAAGAACAAATCCATTTTTCAAAGAAACAGATGCCTGCAGCCTAGTGGATTGCGCAGATGTTAGAAATCAGAGGCAATACAGTAACTGAGAGATACATCTTAGGTTCCATGAAAGAGGCCACGGCGTGGGGGGGAGGTGTGGGGGTGGGGGCATGGGATACGGTTGACGGGAAGAAAGTGTCCCAGAGAGAGAAGTGTAAGGGATATCTTTGAGATAAAGAATGTAAAGAATGGTGGAGGCAGGAAGACCTCAAAGGTCATCTCTTGATTAATCCATTCATCACACAACACCAAGGTCCTTTCCGACCAGCTCTTGACTGTCCCGAGAAAAATGTGTAACCCAATATATTTAACCAGAAAGAAAACCTCATGGCAATAAGTGGTTTTGGTGGAGAAACCTATGAGGTCTAGTTAAATCAAATATTCGGAATAGAGATGAAAGCAGAAGGGAAGGATTTCTTGGGATGTTGTTTTAAAATACCGGTGAAAGACAGAACCCAAGTAGGAGAAAGGAATAGTAAAGTCTCTTATTCTGATCCTAAGGTGATAAAAATTGTAGAGGTAAAGGACTTAAAGCAGACGATTGAAACAGAAATTGGATATGGGGATAAAAATGCCTGGGTTGAATAGGTAAAATACATTGTGAGAAGTTTGAATAAAAACAATTGTTATGCATGTGCCTCTGGGGCACCAATGGCCCAAGCAGTCCCCTTTCCGCTCGGGGGGAAGCGAGACAGAAGAGGCATGACATGCATGATAGCCCTGTATCAGGATGAGACTGCACAGAGTAATCAAGATTGTATGCCACTTCTATTAATGTTCCCTCCTTTAAAGAAGGAAGGTTTAAAGACACCCCCATGTTTCCTGCTGTGGTCGAAAATCACACGTCGTGTGTAAACATGCGAGGAACAAATTGGTCCAGATACTTGGGGAGCTGAAATCATGTACCGAGATTATGTACGTGACAGAAAAGGGAGGGAACTGTTCAGCAGTAAGGATTACCCGAGCGGATCTGTTGTTGTACTGTGGAGGGAAAATATGGAGACCCTCCTACCTCCAGATTGGAGGGGTATGTGTGCGATTGTGCAATTGGCAATTCCATTCACCCTGGTATTTGAAAAGAAAATGATAGTAAAGAAAGGGGGACGGTGTAAGAGATCACTATTGGATATGTCGTGAGATGATCGGATATATCCAGATTCTATAGGAGTTCCAAGAGGGGGTACCCGATGAGTTCATGGTTCGTAGCCAGATCTCAGCAGGTTTTGAATCGGCCCTGCTCTGGTGGGTAACAGTCAACAAAAATGAGGACTGGATAAATTATATTTGCAATAAAAGCAAAGGTTCATCAATTACATTAGAGATGCAATTAAAGGCATAGCAGAACAATTGATGCAACCAGCTGAATGGCCTGGGAGAATAGAATGGCCCTAGATATGATCCTATCAGAAAAAGGGGGAGTGTGTGTGATGTTAGGAGGGAGCTGTTGTATCTTTATTCCAAATAACACAGCCCCAGATGCGTCTATTACTCGATCCCTGCAAGGTGTAGCAACACTAGCAGAAGAACTAGCTGAAAATTCAGGAGTCAACACATCACTCACCTGTTGGCTAGAATTGTGGTTTGGAAAGTGGAAGGGTGTGGTGCTTTCACTCCTTACCTCTTTAATCGTGGTGTTAGGAGTACTGACTGCAATAGGATGCTGTACCATACGTTGCGCACGAGGCCTAACCAAAAGGCTAACTGAAACAGCTTTGGCTCACAAATGCCCCTAAAGAGCAATCAGGGAGAAGGGCTCTACCTGTTGAACAATGAGGGGATAAGTGACCTCGGGGAGATTTCCAAAATAAATTAAATTTCGGGAAAGATGCTCGCCAACTTGGAGGCGACATGTAAGGAAAATGCAGAAGACAACAAATGTTAATTTTAAAAAAAGGAAAATTGGGGAATATAGGTAAAGCAATGTTGTTTCTGCAACCATAATTGCTTTTGCAACGTAATGAACTAACTAACACAATTGTATGATTATTTCAGCAAAGAGGTGAGTTAGATAAAACTTGCATACAAACAATGGAACATATTACAGACAAATAGATAAGGGGGGAAAAAACATTAAGTTATGCCAGCTTGGCATATTGCCTCCACGTAGGCACCAGAACGAGCCAAGTTAGCTGCAAAATAAAGGATAAAACAAATAAGAGTAAAAGTCGCCAGGCTTAGAGTAGTGGGAGAAGTAAACAAGGGTGGAGCGCAGCTCGTCAGGGGCAAAACATAATAAGGAATAGTTTGACATGCAACATGCTAGGCCAAAGAAGTAAACAGGGAAATACCGAGAGAGACTCAATTAAACTGTAAAAATTGTGGAGAAATTTTTGGATTGGTGTGCCGACTTGCTACATGCACGTCTTGCAAGAACGTTTCAATAAAATTCACTGCTTCAGAATTTGACTCGGACTGAAATCTGTTGATATGTGAGCTTTGTTTCTCATAATTACCTTCTGTAGTAATCTTTCATGAAGGCCTTCATCATAAGATGAGAAGTGGGGATGATTAAGAGACCTTGGAGTGCAGGTTCACACTTCCTAGAAAGCAGAGTTGCAGGTAGATAGGATATTGAAGGCGTTGTTATGTTTTCCTTTATTGGTCAGAGTATTGAATATCGGAGTTGGGAGGTCATGTTGAGCTGTACAGGACATTGTTTAGGCCACTTTTGGAATATTGCGTGCAGTTATGATCTCCTTTCTGTCAGAGGATGTTGTGCAACTTGAAAAGGTTCATAAAAGATTTACGAAGATGTTGCCAAGGTTGGAGGATTTGAGCTACAGGGAGAGGCTGTATCGACTGGGGCTGTTTACCCTGGAGCATCGGAGGCTGAGGGATGACATCATAGAGGGTGGTAAAATGAGGGGCATGGATGGGATGAACTTTTCCCTGGGTGGGGGAGTCCAGAACTAAAAGGCATAGGTTGAGAGTGAGAGGGGAAAGATATAAAAGGAACCTAAGGGATAACTTTCTCACGCAGAGAGTGGTGCATGCATAGACTGAGTTGCCAGAGGAAGTGCAGGAGGCTGGTACAATTGCAGCATTTAAAAGGCATCAAGGATGGGTATATGAATAACAAGTGTTTGGAGGAATATGGGAGAAATGCTAACAAATGGGACTAGATTAGGTTAGGATATCTTGGATGAGTTGAAGCAAAGGGTCTGTTTCCATGCAGTACATCTCTATGACTCTCATTGCACAATGTCCAATGCATTGGCACCTCCTCAGATACTGAAGCAGTTCATATTAAAATGCAACAATATATGGCCAATATTCAGGTTTCCGCTGACAAATAGCAATTAAAATTCACACCACACAAATACCAGGCAATATCCATCTCCAATAAGAGACAATCTAACCACCGCCCCTTGATATTGAACAATGTGACCATCACTGGTTCCCCAACTATTAACATCCTGGGAGTTACCAATGGTCAGAAACTCAGTTGAACTCACCATATAAATTCAGTGGCTATAACAGCAGGTTGTGGGGTGAGGAATACCGCGCAGAGTAACTCAACTCCTAGGTCTCCAAAGCATGTCCACCACTGACAACCACAAGCCGGTCTTTACAGGGCACTTAGCTTGGGGCAGCAGTGGGGAAATGCCGCATCATCAGCCCGGGAGGCAGGGAGACAGTGACGATTACAGTAATCAACGTTTTGTGGTGCGGATTTGGGCTGAGCCTTTAGGGAGCACTTTGTGTGGAGCAGCACCTGGGATGCGGGGATATAGTGGCCATTACAGGGATCAATCTCGCACGATGCGGGTAAAGCACAAACACTGCAAGGACATCCCGCTTCGTGCGGCTCCTACTGATGTCTTAATGTGGGCGGGAATCCAGGCAGCCACCACTGATCACATGACCATTACTGGTTAACATTTTCATATCCCAGGTAAAAACAATGACTGCAGATACTGGAAACCAGATTCTGAATTAGAGTAGTGCTGGAAAAGCACAGCAGTTTAGGCAGCATCCGAGAGGCAGGAAAATCGAGATATCGGGCAAAAGCCCTTCATCAGGAATATAGACAGAGTGCCTGTAGGGTGAAGAGATAAATGAGAGGAGGGTGGAGGTGGGGCGAAAGTAGCACAGAGTACAATA